>NC_072790.1:141543305-141846335 GCF_028583425.1 Eublepharis macularius
CCCCTATTCTTTCTTTTGTATTTCACATACCTCTTCTTGTAGAATAATTTCCAGTTCCATTGCAGTATCAGTAGTTTGTGCCACCTGGTGCAATGAGTCTTTAATCTCTCTTAATTGCTTTCTAATAGGCTTAAGGAGACCTTCAATTCATGATACAATTTTTCCTTCCATTTTTTCAATTGTTGTTTGAAGTTCGTTTTCTAAGGCTTGTATTTCTTCCATTTCATCTAGGCTTTTTGCAGCAGCCATTTTGTCTTGCATCCATTTTTTATTGCCACGTCTTCTGTTGCTTCTGCAGTCACCAAAAATGCTTTCATGGAGGGGTTTGTTGGACTGGAGGGTTTCCTCTTTGCCTCCCCTGCCTTTACCCATCTTTATTTTAAAAGATTCGCCACTTAATGTGCTTTAAATTGGTCAAAGGTGGGAGACGGGGCTCGGATAGTGGAATTCAAGCATCCCCATATTCGTGCAACTTCTCTGCTTGAAGTCAGCTGGATGACCTTGGGTCAGACCGACTCTTCCAGAGCTCTCTCAGCCCCACCTACCTCAGTGTGATTGTTGTGGGGATAATAATGACATACTTTGTAAGCCGCTCTGAGTGGGCATCAAGTTGTCCTGAAGGACAGTATATAAATTAAACATTGTTATTATTGTTACTGTTGTTATCTTATATACTAATAGCCAAGTGGCCCTGATCTGAGGATACTTAAATCTGGAGCCATTAATGGACAAGACAGATATTCCTACACTCCTTAAAAATGCCTCAGTTTGCAGAAAAATCTGAAACCTAAAAATAAAACCCATTGGGAAGGTTAAAAAAACCAAAATGATAAAAGGAGCTCCTGTAGCTTTAACCAGATGCCCACATTGACTATTGCTAGGCAACCATAACAGTTTAGCCAGTATTCCAGGCTTGGCTTCTGTCAGGAAAAGGCAGAGAGAGGGACAGGGCCCTTTCCAGAGCTGTTTTGACATTTGAGGGAGGACTCATTGGGGGCAGGCCCCAAAGCAACCACCAGGCCACTTGATATCACTTGACTTGCATGATTCATCTAGGGTTGCCAGGCCCCCTCAATATCCCAGCGGGGAATTGGGGCCTGGCTCTTACCTTTGAGCAGGGGGAGCGCACGCGCTCCGGGAAGAGATGTCATCACACAGCCCTGGGAGCATGCTCACGCTCCGCAGGGGCTTAGGTTGGGGGCCACTGCGGAGTGCAGGAATGCTCCTGCCCTCCACAGCAGCCCAAAATGCGCCCGCGGATCAGGCCCATTTTGAGGCGCTGTGGAGCGCAGGAGCGTTCCTGTGCTCCGCAGCACCTGAAACGGGCCCGTTTTGGCACAGATCGGGCCTGTTTTGAGCTGCTGTGGAGTGCAGGAGCACTCCTGCACTCCGCAGTGGCCCATATCCAGGCCAAAACAGGCTCAATCCTGGTGGCTGCTGCACACCGGAGCATGCAGCACCACAGGGAAGCGTACACGGAAGGTGCGCGCCCTCCTCCCGCTGGCCAGGTAAGTGGGGTGGGGTATGGAGGCGGAGGATCCCCGCCCCCGCCAGGGGTCTGGAATCCCTAGATTCACTTAGGCCTGGCTGCTTACTACTGCTCAACAGCAACCCCCTCCCTCCAAGCCAGTGTAGTGTAGTGCTTAGTGTTTCAGAACAGGATGTGAGATCCAGGTTCCCCTTTCAAGTCTTTGCAGATTCCCCTCCATGCAACTGGGCCTGGCTCAGCTGGCACCATGCAACTGGGCTACAGAGGAGAGGCTTTGGGGGGATAGGGAGAAATGTGAAGACGAGGACAGATAAAGATGGGTAGGAGGAAGGCAACAAGGATAATCCAACAGAAACATTTCAAAAACAGAATCCAGCAGGAAGCTGCTGAATTGAAATTCATATGTAAATTTGACTCAAACATAGATTGAATAGAGACTGGATGGTTATCTCATCAGAGGTAACTGCCTGTCAGCCATTCCATTCAGATTCAGCTATGGAGGGGTCACGCCCAGCCTGGTTTGTGCAATCCACCTCTTCCATGACTTTTGCAACTGATTTGCGTCCACTCTCCCCTCCCCTCACCACCTATATATCTCTGGCCAATTTCTTCATACCCTCTGACAAAGAGAACTGTGGTTCTTGAAAGCTTATGCTGCAATAAAGTTGGTTAGTCTTAAAGGTGCTACTGGACTCTACTATTTTGGATCAGAACTTGCATCTCCCCAAGTTTGGAAAGACCAAGAAGAGTGCAGAGAAGTACAAATCTTCTTTGCTCATTGCTTCTTTGAAATAAACATCTCTTGAGCTAATTATCAAGTTGCTAATTCCTTAATTCTGTGTTAATTCTAGATGTCAGTATAATAGGCCACATACTGTAAAATATTACCTTTCCATAGGAGCCTTGTCCTAATACTTTCAACAGTTCAAACTGTGATGGGTCTGCTTTTTCAAAACCTTCCTTGACATGATGATTGATGTCTATCTCCTTCACAATTCCTTCTTCCTGTGAATAAGAGGGAAAGAAATGCAAGGACAATTCTTAGCATGAATAAATATTATATCACTTATTTTCACCTTTGCCACATTTATGTCACTTAGAAAGCATGAGTTGTACCTGCATAATGGTCATCTTACACAGTATTTTCTTCTTTTGAACATATTGGGCTCCAATTCACCTAATGCATCTTTCTCCCCTTTCGCCTTGTGGCTTCATGCATCCATGAAAAGCTGTTGCAAAATGTTAAGGACCCCTTAGCAGCAGAGTGAGATTCAGAATAGAAGAGCTACAGCTCAAGGGAGAATTGGCCAATAAGACCCCTCTTGCACAAGCTCTTCAGCACATGGAACAGGAATGTGAGCACGTGATTTCGGACAATTCCTCCATGCTGGATTCTACTCTCTTGCTAAGGTTTCTCTGACTCACAGGTACAGACCCCGGGGGGGGGGGGCTGCAAGGGGAGGAAGAAAGACTAATTCTGTGAACTCATTTCGTTCATGGTTCTTTGTATTCAGTCCCTTGTATTTGATTGAGAGACACAAGATTTTTACTTATTTCTGTCTGTGAAATCCAAAGATATTACTAGCTAAAAAGAACTGCAAATTCAAGCACGGCAGCCAGTTCCTAAAGCTGCTCTGCTCCCTAGCTAATCTGTTTCTGATCACATTAGCCCAGCAAAGGGCTAATATCTTGTTCAAACATCTAGTTCTGTTATTTGTTAAATAGAGGAGGAAAGGAAGTATAATTATGTTACATGTTACAATATCTTTAGAATACTTTTCCCTATAGGCTGCTCATAAGCATTATGCTATTCACATATCTGGTTTTACAGCAAAATCCTTTAGTATAGGAAGCCAATGGAGAGAAAACACTGCTTGCCATAGTTCTGAAAGAGGATTGAGAGACTCCCTAAAGCCATCTTCTTTATACCAAGAGATGTGTACATTCCATAGCTCATCAGGAAACAAGGGGAACATCACTCTCTGTCTTGTGCTTGCACTCATAACACACAAAGAAATGCACAGAAACAGATTTTCTCCAAAACAGATTGATTTTACAACTAAAGAGAAATTGTTCCAAATAAAATAAAGAGAAATATGTGAAAAGGAAGCCTCCATCCTACATAGCAATTTGGCTTCTAGAGGCTATCCATCTGGTATTCTACAGACAATAAACAACAGCACTTTAAGATTAGACTGAATAATCTGAAAGTAAAAAAAAGAACTGAAAATAAAAGGATTTGTAGCCTGGCTTATGATAACATGGATTTTTGAGACGCATGCATCATAATCAGCATCTATTAGACGAGTGTTCTCAGCCTATTTGCTGGGGACAGACCACTGGGGATCCACAGAATTATTACACGAGGTCCATGAAGCTTGGGCAGGTTTCTGCCTTCACCCTGGGTTTGCCTCCATGGTGGCCATGCCCTCCCCAACACTGTGTTGGTCCAGTTACCAGCTCAGCTTCATTGGCCACCTGGTCTGCTCTGAGCCCCCATGCCAAGAGATAGCATCAGGCCAGCCTCAGCCAGAGGCCCCCAGGAGTTCACCTGCCCAGTCAGGGCTGCTTGCCTTCTTGTGAGGAGAACCACTTCTCAGGAGAGGTTTGGGTGGGGCATAGGGGCTCCTACTGCACCCCCTCTTCCATCTCTGGTGACAGCTGAAAATCCATGGTGGATGGAAGGGTGGGCTGCAGCACTATGGAGCTATTGTTTGGCTGGTGGCTTCCTGGTGGGTCCATCAGTTGGATTCCCTGGCCCCTCCCACATCTCTGGCAGACTGTGTCAGGCAGCTGTTAGGAGCTAGGAGCTTCACCATGATGCAGAATCTCTCTCTCGACATCCCAGGTTCTCCCTCTGAGGCGGAGGACATCTGTGGGTGTTTCCTATCATCCATTTGGGGAGGCAGGAAGTTGAAACCTCTTCCTCTTCCTTTAGTAGGTGGGATCATCCCTTTCTCTTTCAGTTCTTTTCCTGCCTCTGGGGAGAGCAGTCGTTCTTAAGCTAGCTTAGCTATCTCGTCACTTCTGAATTGTCTTTTCTCTTCTAATCTCATCTTCTCCCTTCACCTTTTTTCTTCTTCTCATCTCTCTCTACCTTTTCTTCCTTTGCACACAAAAAAAAAACCTTTGGAAAGAGAGAAGAGAGAAGGAAGCATGGATCCGAGGGAGTCATCGGACTCCGAGGAGAGTTTCCTGGAGAGGGTCCCGGGCTGTTCCCAAGGAGCCATCCTTCCGACAGCGGTAACAGACCCTGCCGGTGCCGATGAGTCCTTCTGGGCCAATTGGCTCCCCGGCTCACCAGCAGCAGCATAACAGGAAGATCGACCCTCCAAACGGCCCCGGCTTTCTAAGAGGGTGCCTGTGAGCAAAGCGCGCAATGGCCAGCCAGCTAAAAGTGGCGCTGTCGGTCGGAGCTCCGTTTTGGCGGGAACACAAGCCGCAGCCACGATCTTCCCGCCAACAAGCAAAGACGTGCTTACCAATCTCCCGGTGGGGGAAGCGGCTCATTTGAACAATCCCAGCACGCAGAGCTCCACTCGACCGGCTCAGGAAGCCTGCGTAAGTGCCCCCCACCCTGTTCTATCCCCTGAAGTCTTGTCAGCCATTAGACAAACCATGCGAGAGGAATTCTATCCCTCTGCAGCAGGGATCCCTTTTCTGAGTCTGGCCCTTCCACATCCGAGTTGGTTCCTTCTCAAGGGGGTCAAGGCAAAGGAGGCCCGTGGCCCACTAAAGCGGCTCAAAAACAGACACACCTGACACATCTGGACAAGTCAACCAGGTGGGCAGAGGGAGGAGCCTCTTCCAGTGAGGACTCTGATGAAGGGGATTTTCTGCCCGAGGACAATGAGGAGAAGGAAATCCCCAACACTGATCAGTCCAATAGACTATTCCAGGCTGAGGACTATCAGTATCTCTTGGCCAAAACCCTGGCAGCCCTAGACCTCCAAGAGGTCAAGATGGGAAATGAGGAGGAACCCAAAGCTGGGGGATCCAAGGGCAGACCCAAGGGAAACAGGGATTTTTTTCCTAGAGAAGAAGAAAGAGCTAAAGCATTCCCTTTCCCAGAATTTTTTGAGCGTCAATTAAAAGCAGAATGGGCCTTGCCTGCAGCCTGCAAGCGCTGTCCCAATACTCTTAAAAAGCTGTATAACCTACCCAATTTTGCTAATGAGCTTTTGCAGGTGCCAGCAATTGATGCTCCCGTGGCAGCACTGCAGTCGCAGGGCCTGGTTTCCGAAGATGGTCAAGGGACCATCTGTGATGCCCTAGACAAAAGAGGTGATGTAGCTCTAAGGAGAGCGCATGATGTCTGTGGCCATCTCGTCTATCGTATCCCGAGCAGCAGTCATCTGGACCAGGAGGCTAATCCAGCTGCTCCCGGAGAATAACAAGTGACTCCTCGAAGGAGCCAACAGGATTTTGAAGACCTTCACGGCGGATGCCACCCTGGACTCCTTATCATTTGTATCCAGAGCTATGGCTGCATCTACAGCAACCAAACGATTACTGTGGCTCCAGGCCTGGCAAGCAGACCTTCAAGCAAAGATCATCTTGATGTCATACCCCTTCCAAGGGGAGAAGCTGTTCAGAGACCAACTCGAGAAGATCCTGGTTGAGACCAAAGACAAGAAAAAGGCCATGCCAAAATCGCTGAAGCGCACAGAAAGGAGGTTTTTCACCCCCCCCCGCCCTTTCGGTCTCATCATACTCTACCTGGAGCACGCCAGGATTCCAAGCGTTCCTGGAACTCCCAGCGAACAGTCTCAAAAGGGTCCCTTCCAACCCAGGAACCACAGACAATCGACCACTCAAGTCAACAGGTTTGATGCAGACGACAAGGGACAGAAGCCCTGACTCACTTCCAGCTCCGGTGGGTGGACGACTAGTTCTCTTTCTGGAGGCTTGGAGGGAGTCTCAGGCAGACGAATGGTCCAGAGAAGTAGTGTCCGAAGGCTATTCCATAGAATTCACCTCCTTTCCACTGGAGCGGTTCCTCAAGTATCCCCTCAAGAAGGATCCTCACAGAAGGGAAATTACCCTAAAGGCCATACAACACTTAGTGGAAATCCACGCAGTGGAACCAGTTCCCATTAATGAACAAGGCAGGGGAGTCTACTCAATATTTTTCACAGTCCCCAAGAGGAATGGGGACTGGCGATCAATCCTAGATCTGAAATACGTAAATCACTTCATCAGGTGTATTGTCGAAGGCTTTCACGGCCGGAGAACGATGGTTGTTGTGGATTTTCTGGGCTGTATTGGCGTGGTCTTGGCACTGTAGTTCCTGACGTTTTGCCAGCAGCTGTGGCTGGCATCTTCAGAGGTTTAGCACCAAAAGACAGAGATCTCTCAGTGTCACAGTGTGGAAAAGATGTTGGCAGGTCATTTATATCTACTCAGGAGGGGTGGGGTTGAGCTGAGTCATCCTGTAAGAGTTTCCCAGGGTGTGGAATGCTAATGGCGGGAGGCTTCACTGTATCCTTAGGAGATTCTTTTGCATATGGATTGGTACTTGATGTGCTAATCTTCTCTGCAGGGCTATTGTCAAGTATAGAGTGTTTTGTTAGCCTGGTGTTTTTCATAACTGGAAACCATGCTCTGTTCATTCTTAAGATGTACTTGATGTGCTAATCTTCTCTGCAGGGTTATTGTCGAGTATAGAGTGTTTTGTTAGCCTGGTGTTTTTCAGAACTGTGAACAGAGCATGGTTTCCATGGACTTCCGGTTTGGGATCCATGGAGGTCTAATGCAGCTCTAAGTGCTGAGATGACCGGGCTGCCGTTTTAATGGCCGGCGGGGCAAAATAACCTCGCGGCCAACTGTTCTCAGGCGGAGAACAGGCATAGAATGCTTAAGAACCTCAGGGCGCGTTGATCTCGGGCGAGGGGGGGTCCTGCGCAACGGACTCTCTCCCGTCCCTTGAGGTCCCACCTGAAGACAGGTCGGCTAAAATCTCTGCGGCAGTCCTGGAGCCAATGCGGTTGGCATAAGACCTGCATGCCCAAGCTTCAACAGGGGCAAGAAGAGCTGATGGGAATTTGAGATTGAAACAGCGATTACAACCCGCGAAAAGTACTGGAGAAGGTAAAGATCACTATCTCTTGAAACGGGACAGATTACTCAAAGTATTGAAGCATTAAAGTAGACTTTTAAACTGCAACAGATTGATTATAAGGAGGGGAGGATTCGGCAAGAACTATATTAGAAAAAGGACTAAGTTAAACGAAGTTATTAAAGAAAGTGAACTATTGTTTTACATACCTGTGGTCACAAGGAGATATCAGGCTGTGAGAAAGCTTTACTATCATGAGAACTGCTGTGGGAAGTCAGGAAACAGGAAGTACGTAACAGTGATAGAGTTGCTGGAGAGAAGCGGCCCTTGCTGGATGACAGGAAGAAGGGAATTGCCATCTTTGAAAGGGGAAGAGCTGCGGCTTCAGCGGAAGAGGAAGTAAGCCATATTGGATTACAAAAACCATAGAGGAACCATAGAGAAAAGACGCCCGACATTTTGGACTCTTTAAACGACTTTTTTGCAAAAAGACCGGGACATTCAAAATAAAAGGACACTAAGCCAAGCGCCACGGAGTTAAGGAAGCGAGCGGACTCGTGGGAGCGAGGTAAAGCAAGCCCCACGATGTCGAAAAAAGAGTGGCAAACGGCTATAGAGAACTTGGATAAAAAACTTTCAGAAGCGATTAAAGAACTCAAGGATATGAAACCTGAGTTGGTGAAAGAGGTTAAAGAGACAGTAAAGAATGAACTGGCAGAAGTGAAGAAGGGAATGGAAATAATACAAAATGACCTGCAGGCGACACAGCAAAGAGTCAATATAGTGGAAAATGCGGTGGAGAACTTTGCAGACACACAACGAACAGAGATGAAGGTGATGAGGGGAAGAATGGCAGTTGCGGAGAGCAAGCATATGGAGAAACAGCTGAGGTTTCGCAGCTTGCCGGAGGTAGAAGGAAAGACGGCCCAAGAACAGATTACCAAGGTGTTAGCTGAATACCTGGGAAAGGAGGAGGAGGAAATTGTGGCTATCCTAGATGTGGTGTATCGAATAAATTCAAGATTTGCGACCCAGAGGAAATTACCAAGAGACGTGATTGTGCAATTTACAACTAGAAATATAAGAGAAATGATTGTGAGTAAACAATTTCAAGATCCATTGGAGGTTGATGGCAAGACGGTTATTATTATGAAGGAGTTACCCAGATCGGTGTTGCTAGATCGGAAAAAATACAAAGCCTTAGTCCAGATTCTGAAGGACATGAAAATAAGGTACAGATGGGAATTACCGGAAGGAATGTCCTTTGAATTTGGAGGAGTGAAAAAGTGCATCAGATCTGAACTAGAAATGGAAAAGTTTTTGAGGGATAATGAAATGGACTTACCAACAACAAGGTTATGAATATGGAGTGTAAAGTTTTATCTTGGAATGTAAATGGACTCAATTCACCGAATAAGAGAAAAAGTATTTTCCACTGGCTATTAAAACAAAAATGTGATATTGTGTGTTTGCAAGAGACTCATATTAGAAAGCAGGATGTAAAATATCTTAAACTGAACAAACTGGGCAATGACTTTGTAGCAGCCTCAAAAAAGAAAAAAAGGGGAGTGGTAATGTATATAAAAGAGGAGCTACAGCCAAAATTAGTGATGAGAGATGTGGAAGCCAGATTTTTAGCAGTGGAATGTACATGGACTTTAAAGAGTGTTGGTGATTGGAATTTATGCACCTAATGGAGCAAAAGAAAGCTTCTTTGAGGATTTGAGGAAGCAATTAGATGAACTTTCTTATGACCAGATAATTCTTGCAGGAGACTTCAATGGAGTTACAAATTTGGAACAGGACAAAAAAATCAGCAACTGTACAAAAGAAAAGAGGATTACTACCAAAGACTTTTTTTGTATTAATGCAACAGGAAACTTTGGAAGATGTATGGAGAAGACAGAATCCCAAAGGCAGACAATATACGTTTTACTCTGCGAGACACTCTACGTTATCACGAATTGATATGATCTGGGCCTCAAAAGACTTAGCGCTTTGGACTAAGGATGTAGAAATAATGCCTATGGTAGGCTCAGATCATAATCCAATTATGTGGAAGTTGGGGAAAAGAACTAAAAGGAAAGGATGGAGAATAAATGAGGACTTGTTACAAGAGGGAGAAAATATGGAGATGTTGAGAAGGGAAACTAAGTTCTTCATACAACACAACATGAATAGAGAAGTACCAACCAATAAGGTATGGGATGCCTATAAGGCAGTAATTAGAGGTATACTAATGGACTTAAATGGAAGAGTCAGGAAAAAAAGAGAGGAGAAGAGACAGGAGATTATGGAGAAAATAAAAGCCAAAGAAATACAATTAAAGAAAAGACCAGGGAAAAAGAAAATATACCAGGATATTAAAATCCTTCAAGAGCAGTTGACGGCAATGAATAATAAAGAACTGGAATGGAATCTTAAGAGAATGAACCAAAAGTCGTTTGAAGGTGCAAATAAACCTGGGAAATATTTGGCGTGGCAATTGAAGAAGAGAAAGGAGAAGAAGACAATAAATAAAATATGTGAGGATAATAAAGTATATCTGGAACAGACGGCTATCAGTAGAGCCTTTTACAAATTTTATGCTAAACTGTACAACAAAAAAGAAGTGAATAAAGACTCAATAGCGACGTATTTGGGGAAAATGAAGCTCCCAGTAATTTCGGAAGGATGGAGAGATAAACTGAATAGTTAAGTAACGGAGGAAGAGATAAGGAAGGCAATACAGTCAACAAATCTGGGAAAGGCGCCAGGACCTGATGGACTTATGGCTAAATTTTATAAGGTAATGGTCAATGAACTGGTGCCATTCCTAAAAGAAGTGATCAATGGTGTTTTGGAGGATCAAAGGATTCCAGATACTTGGAGTGAAGCTAACATATCATTGATCCCCAAAGAAGGACAAGACTTGACTAATGTTAAAAATTACAGACCTATTTCGTTACTCAATAATGACTATAAAATTTTTGCGAAGATATTGGCGGAAAGAGTAAAGGGATGGCTATCCAAAGTCATTGAGGAGGAACAAGCTGGTTTTTTACCAAACAGACAAATCAAAGACAATTTAAGGACAGTTATAAATGCTATTGAATACTATGATAAGCGTTGTGACAAGGAGGTTGGATTCTTCTTCGTGGATGCTGAAAAGGCATTTGATAATTTGAACTGGGACTTTATGTTTGCCACCATGGAACAGCTACAGATGGGGGAAAGATTCATAAGAGCAGTGAAAGAAATTTACAGGGACCAGAGTGCAGCAATTGTGGTGAATGACGAGGTGACTAAGAAACTGACTATAGGCAAAGGTACAAGACAAGGTTGCCCGTTGTCTCCACTGTTGTTTATTTTGGTCTTGGAAATATTGATGATACAGATTCGAGAAGATAATGCAATCCGTGGAATAAAAATAAAAGACTTTCCCTATAAGGTCAGAGCATTTGCGGATGACATAATAATTGTGGAAGATCCAATTGAGAACATGCCAAAGGTAATAGAGAAAATTAAGGAATTTGGAGATCTGGCAGGATTCTATGTAAACAAAAAGAAGTCAAAGATATTATGTAAAAACATGACTAAACACTAACTAACAGAAATAACAGACTGTGAAGTAACAAGTAAGGTGAAATACTTGGGAATTGAACTGACTGCAAAGAATATAGATCTATTCAAGAATAATTATGAGAAACTGTGGACTCAGATAGAGCAAGATTTGATTAAATGGAATAGATTGAATTTGTCATGGCTGGGAAGAATTGCAGTAGTTAAGATGAATGTGCTGCCAAGAGTGATATTTTTGCTACAAACAATACCAATTATTCGGGACTCTAAGCAGTTTGAAAAATGGCAGAGGAAAATATCGGACTTTGTTTGGGCAGGCAAGAAGCCTCGAGTGAAAATGAAAGTATTACAGGACGCAAAAGAGAGAGGTGGAATGCAACTGCCCAATATAAGACTTTACGATGCAATCTGTTTGGTGTGGTTGAAAGACTGGATGACGTTGAAAAACCGCAAATTACTGGCCTTAGAGGGATATAAAAAAATATTTGGATGGCATGCATATCTGTGGTATGACAAAGTAAAAGGAGACTCTATGTTTTTACACCATTATATTCGGAGAAGCCTCTTCACAATTTGGAAGAAGTATAGAGATTACCTACAGGAAGGAATTCCCTCCTGGGCGGTTCCTTATGAAGTAATAGATCCGAGAACTGTCGATAATGAACAACAGTGTTTAACGTACAAGGAGATAACACGAATAGAATTTTCTAAACTAAGAATAAAGACGCAAGATGAGTTGTCTCCAAGTTACGATTGGTTTCAATATAGACAGATTAGAGATCTTTATAACTCGGACTGTGTGAAAGGAGGGGTAAGAATGGAGAATTCAGAATTAGAGGAGGTAATTCTACAAGAGGATAAAAAGGAAATCTCTAAGATTTATAAAGTGTTGTTAAAATGGTACACAGAAGATGAGACAGTTAAAGTGCAAATGGTGAAGTGGGCTATAAACTTTAATAAAGAAATAACAATGGAGGCGTGGGAATACTTGTGGAAAAATACGTTGAAGATTACGACATGCACTAATATTAAAGAAAACGTCTACAAAATGATTTATCGTTGGTATTTGACACCAAAGAAAATTGCGTTAGGGAATTTGAACATGTCTAATAAATGCTGGAAATGTAAAAAGCATGAAGGATCTTTGTACCACATGTGGTGGACCTGTGAGGTAGCTAGGCAGTACTGGGGGGAAATAATAAGAGTGATAAGTGAGATTTTACAATTTCAAGTTAATAAGAACCCAGAACTCCTACTACTGAACTTGGGAATGGAGGATATTCCAGCACAATACAGGACATTGCTATTTTACATGACAACAGCGGCTAGACTTTTGTATGCGCAAAAGTGGAAAGTACAAGAAGTGCCAACTATTGAGGACTGGATTTACAAATTGCTGTACATGGCGGAAATGGACAAAATGACAAGGAAACTGAGAGACCTTGATCCAGGACAGTTTAACATGGATTGGGAAAAGTTGAAGCAATACTTGGTGAAAAAATGGGAGGTGGGAGGAGAACTGTGGCAGTTTGAAAATTACTGAAATACAACAAAAGAAGAGGGAAGTGACTTTACCGAGGGGAGGAGAGTTAAATGAGAAATTCTAAGCAAATATTTTATTTGATTACTATACATAGTATTAAGTAATAGAGGTGTTATTATAAGAATTATAAGGATAGAAACTAACTAATTTTATTTCTGGCAGATAAATGTATAATGGAGAAACTATATAACTAAAATAGAATGAATATAAGACAGAATGAAGTAAAGAGCAACATACAGAGTACAAGTCAAATTGATTGACTTATAGTGAATGTATACAATGCTTATAGAAGTACTTAAAGTTATGTAGAATAA
Source organism: Eublepharis macularius (assembly GCF_028583425.1). Taxonomy (NCBI): domain Eukaryota; kingdom Metazoa; phylum Chordata; class Lepidosauria; order Squamata; family Eublepharidae; genus Eublepharis; species Eublepharis macularius. The sequence goes on from NC_072790.1 coordinate 141,556,271, forward strand.
GGGACAAATTGTTTGTTCCATATTGACGAGACAAGAATGAATAAGATAGAATATAGAGTACAAAATTAAACAAATGATTGTTATTATCAAAGAATATATGCCAGGAATGTAATATTTAGTTGATAAGTTAAGTGGGAAAGGGAATAGAGATAGCACTGTGTTATAATAGAGAAGCTTAGAAGAGAGTGAAAGTATATGTTTAATAGAATAAAATAAGTTTGAAATGAGTTTGGGGGGAAAATGGACAAGGGGTTGGAAAACGGTTGGAAGTCAACAAAAGGGGGGGGGAAAGGGAGGGGGTTAGAACTGGAATATTTAAAGGAAATTGATTGAAATGGATATTATAGTGATTTCTAATCCAATAAAAAAAAAATTTTAAAAAAGAAGAAGGTGGCCATCCTCGATTGCTACGAAGTAACCCCGAACTCCTATCGGCTGAAATTCCGGGCCCTTACCTACTGGAAAGTCGACCAGCCCTGGACCCTGGTCAACGCCCTGCGCAATGCCGCTAACTGCTGGCTGTGACCCACGACGGAGGGGGGAAAGGGGATCGTGGACCAGGTAGTCCTGGAGCAACTACTTAACATCCTCCCTCCGAAGGCCCGCCAATAGGTGGCGGGTAGCCGACCCACGAGCTTAAGGGAAGCCACGGAGCTACTGGAGAACTTCACGGCAGCCGCCAACCCCTGGGAGCAGGCCCGGGAGCCTGGCCCCAGTGCCCGCCCCGGAGGGCCGATGCCGTGGGCCCCGGAAGCCCTGCAGCCGGGGCGAGCCAGGGCGGGGGCCAGGGAGGGGCCAAGCATGCACAGTGGATCCAGCCGGGGGCCCACGCCTGCGCCAGCGTGAGAGGGAGCATGGGGACGCCCTCTCCCGGGGCCGAGCCCGGAGACCGCCCTGAGAAGACCCCGTGAGGGCGAGGACTGAGGGCCCTGCTTCAAGTGCGGCCATTGAGGGCACTACATCTGTGAGTGCCCTCTGATGGAGTGCAATGCCGTCTGGGAGAAGGCGTTCCCTGCAACAGACCGGCATCCTCGACCCCCGCCACTGCTGGTGTTGGTGGAAGTCGCCGGCTGCCGTCTTTCAGCCTTCGTGGATAGTGGCAGTTTGGTATCGATGATACGCACGCAGCTGCTTCCACCGGGATTGCCGGTCGTGCGCACCACATTGGTGGCATGTTTCCACGGTCACTTGGAGACCTACCCAGTGGTCAGAGTACCACTGATGTGCCAAGGGCAGACCTGGGAAGTGGAGCTGGCAAGGGTCCCAGCCCTACCCTACACCATCCTCTTGGGACGGGACATCCCTGGCTTCCAACGCCACCTGCAGGCCACCCGGGGCCCGGTGGATGCCCTACCTGTGAAGATGCATGACGACGGCCCACCCCCCAGGCCCGGCCGCCGGCCAGCCTCCCCGACTGGCCCGTGGATCCAGAGTTCGTCACCCACCAGACAACGGACCCCACACTCGAGCGGCTCCAAGAAATGGTGGCGGTGAGTGAGAGAACCGTAAGGGATACAAGGAGGGCGGGGAGACTGCCCCGGATAATCCAGGAAGGAGGCATGTGGTACCGCATCACATTGGCGCGAGGGAAGGAAACCCAACAGCTCCTGGTCCCCCAGGAATATAGCGGGACTGTCCTTCGGCACGCCCACGATTACAGCTGGGCCAGGCACCAGGGGCCGAACAGCACCCTCGCCCGAGTGCTGGCCCGGTTCTTCTGGCCTGCCGTGGACCAGGACGTAAAAACCCACTGCCAGACCCGCGAGGCCTGCCAGCGGACGTCGGGACGGCCGCCTCCGCGAGCTTCACTCGCGCCCTTGCCGGTGATTCACACGCCCTTTGAACGGGTGGCCATGGACTTCGTGGGGCCCCTGCCCCGAACCTCTCGGGGATGCCAATTCCTCCTCCTCATGAATTATGCCACCTGCTACCCAGAGACCATTCCCCTCCGAACCATGCAGGCATCAGGGGTGACCCGGGCCCTGATCCGATTCTTCGCCCAGGTGGGGCTGCCCCGGGAAATAGTCATGAACTGCGGCACCCCGTTCACAGCCACGGTCACCCGCCACCTGTGTCAGACGATGGGGATACGTCAGATCTTCACATCAATCTACCACCCGCAGACGGACGGCCTGGTGGAGCAGTTCAACCAAACCCTGAAACAGATGCTGCGAAAGCTTGCCCATGACCGCCCCGCCCAGTGGGACTTGTTCATTGACCCCCTGCTCTTCGCAGTGAGGGAGTACCCCCAGGTGTCAACCGGGTTCACGCCCTTCGAGCTCGTCTACGGCCGCAACCCCCGGGGAATCTTGGAGATAGTAGAAGGACAGTGGGCACCGCACCAATCACCGCAGGGTCAGCCTGCGCCCGACTACGTCCGCGATCTCTGTGAACAGCTAGAGACCGCTTGCACCCTGGCATTGCAGAATCTGGAAAGGGCCCAGGATGCCCAGAAGGCCCGCTATGACCTAGGCACCCGGCTGCGGTCCTTCCAGGAGGGAGACCAGGTCCTGGTCAACCGCCGGGCCTTCGGGCCCACCAGACAAGGGGATCCATGGCAGGGCCCCTTCCGGATCAGTCAGGTCCTGGGAACCCATTCGTATGAGGTCTAGTGTGGGCCAACCCCCCCGGCAGGCCAAACGTTTACAACGAGCTGAAGGAGTGGCAGGAGCTGCCTGGGGGGGGGAGTGCCAACTGGCCGACGACCCACTAGAGCCTATGGAGGGGGAGCTCCCCTAAACAACCCGGCAACCCACGGAAGCCTCCCCGGGTTTGGATGAGGCCTTAAGCCCCCAGCAGCGGAAGCAACTCCAGGGCTTGCTAGCCGACGTACCCGGTTGCTTCTCAACCCGTCCAGGACGCACCACCCTAGCCGAGCATGCCATCCCTACAGCCCCGGGGCAGGTCGCCCAGGCGACATGGAGGCCGCTCCCCCGGAAGCAGTGGGATGCCATGGCCCGAGAGGTGAACGAAATGCTACAACTGGTCATAAGCCAGCCCTCGACCAGCGAGTGGCAAAGCCCCATCGTCCTTGTCCCCAAGCCAGACAGCTCACTGAGGTTCTGCGTCGACTACCGAGAGGTAAACAAGGTGGCAAAGTTTGACGCCTACCCTATGCCCAGGGCCAAAATACTCATCGGCCAACTTGGGACTGCCCGTTACCTGTCCGCGCTGGATCTCACGAAGGGGTACTGGCAGGTCCCCATGGCACCAGGGGATCAGGAGAAGACCGCGTTTGCCCCCCCCCCGGGCCTGTTCGAGTTCCAGGTCATGCCGTTTGGGCTGCACGGCGCCGCAGCAATCTTCCAGCGGCTGGTTGATCGGGCCCTGGTGCACTGCCGGGGGTGTCAGGGTTGTAGTGTATGTATGTAACCGAAGAGACTCCATATTAATTCTTACAGTATTCTAAGTGCTTTGTTCACAGGTGCCAAGATGTTCCCAGCAGCTATCTCACAGAAGAGGATTGTTTTGGCTATCGCTTCTCCAGCCTTGGGAAACTTTCACTTTCTCAGCTTCAAAGGGATTGTTTTGAGAACTATGGGGGGAGGTTGGGCCTACTGGGTTCTGATACTTTGTCACTCATGCTTTGCCTGTCATTCGTAACAATACACGTGTACCAGCCTGGATATTGTATCTGGGCCCATGGACTATAATGAACTCTTTCTTCAGTAAACTTTTGAAAACAACGGGCTTTTGTATGATTGTAGAAGGTAGTCTGGAGTAAGGACATTATCTAGCCACAGTTCTGACATTTTGTTACAAATCACAATTTTCCAATGCCTAAGCCGGAGAAGATGGATACCAAAGCCGCTCCCGACAGGGACCCTTTGTTTGATCCATATGCCTCCCCCGGTTCTCAAGGACTGGAACCTCCAGGACCTGTTCCCAAGGGGACAGGATTCTCTGTTACTACGATTTATACGGTCGCTCCTAGCAGAACGGATACCCGGCCCATTGCCGCAGCAGATCCGTTGATATCCTTGCCGACTCCGACGCAGTAGGGCGCGAGGCTGCGGGACGCGAGTGAAAGAAGGGCAAGTACAGTGTTCATGCAACCCCCAATGGACGGCCGGCAGAGTTTAGGAGTAATTGCCGAGCATCCCAGTAGCCAACCATGGTACTACTGGAACAGAGAAGCCGACCAGTCGGAGTGGGAAACGTCCCGTCGCGATGTATTAAGTTGGGACTATGCAGAAGTTACCCCGTGGTCGGGGCAACAAGACTTAAGTGAACACTCGTGGATACAATTGCAAAGCAGACCCGTAGCAATTGACGCTGGAATCTCAGCGGTTACGGGACTAGCGAAAGGGATCTTAGCAGGGAGGTCCCAAGAAGAACAAGGTGCAGACACCCAAGGCATGGGAGAAATCAGGCCTTGGCCCGGGGCAGCCTGTGCGGAATCATACGCTGAATATGTGGATACCTCGCAAGCCACCGAGGAACCACCTCAGTATCCCGATACTGAAACAGCTGAAAGAAATATGAATCGCGTACAAATCTTAGAGGAAAGGCTAACAAGCATGGAAGAGAACCTGGCCTATGCAGTTCACCTACTGTCTGTACTCGTGGTTGGGAGTTCGGAAGAAAATCGGGAACTGCCAGCAGGCCTGCAGCAGAGCCTGTCTAACTTACAAAAGTATATCCCCAGGACTGAGGTGGGGGGACCAGCCCAACCGCTTCCGGTAGAGGGTATACTGCAACAACCCGATGAACCACCAGATCCCACCCCAGGTGAGGACCCTTGTCCTGAACCAGAGGATCCCTGCCCTGAACCAGAGGATCCCTCTCCTGAACCAGAGGATCCCTGTCCGGATCCAGATACAGAGGAAGAAGTGGAAGAGAACGGAGACGGTAGGGGAGTACCTATAGAAGAACCTCCGACAACCCCGAGAGGTACACCGGAACGTCCTCCGGGAGAAGATCCCGCCACCACACCGCCATTTATTCCATCAACAATACCTCAGGGAGGAGGGCAACCTTTTCTCCCGAGACTATTGGCGCCTTTACAAAGAGGTACCACTCCGCGTCTCTCACCGCTTCCGGGACCAATTGGAAGGGGGACTACTCCTCGACCGCTACTGACGCCTGGGCCGAGAGGAACTCCAGCCCCAAGACAACCGATCCCAAGAGACACTCCTCACCCAATACAACCGGTGCCGCTACAACCAGCCCTGCTGCTTCCGGCACCACGAGAGACGCCTCCGGCACCATTACATCCAGCGCCGTGGTCGCCCGCGCCACGAGGGATGCTCCCAGCACCGCTGCAGCCAGTTCCGTTATTGCCCGCACCGCGAGGTACGCCTCCCGCCCAACCAGTACCGGTGCAGCCGGCACCGTTACAGCCAGCGCCGATGTTGCCTGCACCAAGAGGACCCCCACCACTACATCCAATTCCGGGGGGGCCTTCTCCGCAGCTACCTCAGCCAAGGCCCCAACAACCTCCGTTTCAACCTCAGCCGCAACCCGTACCACTTGATTGCTACCCGGTACCGGCGCCCGCGGCCAGGCCGCAAGAATTACCCATGGGCTGGGTAAAGTTAGAAGCCACATTTGATGGGGATCCTTCCAAATTAGGATTCTTCCTCGTGCAAGCCCTGCAGTTTTTCAATCGATGGGGACATCTATTCGGAGATGAAGCCAGTCAAATCGAACACTTGGGATCCCGCCGTCTCCAAGGAAAAGCCGCAGACTGGTATGTAGGCCTTTATGATATAGAGGCCCCTGAGTTAAATACACTTCAAGGGTTAGTGGATGCACTGCGAGCTCAATATGAAGACCCTTTAGAGGAGACAAGAGCTTGAACAGAATTGCAGACCATTAGGCAAGGCAACATGTCGGCCAGAGACTATGTTACAAAATTCCGACAACTTGCCGCCAAATGCCCAAGGTGTGAGAAATCGACCAAAATAATTCTGTTCAAACAAGGCATGAAGCCCAAGTTGTTGGATAGAGCCCTCATGCAAGATAATCCTCCCACCTTATTGGGGTGGATTCAATTGACTTGTGAAGTAGAAAACTGCATGTTAGAAGTCCGTTTAGTGGAACAACAACAACATGCGGGACAAAGGCGCTCCTCAGTTCTCGTTAGAGGATGCAGAGGTGCTGGATATGCTACCCGAGGAGCAAGAGATGCTAGATGGCAACAAGGTCTGTGCCTGCAGTGTGGCCAAAGCAGTCACTTTGCGGCGCAATGTCCGTACTGGCCTGTGCAAAGAACTCCGCTCCAACTAAGACGTCCAGCCCCCGCAACCTACCCGGCGCCACCGCGCCCGACACCAGCTCCTAGAACAGCAAGAGGCAGAGAAATCCTCTCGTAGAAATCCTCCCGAAAGAGGGTTAGAGCTAGAAGAAGTTATGGACTATGATTCAACAGCTCTAACCGGGGAGGAGAATCCAGAGAGTCCGACCTCGGGAAACAAAATGGATCTGTCGTAAAAGGACCCAAACGGCAGATCAAACCTCAGTCAGTTCCTACTTTGAACAGACCTCAAGGGTCCATACTCTTCATTCCAGTAACGTTGGTGAATCCAGATAAAAAAATGCACATCCGTGTTCAAGCTCTTATAGACTCGGGCTGCTCTAGAGACATTATTGCACCGGCCCTAGTGAATGGATTAGTACTTACCATTAAAGAATTGGAAACCCCAGTTATTTTTGAACAAATGGATGGCACTAACATGAATCCGGTCACTACCGAAACCGCGCCCGTCATAACAGGCATGGGGCAACATTGGGAAGTAAGATCGTTTGTAATTAGTGCCACTGCCAAATATCCATTGATTCTGGGAAGCAGATGGTTGTGGGATCACAACCCCTACATAGACTGGGCAGCTGGGAGTATCACGTTCACCCATGATACTTGTCAAAATCACCGTTGGAATCAAAATTGGGGTACCAATCCTACCCTCTCTGAACACGCTCTTCTCACTCAAGAAGAAATTAACCAAATACCCAAACAATACAGAGCTTACACTCAAGCTTTCACTGAAGAAGAAGCCAATTCCTTACCTCCCCATAGAAGGACGGACTGTGCCGTAGAGATATTACCAGGCGCCTCTTTGCCCAAAGGCAGACTATATCCCATGAGCCCTAACGAGAGGGAAGAACTTCGTAAATCCATTGACACCAATCTTCAAAGAGGATTTATTAGACCAGCTAATAGTCCGCATGCGGCTCCAGTACTTTTCGTTAAGAAGAAGGATGGGGGATTAAGACTTTGTACGGACTTTCGGGGACTTAACGCAGTATCCTCCAGCAACGCCTACCCCATCCCACTCATCAGAGATCTACTCAACGTCGTGGCACAAGGTAAGATCTTTACAAAATTGGATCTAAAAGATGCTTACTTCCACGTTCGCATTAAAGCAGGTGATGAATGGAAAACCGCTTTTAACACGCCCCTCGGCCAGTTTGAGTATTTAGTTATGCCATTCGGCCTGGCTGGGGCCCCTTCGGTTTTCATGTCCATGATTAATGAAGTACTACATGAATTCTTATACCAAGGAGTAGTAGTGTACTTAGATGATGTGTTAATTTATTCAGAATCGGAAGAAGAACATGTAGAGCTTGTGAAGAAGGTTCTGACCACTCTAATGTGTAACAAATTGCCCATCAAATTATCTAAATGTGAGTTTCACAAAACAGAACTCACTTATCTAGGCTATTGCATCTCCAAAGATGGTTTGAAAATGGACCCGGGTAAAGTACAAGCAGTACAAAACTGGCAAACACCCTCTACCCGCAAGGAATTACAATCCTTTTTGGGCTTTGCCAACTTCTACAGAGAATTCATTGCGAACTTTGCCCAAATCTCGCTTCCCCTAACCGAACTATTGAAAACCAAAGACAAGGGAGACCAAGCCAAAAGACCGGGTGCCAAATTACGCTGGACGCCAGAGTGCCAAACAGCGTTCAACCACCTTAAAACGCAGTTTGTTTCTGAACCCGTCCTACAGCACCCCGATGAGAATCGCCCCTTCGTGGTACAGGTCGATGCCAGCGACACCGCGATAGAAGGCGTGCTTTTGCAGAGGGGGGAGGACGGGAAACTTAAGCCATGTGCCTTTCTGTCCCGAAAATTTTCTGAAGCCGAAAGAAATTGGAATGTTTGGGAGAAGGAAGCTTTCGCTGTAAAAGCAGCACTTGCTGCCTGGAGACACTGGTTAGAGGGAGCCCGTCATCCCTTTGAGGTATAGACAGACCACAAAAATTTAGAAGCCTTACGCAGCCCCCGAAGACTAAATGCTAAACAACTGCGGTGGGAGGAATACTTTTCTAAGTTCAATTTCACTTTAAACTTTTTACCGGGCAAAACTAACTTTCTCGCCGATGCTCTATCATGCATGCCCCAGCACAAAAGCAAAAGGGAGGAGACAATAGACACCGTCTTTTCACCTACGCAATTAGGGGGAGTGGTGACCACGCGCAGCCGCACAACCCAACCCCCTCAACCCGATCAGGGGTGGAGACTAAAACTAAAAGCTGAAGTGGAAAAGGAGGGGGGAAACATACCCAAAGACAAACTGCAGCAATCTGAACAAGGAGAATGGCTTTGGGGAGACCGCTTCTATGTACCCAAAAGTCTAAGAAAGGAAGTTTTACAACACTGTCACAATGCCCCTTCGGCGGGACACTATGGGTACTTAAAAACGCTCCATTTAGTACAACGCCAATTTTGGTGGCCGGGCATGCGCAAAGACATTTCTCAATATGTAGCATCCTGCCCCATTTGCCTTAGTGCCAAATCCCGCAAAGGCAAGCCACCAGGACTATTGCAACCTTTAGAAACACCAAGCAGACCATGGGATACGATATCCATGGAATTTATCACTGACCTACCCCCCTCCAAAGGTCACAACTGTATTTTAGTTGTAGTGGATTTATTCTCCAAGCAAGCTCATTTTATACCTTGCACCACTATACCTTCAGCTAGAAAACTAGCAGGTATCTTTCAAAAGCACATTGTAAAACTGCACTCTTTTCCATCAAAGGTGATTTCGGATCGCGGCAGACAATTCGTTGCCAACTTCTGGCGGGAGCTTTTGCAAATTCTGGGTATTGAGCAAGGTTTAAGTTCAAGCCATCATCCACAAACCGACGGGCAGTCGGAAAAAACTAACCAAATACTGGAACAGTTCCTCCGCTGTTATATTAACTTCCAACAGGACAACTGGGTCGATTTACTCCCCCTCGCGGAATTCTCGTATAATAACAGTGTACATGCATCTACTGGGGAAACTCCTTTTAAAGTCGTTTATGGTTTCCACTTCAAACCCTTCCCATTTGATGCGCTCCCCCCTCCTACTTCTACAGCCAACGACGTTTCGGATTGGTGGGGGGAAGCTGCTCAACAATGGACTCTAATTAAACAGCATCTAGACAAAGCCAAACAGGATTACAAAAAATACGCCGACCGCCATCGTGAGGCCGAATGGGACTTGCAACCAGGAGACCTTGTTTACTTATCCACAAAGAACTTGAAAGTAACGCAAACCAGCCGCAAACTAGCTTTGAAATTTTTAGGACCCTTTCCTGTTCGCAAAGTAATCAACAAAGTGACTGTTGCCTTAGATTTGCCAAAGAATTTGCGCCGGAACCAGCTATTTTACCTTATTAGATGGAAGGATTTTGACTCTGGGTTTGATGAATGGGTGCACTCTTCACATGTACATGCTCCCAGACTTATCAGAACATTTCACACTCATTATCCGCACAAACCTGGGGGAGGGGCATCTTAGAGGAGGCAGAATGTCAGGGTTGAAGTGTATGTATGTAACCGAAGAGACTCCATATTTATTCTTACAGTATTCTAAGTGCTTTGTTCACAGGTGCCAAGATGTTCCCAGCAGCTATCTCACGGAAGAGGATTGTTTTGGCTATCGCTTCTCCAGCCTTGGGAAACTTTCGCTTTCTCAGCTTCAAAGGGATTGTTTTGAGAACTATGGGGGGAGGTTGGGCCTACTGGGTTCTGATACTTTGTCACTCATGCTTTGCCTGTCATTCGTAACAATACACGTGTACCAGCCTGGATATTGTATCTGGGCCCGTGGACTATAATGAACTCTTTCTTCAGTAAACTTTTGAAAACAACGGGCTTTTGTATGATTGCAGAAGGTAGTCTGGAGTAAGGACATTATCTAGCCACAGTTCTGACAGAGGGTTCACCACGGCTTACATAGATGACATCCTCGTCTACAGCCCCGACTGGCTGTCCCATTTACGTCAACTACGGTTCGTGCTCCAGGCCCTCCGGGACGCGGGCCTGAAGGCCAACCCAACAAAAAGCTGCCTTGGCTTCCAGGAACTAAAGTATCTCGGGTTCCTGGTGGGGCGAGGCCAGCTGAAGCCCCTCCCGGACAAGGTTGCCACCCTCAAGGCCTGCCCACAGCCGAAGACCAAAAAACAGCTTCGGGGATTCCTGGGACTCGTGGGCTACTACAGTAAGTTTATCCCGCAGTATGCCAGTCGGGCCAGCCCCCTGACTGACTGTCTGAGGAAAGATCAGCCCAACCGGGTTCTGTGGACGCCCCAATGCCAACATGCCTTTGTGGACCTCAGGGCAGCCTTGTCAAAAGCAACCGTCTTCCGCAACCCGGATTTTGATCGGCCCTTTATACTGTAGACGGACACATCAGACACCGGCCTCGGGGCTGTCCTGTCACAGGACTACGAGGGCCAGGAGCACTCCATCCTCTTCATCAGCCGAAAGCTGCAGCCCGCTGAGAGGAAGTATGCGGTCGTAGAGAAGGAATCCCTGGCCGTGAAGTGGGCTGTCGGGGCGCTCCAATACTACCTTGTCAACAATCCCTTCATCCTCGTGACGGACCACGCCCCCCTTCTCTGGATGTCCCGGCTGAAGGATCATAACGCCAGGGTCTTACGGTGGTACCTGTCGCTTCTGCCTTTCAGCTTTATGATCCAACATCGCCCAGGGAAGCTGCACGCCAACGCCGACTTACTCTCCTGAATGTTTGCCAGTGACCCCAGCCCCGACGCAACGCCAAAGGGGGGGGTGTCCGAGGGACGCCGACGCGCCCTCAGACTGGGCCGTCCCCTGCCCCCCCGTGCAACCACCGGCCCGACCGGCACTCACCCGCCCCAGGGGCCGTCCGGCAGTGTCACCAGGGAGAATGACGCCTCGCCTCCTGGCCAGGACGCACACCAGCCGCGGCGGCGAGAGGTGATGGCCATGGCCGCCACCGCGCCACCGTGGAGGACTCGGCGCTGGGCGGGCAAAGACGTGGCCAGAAGAACACTGCAACCAAGGCCCAGTCCCCGGCCCTAACGGCAGGATTGCGGCCAGAGGGAACGCCAAGGCCGTGGAGAAGGCCAGAAACGGCTGCCCAGCAAGGCACGGCCCGAAGAGATGCCGGCGCAGGTGCCTCGGCCCGACGAGGGAAACACCTGCCAGAGGAGCAACCAGGGGGGCGGGAGCAACAAGCCTGAGGGCAGCCTGCCCAGCCGCGACCCTGAGAGGGCCGCCGGGCCGCCCATCACTGGGAAGGAGGGAAGAGGGAAGGAAGGGGAGAGACAGAGGGGGCCAGCGGGCTAATGGGGAAAGGGGTGCGGATGGCCGTGATGGGGGAAGGGTATTTAGGAGGGCTCAGATCCCAGGCCGAGGAGGAAGGTGAAGGACCAGCCTGCCCTGACACTGAAGGTGCAGCTGGTCGGGAGGGGCCAATTGCTGACTGGGCTCTCCAGTTCAGACAGAGGCCGCCCTTTCTGAGGCCTAAGGGAGAGCTCCCTCCTCATGTCACCAGTGCCCCCAGGCCCAGCCGCCCGTCCGGTCAGCTGCGGTGCCAGCTCGGACCCATCACAGGCGCCTCACCCCGACCTGCCGCTGCTGCCGCCGCCACCGCCACCTCCAGGGGGCGCCTCCTCATGTGACAGTATCATTTAAGTTTTCCTCTCTTGGCACACTACTTGCCCTATCTGTTGCAAGCCTGGTTCCCCCCCCCCCTTCATTCCATCATCTTGGTAGTGCTGCAGTGCATCCTTTCAAAATGTATACGAAAACTCAAATCCTCAAAACATATCAAAAAGAAACTTAAAGCTCATATCAAGAAGAATCTAAGATTATTTCAAGACTTTTATGATACATTCACAGATCAGGAAAGTACTCAGCACCAAAATACACGGTGACTATGAAATCCATAACCCATCTGTGATCATGCCACACTGAAAAACATGCTTATGCTTATGAACAATGTAGGAGGCTTTCTGGTACTGCAAATAGTACAAGGAAGCAGAGGAAAGCTGGGCATCTTTTCAGCCAGGCTGAACTGCTGATGTGTGTTCAAGCCATCAAGCTACAAGGTGAGTGAGGATTGATTCAAATGATAACACCCAGCACAAGTGTATGCTACCACTTTCACTGGCAAGTCCCAGCAACGTAGTGATACTATAAAAATAACTAGCTGCAAGTGAACTGAGTGTGCTGTTTTTCCTGCAAGTACTTGTGGACCCTCTCCTTCCTCTTCTTCTATGCCTCCCTTTCTAAGAATAGGTTATAAAATTTAGGGAAGGGATAAAAATGTTTTGATACCTACCTACCATTTTTATCTAAGGTAGCAATGATATCTTTATTCACAATACTGAGACAATAATATCATATTAGGTAACAAATAGTAGTACAACTTTCTTGGACAGTGTCTTCCATAAAGAGGAGAAATGCCAAACCATTCCCCAGATCATGTCTACATCCTTTGACTGCAATCATCAACACAACTGAAAAGGATAATAATCTTGTTGCAATTACACTGCTCTTTGTATACATTTAAACAGAATAATGGCACTGGAAGCTTTTAAAGAACAAAATGTGCGCTGCTTATAAGAAAAGAGAGTCCAACAAACAATGCAATTGCTTTCCCCTCAATTATTTGTTCCAGTCTCTTGCCCTGTGTATTTGTTCAGCTTCAGGCCAAACCAGACATGATGGTATCCTCATGTCAGCCACAGGGAAGCCAGCTGCCATTTTAAAGTGAATTAAAAATGCTGTGGGGGGCTGATCCTCATTGGGGCCACAGCACTGTGGGTTGAGGCATTATTGTTTTCCTCTGCATGCCCTTTCAAGTACTAAAACAATTGTGTGCGTGTGTTGGGTTTGGCCATTTTGCAACTTGAAAAGATGAGGGAGAGATGGATAGACAAGAGCACCTCAGCCCACCACACTGCAGGCCTGATCACGATTAGGCTCTCACGGCATTTTTAATTTGCTTTAAAATGGCAGCAGTGTCCCCATGGCAGACACAACAATGCTGTCATGTCTGGTTTGGCCTGACGTATCTAACAGCTAGTATTAGAATTTTGGTTCCTTTGCTAAGCCCCATTATAATTATTCTCGAGGCTTGCAGAACATCTAAAAAAACTGATCCTGGCTTCATTTCTAGCAAACAGAAAAAGTCGTAGGGAGCACTGAAGGAACAGAGGGAATCATGTTCTGTATTCGACAAGAGCCAATTTAAAACATCCTGTGCTTGGCAAGTGGAGCAAGGACATTTGTACTTCATTTGCCCTGAGAAACCACTTACAACTACTGGGCCGCTGCTTCAGTTGCTATAGCCCGGAAGAGTGCAGAGAGCTGCACTGCAAGCATGACATAAAACTGCTTAGGATGGAACTGCTGGTGTCTTTAAAAGATGAGGAAGTACTCCTACAATGTAGCCATGTTAATAACTATCATTCATAATCCCTCTTGAGCAATACATGGAATAACTTGACAGTGAATCCTGTCTATGGCTTCATATTACTGTGCGCTTCACAATGCACGAAACATCATGAAATATGCCCTCTTCTTATCTGGACATTTAACTTCTGATGAAGAGAGCTATGCCTTATGCTAAAATAAAGGTAAGTCTTAAAGGTGCTACAGGACTCTTTACTATTCTGTTTAGGAATACACTGTAAATAATTGTTGGGATTTTACAAGTGTCATTCTGTCATGAAAGAGTTAATCTGTTTGCGTTTAGTTAGGCACAGCTAGTTTAGCATGAAGGCCAGTTAGATGTCGAGTTGATCTTCCTGCCAGGGAAAAGGGGAGTTGCATGCTTAATGAACTAATCTAGGATTGATTATTGGCTGACCAGGTTTATTGGGGGGCAATTGACATTCTTTCCTTTACTCAGGATGCCATTGCTCTCAAGTCAGTTAGACCGTTATCTCCAGCATGTAAGGATGTAGGAACTAAGTTAGCTCTTCTTTATTTTATCACCAATGTAACCTTTATTATTTTACCCTTTATGTAGTAAACATTATTTTAGAAGCTGAACACACATGCCTCTGTGATTCTTTACCTGCTGTGCAATACTCTACTCTGCTAAACATAATCCTAACCCAACAATAATCCACTAAACTACCTTCCATTGCCTGAATAAAACAGGATTAACAGTTTTAAAAACAGAAGTAGCTAGGGTTGCCAGGTCCCTGAGAATCTCAACTGGGGGACGGGGATATGGGGCTGTGTCCACTGGGAGTACTTACCTCGTGCACACACATGCACCAGAGTATTTCCTTGTTGTGCCCGAATTGACATCACTCCTGGTGTGATAAAGAAGTGCTCCAGAGCTTGTGGGAGCAGTCTGTAGGACTCCTAGGCCCATTCTTTGTGCCCCCCCACACTGGTCAAGTAGGTGGCAGGGGCAGAGGCTGGAAGTGGGGGAACCCCCTCCCCCACTAGGGGACTGGTATCCTTAGCATCAGCACAGCTACTACCCTAAGCAGGCCTGCCTGAACTCAGTGGGAGCTCCATGTTGATTTTATATCAGCAGGATTTCAGTCCAATGGCACCTTAGAGACCAACAAGATTTTATTTTTTTTAAAAAAAAATTTTTTATTGGATTAGATGTCATTAAATTGTACATTACAATCAGTTTCCTTTAATTTTTCCAATTCTAACCCCCTCCCTTCCCCCCCTTTTGTTGACTTCCAACAGTTTTCCAACCCCTTGTCCCTTTTCCCTTACTCATTTTAAATTTATTCTATCTATCAAACATAAACTTTCACTTTCTTCTAAGCTTATCTATATAACACAGTGCTCCTTCTGTCTTCCTACTTACTTTAACAACTAAATAATACATAACTAAATAATACATTCTTGGCATATTTTCTTTTGATAATAATCATTTAGCTAATTTTGGTACTCTATACTCTATCTTATAATCTCATCTTCAATATGGGACAAACAATTTATCCCTCATTTAGCATAATTTTAGATACTTCTATAAGCAGTACATTCAATATAAGTCAACCAATTTAACTTATACTCTATATATTACTTTTTCTACATATCTTATCTTCATACTGTTTTAATTATATAATTATGTTATTCTTTCATTATGCAACTATCCACCAAAAATAGTCAACCAATTTGACCCATATATACCTCCAAACCAATTCAATCAATTTAATACATGATCTATACATTAATATATATTTTCCCACCTTACTTAAATTCCTTCATTGCAATTATAAAATTATCTCCATTATACAATTATTGCCAAAAATGAAATTAATTAGTTTCTATCCTTATAATTAGTTAATTTCTATCATTATAATTCTTGTAATAACACCTATAATACTTAATGCTATATATAATAGTCTAATAAAATAGTTGCTTAGAAATTCTCATTTACCTCTCCACCCCCCGGTAAAGTCACTTCCCTCTACTTTTATTGTATTTCAGTAATTTTCAAACTGCCACAGTTCTCCTCCCACCTCCCATTTCTTCACTAAATATTGTTTCAGCTTCTCCCAATCCGTGTTAAACTGTCCTGGATCAAGGTCTCTCAGTTTCCTTGTCATTTTGTCCATTTCCGCCATGTACAGCAATTTATATATCCAGTCCTCAGTAATTGGCACTTCTTGCACTTTCCACTTTTGCGCGTACAAAAGTCTAGCCGCTGCTGTCATGTAAAATAGCAATGTCCTATATTGTGCTGGAATATCCTCCATTCCCAAGTTCAGTAGCAGGAGTTCTGGGTTCTTATTAATTTGAAATTGTAAAATCTCGCTTATTACTCTTATTATTTCCCCCCAGTACTGCCTAGCTACCTCACAAGTCCACCACATATGATACAAAGATCCCTCATGCTTTTTACATTTCCAGCATTTGTTAGACATGTTCAAATTCCCTAGCGCAATTTTCTTTGGTGTCATATACCAACGATAAATCATTTTGTAGACATTCTCTTTAATATTGGTGCATGTCGTGATCTTCACTGTATTCTTCCACAAGTATTCCCACGCCTCCATTGTTATTTCCTTATTAAAGTTTATAGCCCACTTCACCATTTGCACTTTAACTGTTTCATCTTCAGTATACCATTTCAGTAGCACTTTATATACCTTAGAGATTTCCTTTTTATCCTCTTGTAAAAGTGCCTGTTCTAATTCCGAATTCTCCATTCTTATCCCTCCCTTCACACAGTCCGAATTATAAAGATCTCTGATCTGTCTGTACTGAAACCAATCGTAACTTGGAGACAACTCGTCCTGCGTCTCTATTTTGGGTTTAGAAAATTCCATTCGAGTTATCTCCTTGTATGTTAAACACTGTTGTTCATTATCAACAGTTCTCGGATCTATTACTTCATATGGAACCACCCATGAGGGGATTCCATCTTGTAGGTAATTTCTGTACTTCTTCCAAGTTGTGAATAGGCTTCTCCGAATATAATGATGTAGGAACATAGAGTCCACTTTTACTTTATCATACCATAAATATGCATGCCATCCGAATATTTTTTTATATCCTTCTAAGGCCAGTAATTTCCGGTTTTTCAGCATCATCCAATCTTTCAACCACACTAAACAAATTGCGTCATGGTAAAGTCTTAGGTTGGGCAGTTGCATTCCGCCTCTTTCTTTTGCATCTTGTAACACTTTCATTTTCACTCGAGGCTTTTTGCCTGCCCAAACAAAATCTGATATTTTCCTCTGCCATTTTACAAACTGCTTAGAGTCTCGGATAATTGGTATTGTCTGTAACAGAAACATCACTCTTGGCAACACATTCATCTTAATTACTGCAATTCTTCCCAACCATGACAAGTTCAGTCTGTTCCATTTAATCAAGTCTTGCTCTATCTGAGTCCACAGTTTCTCATAGTTGTTTTTGAATAAATCTATATTCTTTGCAGTCAGTTCAATTCCCAGATATTTCACCTTACTTGTTACTTCGCAGTCTGTTATTTCCATTAATAGTTGTTGTTTTTGTTTAGTCATATTTTTACATAATATCTTTGACTTCTTTTTGTTTACATAAAATCCTGCCAAATCTCCAAACTCCTTAATCTTCTCTATTACTTTTGGCATATTCTCCATTGGATCTTCCACAATTAGCATTATATCGTCCGCAAATGCTCTGACCTTATAGGAAAAGTCCTTTATTTTTATTCCACGGATTGCATTGTCTTCTCGTATCTGTATCATCAGTATTTCCAAAACCAAAATAAACAACAGTGGAGACAACGGGCAACCTTGTCTTGTTCCTTTACCTATAGTCAATTTCTTGGTCACCTCGTCATTCACCACAATTGCTGCACTCTGGTCTCTGTAAATTTCCTTTACTGCTCTTATGTATCTTTCTCCCATTTGTAGCTTTTCCATGGTGGCAAACATAAAGTCCCAGTTCAAATTGTCAAACGCTTTTTGATTCGGTTTCGTTTTCTCAGCCATGCCGGACGCTCCTCTCGGCTGGTCCGGGAGGAAACGACCGGGCACCCTGACCGGGCGGCTGATCCGCAAGGATTAGCCCCCAGGACTCCCAGGGAGGGAGCCAGGGTCCGGGACGCTGCGGGAAGAACTCCCCGAAATCAATGCGGGGGGGGGAATTGCCCGTTTGTCCCTATGGAGGCCGGCAGACGTGTGCGGCGCCTTGAGTGCTGCCGGGCAACGAGAAACGGCAAATAAAAGAAACAGGCGGAAGCCCGTAAACAAGCGAATCCCTTCTGTTCTACAAGCGTTCGTGAAGGAGAGGTTGATCTGAAGAAGACTCGTTCTTCTCCTTCGCTGAGTTCCAGAATTTTGTTGGCGCCCCCCCCAAAATGGCAGCAAAGAAGCAAAGTCCCGCTTTCGGTAAGTCAATCTCGGCTACCTTGAAGGGAGAGTCGCTCGAAGAGTTGGTGCGCAGGGCGGTGGTGGAAGCCATAAAACCCTTTGTTGACAAGCTGAACGAAACTGATCAAAGGGTGGGCTTAATTGAAAGCGAAGTGAAAACCATTAAGGAAGCAGCGGGGGGGGCAGAGAAGTCTGCTCTGGAAAGTGCGTCACTTGTGAAGGCTACAAAAAAGGAGCTGAAGTTGGTTGAGAACCAGCTGATCGGGCTACAGATGGAACGAACGCAGACAATTTTGCGTCTCCAAAACGTGAAAGAGGAGGAAAAAGAGGATCTGTGGGAGGTGGTCTCGGAACTATTGGCGATACCCGCGAGGACGACTAAAGAAGAAGTTAAAAGCGCCATTTTGGAGGTCCGTCGGGCTTCTTCAAAATATGCAACAAAGCGACAGTTGCCTCGTGAGATCATTATTGACTTTTCATTTAAAAAGATTCGGGACACCATCCTATATAACTCATACAATGCGGATTTGGACTTTATGGGTTTGAAAGTCAAGATTTTGAAGGACGTTCCATTTCTAGTCTGGAAAAGGCGTTTTAAGTATAAAAAGTTTGCAGCTCTTCTGAGGGACCATGGAATAAAGTACAAATGGTTATTCCCGGAAGGAATATGGTTTAGATATAAAGATCAGGCCTATAAGATACTATCAGAAGATCAACTAAAGGATTTTGAGAATAAAAACCCAGAACTCTGCTGCACCGAGAACGAAGAAAAGGAGAAGCCGGAGGGGGGGGGGGAGGAGGAGAGCACCGCAACAGCGGTTGCACAGAGAGAATTGCGTCCGGGACCTAGAAGGGGGAGGAAAGTTTAATCAGAATTTGAAATGTTTATTCTCTGTATGATTAACCACTCCATCATTATCCTATGGAGCTATTTTTGTATTATGACAGTATGAAGGGAAAACATTGAAGTGTAGTGTTTAGTGTTTGTAGTTCATTCCCCCCCGTTTTCTTTTTCCACCCCCCTTTGTCCCTTCCCTCTCCCCTTTCCTTGTGATAGTCTTGTGTAGTGCTGTGTAGTGTTTTGTAGTTATGAAAAATAAAAAAATATATTAAAAAAAAAATTGTCAAACGCTTTTTCAGCGTCCACAAAGAAGAAACCAACCTCCTTGTCACAACGTTTGTCATAGTATTCAATAGCATTTATAACTGTCCTTAAATTGTCTTTGATTTGTCTATTTGGCAAAAAACCAGCTTGCTCCTTCTCAATAACTTCAGAAAGCCATCCCTTCACTCTTTCCGCCAGTATCTTCGCAAAAATTTTATAATCATTATTAAGTAGCGATATAGGTCTACAGTTTTTCACGTTAGTCAAATCTTGCCCCTCTTTGGGGATCAGTGATATATTAGCTTCACTCCAAGTGTCTGGGATCCGTTGATCCTTTAAAACACCATTAATCACATCTTTTAGGAATGGTGCCAGTTCATTAGCCATTACCTTATAAAATTTGGCTGTAAGTCCATCCGGTCCTGGCGCCTTTCCCAGGTTTGTTGACTGTATTGCCTTTCTTATTTCTTCCTCCGTTACTTCATTGTTCAATTTGTCTCTCCAAGCTTCCGAAATTACTGGGAGCTTCATTTTCTCCAAATATGTCGCTATTGAGTCTTTATTCACCTCTTTTTTATTATACAATTTGGCATAAAATTTGTAAAAGGCTCTGCTAATAGCTGTCTGTTCCAGGTACACTTTATTGTCCTCACAGATTTTATTTATTATTTTCTTCTCCTTTCTCTTCTTCAATTGCCATGCCAAATATTTCCCAGGTTTATTTGCGCCTTCGAACGCCTTTTGATTCATTCTCTTAAGATTCCATTCCAATTCTTTGTTATTCATTGCTGTCAGCTGTTCTTGAAGAATTTTAATGTCCTGGTAGATTTTCCCTGGTCTTTTCTTTAACTGTATTTCTTTGGCTTTTATTTTCTCCATGATCTCCTGCCTCTTCTCCTCTTTTTTTTTCCTGGCTCTTCCATTTAAGTCCATTAATATGCCCCTAATTACTGCCTTGTAGGTGTCCCATACCTTGTTGGTTGGTACTTCTCTATTCATGTTATATTGTATGAAAAACTTTGTTTCTCTTCTCAACATCTCCATATTCTCTCCCTCTTGCAGCAAATCCTCATTTATTCTCCATCCTTTCCTTTTACTCCTTTTCCCCAACTTCCACATAATTGGATTATGATCTGAGCCTACCACAGGCATTATTTCCACATCCTTAGTCCAAAGCGCTAAGTCTTTTGAGGCCCAGATCATATCAATTCTTGATAGCGTAGAGTGTCTCTCGGAGAAAAACGTATATTGTCTGCCTTTGGGATTTTGTCTTCTCCATACATCTTCTAAAGTTTCCTGTTGCGTCAATACAAAAAAAGGCTTTGGTAATAGTCCTCTTTTCTTTTGTGCAGTTGCTGATTTTTTATCTAGTTCCAAGTTTGTCACTCCATTGAAGTCTCCTGCAAGAATTATCTGGTCATAAGAAAGTTCATCTAATTGCTTCCTCAAGTCCTCAAAGAAGCTTTCTTTTGCTCCGTTAGTTGCATAGATTCCAATCACCAATACTCTCTTTAAATTCCATATACATTCCACTGCTAAAAATCTGGTTTCCGCATTTTTATCACTAACTTTGGCTGTAGCTCCTCTTTTATATACAATACCACTCCCCTTTTTTTCTTATTAGAGGCCGCTACAAAATCACTGCCCAATTTATTCAATTTTAGATACTTTGCATCCTGTTTTCTAATATGAGTCTCTTGCAAACATACAATATCACATTTTTGTTTTAATAGCCAGTGGAAAATACTTTTTCTCTTGTTCGGTGAATTAAGTCCATTTACATTCCAAGATAAGACTTTGCACTCCATATTCATAATCTTGTTGCTGGTAAGTCCTTTTCATTGTCCCTTATAAACTGCTCCATCTCTGATTCAGATCTAATGCGCTTTTTCGCTCCTCCAAATTCAAAGGACACTCCTTCTGGTAGTTCCCATCTGTACCTTATTTTCATGTCCTTCAGAATCTGAATTAGAGCTTTATATTTTTTTTGATCTAACAACACCGATCTGGGTAATTCCTTCATGATAATAATCATCTTGCCATCAATCTCCAATGGATCTTGAAACTGTTTAGTCACAATCTTCTCTTTTATATTTCTGGTCGTGAATTGCACAATCACATCTCTTGGTAGTTTCCTCTGGGTCGCGATTCTTGAATTTACACGATATACCACATCTAGGATAGCCACAACTTCCTCCTCCTCCTTCCCCAGGTATTCAGCTAACACCTCAGTGATCTGTTCTTGAGCTGTCTTTCCTTCCACTTCCGGCAAGCCACAAAACCTCAGCTGCTTCTCCATATGTTTACTTTCCGCAACCGCCATTCTCCCCCTCATCACCCTCATTTCTGTTCGTTGCGTATCTGCTAAGTTCTCCACCGCGCTTTCCACTACCTTGACTCTTTGCTGTGTTCCCTGCAGGTTATTTTGCATTGTTTCCATACCTTTCTTCACTTCTGCCAGCTCATTTTTCACTGTCTCTTTAACCTCTTTAACCTCTTTCACCAACTCCGGTTTCATGTCCTTGAGCTCTTTAATCACTTCTAAAAGTTTTTTATCCAAATTCTCTATCGCCGATTGCCACTCTTTTTTCGACATCGTGGGGCTTGCTTTCGCTCACTCCCACTCCCACTCCCACTCCTCACTCCGCTCTCTTCCTTAACTCCGTGGCATTTAATTTAATGTCCTTTTAGTTTAAATGTCCCGGTCTTTCCAAAAAAAACTTTTAAAGAGTCCAAAATGTCGGGTGTCTTTTCTCTATGGTTCCTCTATGATTTTTGTAATCCAATATGGCTTACTTCCTCTTTCGCTGAAGCCGCGGCTCTTCCCCTTTCAAAAATGGCAATTCCCTACTTCCTGCCCTCTGGCAAGGGCCGCCTCTCTCCAGCAACTCTATTGTTGTTACGTACTTCCTGTTTCCCGACTTCCCACAGCAGTTCTCGCGATGGTGAAACTTTCTCACAGCCTGATATCTCCTTATAGCCACAGGTATTCAAAACAATAGTCCAATTTCTTTAATAACTTCGTTTAACTTAGTCCTTTTTCTAATATAATTCTTGCCGGGTCCTCCCCTCCTTATACTTGGTCTGTTGCAGTTTAAAAGTCTACTTTAATTCTTCTTTACTTTAAGTAATCTGTCCCGTTTCAAGAGATAGTGATCTTTACCTTCTCATTCACTTTCCTTGGGTTGTAATTGCTGTTTCAATCTTAGATTCCCATCCACTCTTCCTTCCCCTGTTGAAGCTTGGGCATGTAGGTCTTATGCCAACCGCATTGGCACCAGGACTGCCGCAGAGATTATAGCCGACCTGTCTTAGGGTGGGACCTCAGGGGTCGGGAGAGGATCCGTTGCGTAGGACCCCCCCTCACCCGAGATCGACGCGCCCTGAGGTGCTTGAGCGTTCTATGCCTGTTCTCCGCCTGAGAACAGTCGGCCGCGGGCTTGATTTTGCCCCGCCGGCCGCTTAAACGGCAGCCCAGTCAGCTCCACGATTAGAGCTGCGTTAGACCTCCATGGATCCCAAACCGGAAGTCAACAAGATTTTATATATAATTGAGAAAGCGGTATACTTCCATTTCAGATTGGCATCCCAATCCCAAGCATGTGGTCTCAGAAGTTATAACTTAGTCAATATACTTTGGTTTGGGATGTTAATTTGAAACAGAAATGCATGATTTGGGAGGACTTCCGGTCTGGAAAGATGGTGAACTGATGTTCAGCATCCTGAGCAATCAAGGGTTCCTGTTTTGGCAGGTCAGGTACACCAGATACCTGCTGCCACTCTTCTTCAGGGAGAAGAAGAGCTAGGATGCTACAAGCCCCGAAGAGTGTGTGATCTCAGCGCAGGGGGAAGCCCTGAATCAAGGATATCTCCCAGCGCCTTGAGGTCTCCTCAGAGACGGGCGAGCTTCGATCTCTGCAGGACCCTGTTTGAGCCATTATTTGGCATAAGATCGCCAGAATCCAGGCTTCTTCAACAGAATTTAATCAACATTGACTATAAGAAGCAGCACGAAAAACCCACACAGAATAAAGCAAGGTACAGATGTTTATCTATTTTCGGGACTAAAAAATAAGAAGAAAAGAACGTTAAAAAGTGAAAATAACCCACCGATGTGGTTGTAAACAAGTAGAGGAAGGAATTTGGTGGAAAAGTCGGGGAATTTAGTGAAAATTGTGGAGTGCCAGGGGAGAAAAAAAACAAGATTGTTTACACATACTTGCGGTTTTCTGAGTGCCGATAAAGACGCTGTGAATTGGGAGGGATTACAAAGGGAGAAGCTGAAATATCACGAGACTGTGAAAACTATAGAAGAGTGAGATTGTGAGCCTAGAGAGGAGTTGGAAATTTCCTAGTGCTAACAAGACGCTGTGAACTGGAAGAGACCACAAAGGGAGGAGCCAAGAAGCTGAGAAGTATCGTGAGATTGTGAAAACTATAGAGGACTGTGATTTGGTGCCTAGAGGGAAGTTGAGGGGCAAAAAGGAACAGGAAGTGTGCAGTCGCCATTTTTGGAAAGGAAATAAAGAAGAACAGACATTACCACAGAGAAATTGCGCCCAACATTTTGGTAAGGTCATTTTTGGAACTTTGCTAAAATAAGAAACAGGGAGTGAAATTAAGAAGTTAAAAGCAGCGATTCGATTGATAAGTAAAAGATAAATTGAATATAAGTTAAAAGAAGGAGTTGTTGTCAGAGACAACACTAGAAAGACAACCTTAACAATGGAGCTTAGAAACAGAGCCGCGACTTGGAGCGGTGCTGAAGTTAGCTCAAGGATGGTGAAAAAAGCGGATAAAGAATGGCAGGCAACTATGGAAGCACTGGAGAAAAAAATGTTGGAAGGCATGCAAGAAATATGTCAAAAGATGGGAGAAAATCTAATTGAAAAATTGACCAAAAATATGAAAGACTTGATAAGGGCAGAGGTGACAGAATTAACTAAAAATATCGAAGAAATGAAAAAGGAGCTATAGGTAATGACGCAAACAGTACAAGAAGTGGAGCAAAAGTCTAGCCATTTAAAGGAAGAGAACCCAAAACTTCAAGAATGTGTGATGGTGATGGAATGCAAAGCGATGGAGACCCATCTGAGATTGAGGGATGTGCCGGAGACTCTGAAGCAAAATGTGCAAGAACAGGTAGTAGGTGTACTGGCAGAACTCCTAGGGAAACAGCCAGAGGATATAGAAGCAAATTTGGATTTGATATACAGAGTGAATTCGACTTATGCACAAAAGAAGAATCTATCAAGAGATATAATTATACAACTGACAACTAAGGAATTCAGAGAAGAGATTTTGAGAAAACACTATGCTGATCCACTGGTAATAGAGGGGAGCAGAATCAGAATTATGAAAGAACTACCCAGAAAGATTTTACAAGAACGAAGAAAATACAGAGAACTGACTGAAAAGTTGAGAGAGAAGAACATTGCATACAGATGGGAAATACCTGAAGGTCTAAGCTTCTTTTTTCAATCTACAAGAATTAACATCAAGACAGTAGAGCAAATGACAATGTTTCTGACAGAGAACCAAAGAGACTTTGCTAGACCCGCTAAAGAATAAATCATTATGGAGTACAAATTGATTTTTTGGAATGTTAATGGACTTAATTCACCCCAGAAACACAAATCAGTTTTTCACTGGCTAAAAAAACAAAAATGTAATATAATTTGTTTGCAAGAAACTCACATTAAAGAACAGGACAGTAAATTGTTAAAAAATGGATTGTTGGGAAAAGAACTTTGGGCGTCTGCAAAACAAAAGAAGAGAGGTATTGTGATCTATGTAAA
Organism: Eublepharis macularius; assembly: GCF_028583425.1. Classification (NCBI taxonomy): domain Eukaryota; kingdom Metazoa; phylum Chordata; class Lepidosauria; order Squamata; family Eublepharidae; genus Eublepharis; species Eublepharis macularius. The sequence goes on from NC_072790.1 coordinate 141,581,228, forward strand.
GCAAGAATTAGATCCTAAAATGGTCTTTAAGGAGAAAGAAGGAAGATATTTGGCAGTGGAAATAATGTTGAACTCCAGGAAAACTTTGGTCTTAGGAATTTATGCACCTAACAGTGCTAAAGATGTTTTTTATAAAGAGATAAATCAGACCAAGTGACTTACGATCAGATAATGATGGGAGATTTTAATGGAGTTGTCAATTTACAATTAGACAAACAATAAAAAAGATCCAAAGTAAAGAAGGGAAACTACCTAAATAGAAGCCATAAAGGCAATTTACCAAGACCAGCAAGCGACGTTATGTATAAATAACGATTTGACAGAAAAATTTGAGGTAAGAAAAGTTACACGTCAAGGATGTCCACTTTCACCGTTGCTGTTTGTTATGGTCTTGGAAATACTGCTAAGACAGATAAGAGAAGATCAAAGTATTAAAGGTATAAGACTTAAAGGTTTTTCTTATGAATTCAGAGCATTTGCAGACGATGTGATGTTTATTACTGAAGATCCGGCCCAGACATTACCGCTATTATTGAACAAGATTAAGGAATTTGGAGATTTGGCGGGTTTTCATATTAACAAATTAAAATCTAAATTACTCTGTAAAAATATGATGAAAGTGAAACAGGTTGAACTAATGAATCTTATAGAATGTGAAGTGGTTCAGAAAACAAAATACCTGGGAATAGAATTGACAATGAAAAATATAGATTTGTTTAAGAATAATTATGAAAAACTGTGGATACAGTTGGAAAAAGATTTGATAAAATGGAATAAATTGAATCTGTCATTGTTGGGTCGTATATCAGCGGTGAAAATGAATGTATTGCCAAGAGTGATGTTTTTACTACAAAAAATCCCAATAGTAAAAGAGAAAAAGCAATTTGATAAGGGGCAAAGGAAACTATTAAATTTTGTGGGGGCGGGGAAAAAGCCAAGAGTTAAGATGAAAGTGTTGTGTGATGCAAAAGAAAGTGGTGGCTTACAATTACCAAATTTGAGATTATACCATGAAGCAGTTTGTTTGACATGGTTAAGAGACTGGGTAAACTTATCTAATTGTAAGTTGTTAACTTTGGAGGGCCATAATAATCTTTTTGGCTGGCATGCATATTTATGGTATGATAAATATAAAATGGATGGAATGTTTCAGCATCACTACGTAAGGAAAAATGTTTTTTCGGTTTGGCAAAAATACAAAAAATATGTAGAGGAGAAAAGACCATTATGGATTATCCCGGCAGAGGTGATAAAACCGCATACAGAATATCAAGGTGAAGACTGGATAACGTATAAGGACTTATTGTTGATTGAAGGAGACACAGTTAAAATGAAGAAAGAAGAAGATTTACCTTTTAAATATGGATGGTTACAATATCGACAAATTAAAGACCTATTTGAATCAGATAAAAGGAGAGTTGGTTTTAGAACTAGAAATTTGGAACTAGAAGAACTTCTGTTAGGAGAGGGATCAAAGATAATTTCAAAATTTTATAAATTGTTATTGAAATGGTACACGGAAGATGAAGTGGTTAAGATTCAAATAGTGAAATGGGCTTTAAATTTTAACAAAGAGATTACAATGGAGGCATGGGAATACCTGTGGGAAAATGCTATGAAAATATCTACATGTGTTAATTTAAAAGAAAATGGATATAAGATGATTTATAGATGGTATTTAACACCAAAAAAACTAGCAAATATGAGCAATGCTATGTCAAACAAATGTTGGAAATGTAAACAACATGAAGGCTCTTTCTACCATATGTGGTGGACTTGTGATAAGGCAAAACAGTTTTGGTCTAAGATGTATACAGAAATGTTGAAAATTATGAAGGGTAACCTGCCAAAAAATCCCGAAATGTTCTTGTTAGGACTTAATATGGAAAATGTAAATGCAGGAGATAGAACATTACTATGGTACATGATTGTAGCAGCTAGATTACTGTATGCACAATATTGGAAGCAAGAAGAGATACCAGAAGTTGAAGAATGGATACAAAAACTGTTACATATGGTGGAAATGGATAAGTTGACCAGAAAACTGAGGGAGCAAGAGCCAAATGAATTTTTAAGAGATTGGGAGAAACTTAAAGAATATTTGGAAAACAATTGGGATGTAAAAGGTCAATTGTGGTCTATGGATAACTTTTGATATGAGTAGAATAATGGGGTAAGCTTTATGTATGAACTTTACCCTTTGAAAATAAGGAGAAGTAATAGAATAGAAGGAATATTATAAGAGTTAAAAGGGCTTTAGTGCTGTTGGGGGTCAAGGGAGAGGGAGGGAGGGAAGGTGGGGAATGCATATATTAGTTTGTAATTGTAAGGTAAATGAGATGTAGAAAAGAAAATGAAGTTGATTTTATATGTAATACTTATGTTAACCTACCCAATAAAAACTTAATTTTAAAAAAAAGAAATGCATGATTTGGGTCCAGTGGTACCATAGAGCCCAACAAGATTTTCACAATGTAAGCTTTCGAGAATCAGAGTTCCCTTCTTCAGACACAAAATGGAAATGTTCCACTTTTTGCAACTACTCGTGGGATCTCTGTGCAATTTCCCAAACTGAACCTACATCTTGCTATGGGACATCTTTTTTAACTGACTCCAGCACATGGAAGTCTTCTGTGATAACAGCCTCAGACAAAGCTGCTTCTTGAAAGGAAATAGAAGTCAAAACTGCCAAAGAGAAAAAAGCCAAGGGAACCAGAGAACAAACTGATTTAAATGTACAATTTTTGCCCTAAACAAAAGAACTCTTGTGATCAATAGTCATATGATATCCATGACACGAGGCGGTGGCTATGCTCCTTGCCAGTCAACCAGTAATCTGCTACTGTGCCACAGTTAGTAGTTCTCTCTGCTAAACTCTTCTTATGGGTATTTTATGTTATTTTAGTGAAGTACTGACTTTTAGTTTAGGTAGCTCATTTGTTGCAGTATGAAATATATCACAATAAAGCATCTAAATAAAACATTCTCTATTGTGGGTTAAATGAAATTCAGCCAACATCAGTAACAAAGAGATAGGTCAGAGGGGAAGAAATTATTAATTCTGAAGATGGAAAAGGGATGAAGGAGAACTTACCAAAGAACCTTTAAAATGAAAACATTCTGCAAACTTGCCGTGACAATAACCTTACCTTTTTGTGACATATTATAATATTTGCAGGAAAATGGGCAAATTATAACATCTTCTTGAAAAGTAAAATTAGGTGTCAGAACAGTGACTAGCCAAATATGGATTCTGGATGCTCACCAATGTGGTCATTTGACTCTTAAGTTTGAACTAGTTCAGATTAGTTATTTTGAGATACGGATTTTATTTCAGTGGGAAAACCATCTTTATGAAAAGCTAAGAGGTGAAAAAGACCTTTTGTTTGTTTGTTTTGCAGTCTTATGAAGGGCTATTAACTGAAGGCCCTGACTCTGTTTAGAAACAGTTGGCCTCAGATATTGTAAACAAGGACATGGCTCCAATTCACATCGGCTCTGAAGATGCTTTAAGTAGAAAAGATGTTTTTAAAAATCATTCTAACAGTATAAGTAAAAGACCCTAATCACACAATGAATAAATGTTTGGACTCAGAAGTCTAAGCTATTTCCAGTATGAAGTGGTTCAAATCACATATCATGGAATAAAAGAGATTTTAATCACTGGCTCCTCACTAGTCTGTGAGAGAAGCTACTGAATCTGTGAAGATGCAACATCAAGCCCTGATCTAGGGTAAACAATGCATTATTTCATTTTTGTAAGCACCACTCATTGTGCGGCTAGTGTAAAAGATGTCCAGCAAACCAAAGGTAATGATAAGAAGTGTTTTTCACCACAGAACGTGCTTTTGGCCAAACTCAACCTGCAACGCCAGTTACTAGATTTTCAGATGCATTCTGAACTGTTTTACAACCAAAGGATTTTGAAATCTTTGAACTGAGATGTCAAAAGCGTGAGAGCTGATTTTATAAGAATTTTTCTTGAAATAAAAGAATTGTAGCCTTCATTAAAAGTCTGAAGACTGGAGAAAAGATCAAAAAGCCTGATATGATGTGCTGATACAGTTCCAAATAAATGAAAGGATGTATAAGAAGCTAGTAAGCAGATATGGGGAGCTGCTAGTTACACAGAAGGACTTGAGAGGCCAATCCATGTCTCAGAACTAATGACACCTGCATTTGCATTATACAGAAAATTAGAGGAATCTCGGAGCTGTTCATAACTATGGGGGTTCTCTTGAATGCAAACAGATACACAAAGGTGCACTGCCCAGAATAGACAAGGGAAAGCAGCTGCCTTGCCCACTTCGAGGCACCTGGGGGCAGCAAACTGAGTTTCAGCTGGGTGAGAAAGAGAGGCTGAGAAGATGTGATGGCCAAATGGTAACCCAATGTTAATCTCTCTGCTCACAGGGTTGTTATAAAAAGTCTAAGAAAAGAGGTAGGGGAGCCCCATTCTTGACTTTTACCCAGATGACCTACATCTTTATCATTTACTAAAGTAAGTCTTGTATGGAATGCCATAATGATTAAACGAATTAAGAAAACATCTCATATTTTAATTATAGCAAAGGCAGGTGCTTATTGCATAATTTTGTTGACGTGGAGGAGAAAATGTCAAATATTGCACTGACAGATTTAAAGTGAAAATTGGGCTATCGACTCTGCTGTGGCTAATCAACAAGATGAGATACGTGTGGCAATAATTATCTTATCTTAATCATCCAGACCTGTCTGTCACATCTTTGGCAGAAATGAAGTTGTTAGACTTGTTTTTGTTGAATATTTAGCAATGAAGATTAAAAAAAAACATACAGCCAGCAGGAATGAAGAAAACCTGGCTGATATTAGTGGACTTTGAATTAAATTGTTAAAGTGCCAGGATACTGGAGTTACACCCATCTGGTCCTTTTGACTAGTGCATAAATTAGCAACTGGCTTTCCTGTGAGAAGGGAGGGGTGGTGGGCTAGTGTTAAAAGTTCAACTTTTGTAAAGTGAACTGAACTACTGCAACTTTCTCACTTTCTTTAGCCTCTGGGCTAAAAAAAATTGTGGAGAACAGGTACCATCTCTCAAGGGGTCAAAATTGACAAAATTGACACTGTTGCTATTGATCCCAACAGTGCAATCCTAAACAGAGGTAGACTCATTATCTTCAATGGTTTTGGAAGGGTGTAACTCTGGTTAGAAAGGCACTGTAAATCTTCTACCTGGAATTCCCCTGACTCTCTGTACTAGGACTCCCTGTTTCCCAGTCTGAATTCCAGGGAGGACATTCTCAGCATAGCTCCTGCTCACTCTGTTTCCTGGAGCAGTATCTGCTGATCCTTATGGAATCTGATTGATATGTATAAACTTAATCCTAATACAACTCAGTCCTAAGCAGTAGCTGCCTTGATACTCCTCTTCAGAACCAGTAGGAAAAAAAGAACACAACATTAAGGGCTTTAATAGAATAACCAGGGGTTGGGGGATACAGATTTCCTCCTTGTGTTGAGGCATATTGATATACCATCTTGCCAGGCTGCAAGACCTTCATTTAGTTGAGACAGTTGAGATCTTTCAAAACATGAAATTTTCACAAATTCCAATTACTCCTCTAGATTCCTATTCAGAGTCTCTACAGTCCATACAGCTTCACTAACAACAGCCCCAAGAAATACGTATATTGGTTCATTATTCAGGAAGTCCAGGGTATTTGGCTTTTCAAGCCCTCCAATAGCTTACTTAAGGAGCAAATTAGATGAGACAGTAGTATGCTTTTGTATCACAACTGTTCCACTGTGAGTTTTCTGTAAAATAGGGTAGCAGGAAATGGGGCAAACTGAAGCACAGTATGGATAGCAAGTGGTGCTGAAAACCACTCCCTTTTCCCAATTGCTTTTCTTCTTGCTTTTCAGCAGCAGTTTCTACTGGAGGGGAAAGGGTGACGAGCTGCTGCTTTAGGTGGAAAACTATGAAGGAGAAAGCTTAGCATTCCTGCCTATCCACCAATGCATTGTTTTAAATTAACCCTCCTCCTTCTTTATATAAAATTTTGCAATGACCCAATTCTGACACTTAGGCCTGTTGTCACTATGTCTGATTTGACCCAGAAATACAGCTTACAAAAGAACATTTTCTGTGCTCATTTTTCCTTTCTCAGTCCCCTCCCCCAGTATTTTGGTGATTACTGAAAGACTACAAAGTGCAGGCATTGATATGACCAATATAAGCAATGGTTTCAAAATAATTTGGAACTTAGTCTTGTATGTTTCATGATTTGCTAGTAAATCATAGAAGCAATGAAAAAATGATGGCTTCCTTATGCTCCTCTTTGTGCCACAGAATGGACTCTTTTGTATAGCATTCCTTCCCATTCCTGCACTGGGGTCTCTGTGGCTGCAATTTTCTAGTGGACAGTTTCTCAGCATTTATAGTTCTGACCTAGATTGGAAATTGGAAAGGCAGGCCTTACTCACAATACCAAAATAAGAATGGCAAAGTGCACCAGGCATCTGTCACACACATTTACTTTGCTAGCTGCTATTGTTACTAAATGCATTACTCCACACTTTAAAAATAGTTGCTCAGAATGTACTTTTTGCATCTTGAAACTATAATTATGAGCTTTCAAAACTGTCCCTTTAGGAATAAGAAATGCCACACAAACTCCTCCCTAATAACTGCAACAGAAATAACTGAAAAAACTTCACAATGCCCTTTGAGCTAGCAAGCACTTAAACATAATGCAGTAGAGAAAATCAGGGCAGAAGTTAAATACCTAAATTTATATAACAATTTGAAATACACAGACCACACCATGTGAAGACTTGAAATGATTACTAAAGACTTGAAACGATTACTGAGGAAGTTTAAAGGAGAAAGGATTACAGCTGAACATCAAGAAGACAAAAGTAATGACTACGGAGGAATTACCCAATTTTAAAGTTGACAATGAGGAAATTGAAATTGTTCAAGATTTTCTGTTCCTTGGCTCAATCATAAGTGAAAAGGGAGACTGCAATGAAGAAATCAGAAGATCAAGACTTGGAAAAGCAGCTGTGAGGGAGCTAGATAAGATCCTTAAAGATAAAGATGTCTCTCTGGGAACCAAGATTAAGATAATCCAAACTATGGTATTCCCCATTACTACAATATGGATGTGAAAGTTGGATGGTGAAGAAAGCTGACAGGAAGAAAATGGATTCATTTGAGATGTGGTGCTGGAAGAGAGTTTTGCAGATACCATGGACAGCCAAAAAGATAAGTAAGTGGATACTAGATCAAATCAAGCCTCCCTAGAAGCTAAAATGATAAAACTGAGGCTATCGTACTTTGGTCACATCATGAGAAGACAAGATTCTCTGCAAAAGTCAAATAATGCTAGGAAAAGTGGAAGGCAGCAGGAAAAGAGGAAGACCTAAAACAAGATGGCTTGACTCAATAAAAGAAGCCACGTCCTCCAGTTTGCAGGATCTGAGCAAGTCTGTTAATAATAGGACGTTTTGAAGGTCTTTCCTTCATAGGGTTGCCATATGTTGGAGATGAGTTGATGAGCATAAACATATTTGAAGGTCATTTCTAGTCACATTGCAAAGTTTGCATTTGAGACATATGCTGTCTTCTTTGAATTTCCAGGCTTTTCTTATCAGCTGTGTATCCTTTTTAGTTCTCTGCTTGCTGGAGAATAACAAAGCAACATCTGAGGTAATCAGATGGGCAGGGATAGTATGCAGAATATGGCCTCTTGTACTGCATCCACAAAGGCCCAAATGTAACCCTTTTCCCAGAGCCAGTGTGGTGTAGTGTTTAAGAGTGTTAGATTAGGATCTAGAAGATCCTGGCACAGATCCCACTCTGCCATATATATATGTATCCTGTGTATGGCAGGATACACAGTATACAGTGTATCCAGGATAAATGCTATCAATTGTTATCAGCTTGTGCTGCAGCAACAGATATGGATAGCCTTTCCACAAATACTGCTTCCATGGAGTTCTGGGCACTAAACTGAGCCAAAATAAATGAGGAAGAAGTCACAAGTTCAAAAAGACTTCAAGAACTGTATTACGTTACTTGACAGGTCAAATCAGTAACTCAAGCAGAACACAACCATTTGTAGAAAGCAAATGTCATCCCAATATATCACTTTAATAAAAATTAGCTACCGCTCAGTTACAAAGTATATTCATCTGTGAAATGAACCATGCACAAAAAATTGTTCTACATGCTTCAGGAAACTTATTCCTCCAACCCCCATCCACCATATGCACCCCACTTGATATTTGCACAGTGACAAATATCTTTTGCTGAAGGACCAGTTCACAGCTGTGAAGTGACTCAGAGAACAAACAGGACAAAGCTACCCTCTTTTTAAAATTCTTCATGAGGTTGAAGAACATCCACTTTTGGATTATAATAAATACAGAACAGTCCCTAAATGGACAAGTTGAGGGTAAAAACAAATCAAGAAGCCAAAAAAGGATTATGTAAGGGAACTGTGCTTAAAAAAAAAAACTGCACACAGTAGTCAGTTTCTAAGCCTGGCTCTCCTCTAGGTGAACAGCACAGGTGCATGCCCAGGTAGATATTGCATATATTGCAGTAATATCTCACAAGAGGACAGAAGAGTAGTAATTTTGAAGGTACAACTATGTTTCTGCACTAGGAGTAAGAAGGTACTGTAGTTTGAGGAAAACACTGGTCTTTTTTTGCTCAACATAGCAGTTAGAAACCACACAGATTACCTCTAGTAAAAAAACATGCTCCTGTGATTTATAAATGCTGCCTAGCCCGGGATTGCAAGTGTACTCCATCAGTGGTAGTGTCCAAACCTCTCCTTTACACTTATCCCATATTCTATTCATGCATGCAAATCCCTCACCCCATCCTGATGGTGTTTTGCCATCTTCTGGGCATGTGGCAGGGGTCACTGGGGGTGTGGGGGGGAGATAGTTGTGAATTTCCTGCATTGTGAAAGGGGTTGGCCTAGATGATCATGGAGGTCCCTTCCAACCCTATGATCTCATCTCAGTTCCAGCCACCCAAAACCCTCCCAAGATCCACAACTTTAAGAAATTTCTTTTTAAATTTTTTTACTAGAGGACCACAGAATCTCGTGCATCTTAAAGAAAATAAAAAAGACAGCAGGAGAACTGCAGAAAATCTGGCAGCAGACAGCCACTTAGTTAGCTAAGCTATTAGTTATTCACTGGGATGCACACACACAAGAACCAAACTAGACAATCTATACACCTCCAGTTAGAAAATGGGGTAAGAGAGATGGTAGAGAGCAAATCTAGGGTTTAACCCGATCTTGAGCAGCAATAAAAGGCTGATGGTTGTTGGGGGTTTTCCGGGCTGTATTGCCGTGGTCTTGGCATTGTAGTTCCTGACGTTTCGCCAGCAGCTGTGGCTGGCATCTTCAGAGGTGTAGCACCAAAAGACAGAGATCTCTCAGTGTCACAGTGTGGAAAAGATGTAGGTCATTTGTATCTACTCAGGAGGGGTGGGGTTGAGCTGAGTCATTCTGTAAGAGTTTCCCAGGGTGTGGAATGCTAATGGCGGGAGGCTTCACTGTAACCTGAGGAGGTTCTTTTGCATATGGATTGGTGCTTGATGTGCTAATCTTCTCTGCAGGGCTATTGTCGGGTGTGGAGTGTTTTGTTGGCCTGGTGTTTTTCAGAACTGGAGCCCATGCTCTGTTCATTCTTAAGGTTTCTTCTTTCCTGTTGAAGTTTTGCTTATGCTTGTGAATTTCAATGGCTTCCCTGTGCAGTCTGACAAAGTAGTTGGAAGTGTTGTCCAGTATTTTGGTGTCCTGGAATAAGATACTGTGCCCTGTTTGAGTTAGGCTATGTTCAGCCACTGCTGATTTTTCAGGCTGTCCAAGTCTGCAGTGTCTTTCATGTTCTTTTATTCTTGTCTGGATGCTACGCTTTGTGGTCCCGATGTAAACTTGTCCACAGCTGCAGGGTATACGGTATACTCCTGCAGAGGTGAGGGGGTCTCTGCTGTCTTTTGCTGATCGTAGCATCTGTTGTATTTTTCGGGTGGGTCTGAATACTGCTTGAAGGTTATGCTTTTCCATAAGCTTTCCCATCTGATCAGTAATTCCTTTGATATATGGCAAAAACACTTTTCCTGTAGGTGACTGTTTTTCCTTGGTTGTTTGATTCATCCTGGGTTTGATTGCTCTTCGGATTTCATTTCTGGAGTAGCCATTTGCCTGAAGTGCGTGGTTTAGATGATTAATTTCCTCATTGAGAAAGCGCGGCTCACATATCCGTCTTGCACGATCCACTAATGTTTTCATTATGCCTCTTTTCTGTCGGGGGTGGTGATTGGAGTTTTTGTGTAAGTACCGATCAGTGTGAGTTGGTTTCCTGTAGACCTTGTGACCTAACTGAAAGTTTGCTTTGCGGATGACCAAGGTATCCAGGAATGAGAGTTTTCCCTCACTTTCTTTCTCCATTGTGAATTGTATGTTCAGGTGGATGTTGTTGAGATGATTCAAAAACTCCCTCAATTCTTCCTCCCCATGGCTCCAAATGATGAATGTATCATCCACAAACCGGAACCATACACTGGGTTTGTGGGGTGCTGATTCTAGAGCTGTTTTTTCAAAATGTTCCATGTAGAAGTTTGCTATAACTGGGCTGAGTGGGCTCCCCATGGCCACCCCATCCATCTGTTCATAGAATTCGTTGTCCCATTGGAAGTAACTGGTTGTCAGACAATGATGGAATAAGGCTGTTACATCCTCTGGGAAAATCTGATTAATCAGTGCAATAGTGTCTTTTACTGGAACCTTGGTAAACAGGGATACAACATCCAAACTGACAAGTATGTCTTGTGGATTGAGTTTCAGAGAACTGATTTTGTTGATGAAATCTGCTGAATCTTTGATGTAAGACGAGGTTTTCCCGATGTGGTCCTGCAGGAGATCTGCCAGATGTCTAGCTAATTCATATGTCGGTGAACCAATGGCACTCACAATGGGTCGGAGTGGGACTGAATCTTTATGTATTTTGGGGAGTCCATATAGTCTAGGTGGCTGTGCTTCAGTCTTGCATAGTTTTCTGTGCGTGTCGGGATGTAGTGAGGAATTCTTGATCAGCGCATTTGTTAGCCTGGTGATTTTGCAAGTGGGATCTCGTTTTAGTTTTTTGTAGGTGGAGGGGTCCAGGAGTTCCTTAATCTTCTTTTTGTATTCCTCCGTTTTCATGATCACTGTAGCATTGCCTTTATCAGCTGGTAGAATGATGATGTCTGGATCTGCATTGAGGGTCTTGATGGCATTTCTCTCCTTGCGTGTTATATTGCTGGTGGGAAGCTTTGCCTTTCGTAGAATCCTGGCTGTCTCTCCTCTTATTTCCTCAGCTTCCTCTTCAGGTAGATGCCGGATGGCAGCTTCTACATTTGCAATGATGTCTTCCACAGGAATTCTGGTGGGGGTGACTGCAAAGTTTCCTCCCTTTGCCAAGATGGAGGTTTCTTCTGGTGAGAGTTGACGGTCTGTCAGATTGATGACAATGCGTGCATTGTCGAGCATTGGGCTTGTCTGTCTTTTTTCCTGTAGTTTGTTAAACTTCTGCTTCTGTCTGGATGTGTGGTTGGTAAACACTTGTTCCATCTTCCTGTAGGTGAGATTATCGACCTTGTCCCAATCCTGACTTCTCATTTTATGGCTGGTGTTGATATGCAAGCAAAATAGCTCCTTGTCTGTGGCAGCAAGTTCTCTGCGGGTAGTGTGGATTCTCTCACGTAAGAGGGCCTGTTCTAGACGGTCATAAATGCGGTTCGCCTGTGTGGTTTTGAAGATTCTTTTAGTTGTGAGAAAAGATGGAATGGTTCTTGTGTCCCTGCAGCGTAGAAGAAAGGTCAAAGAACAGAGTAGATGTGCTTTCTTGTTCCGAAGTGTTTCCAATCTTCGGGTCTGTTGGAATGTTTCCTCCCCGTAGAGGTGTTCGATGTATTGTCGAAGGCTTTCACGGCCGGAGAACGATGGTTGTTGGGGGTTTTCCGGGCTGTATTGCCGTGGTCTTGGCATTGTAGTTCCTGACGTTTCGCCAGCAGCTGTGGCTGGCATCTTCAGAGGTGTAGCACCAAAAGACAGAGATCTCTCAGTGTCACAGTGTGGAAAATCTTTACCAATTAAGGTGGTAAACTTCCAGAAGGTGGAACATTTCCTAGCACTGAGCAAAACTTCCTTAACAGATTAGGAAAAAAAATGGTTTATCCCAGAGTCAGAAATGCCATGAAATGTAGGCTGGTTGTACTGTGGTGACAGACTGTCCCTTGAAAGAGAAGAGCCTAACATTTATTTTTATTTATGGCATTTATAGTCCACCTTTGTCACTGGATTACATAGTGTGAGATTAGTACAGTCAATATCAAGGACATTTCCATAAACATTGCCATAGGGTAAATAAGTGCAAGTTAACAAAGACATAACATTAGCAAAAATCTAATACAGATTTGAAGAAATGCTGAATCTGAGCATAAGCAATTCTAGTACTGATACTATACAACATTGAGAGATGTGTTATTATAAACCAGCTATGTCTGGGCCAAAAAGGTGCTATCAAAATGGCATGGGTATATTTTTCTCTCATCTTGCAGAGGATATGAAGCATAGGGGAGACACAGATTGTTCTGGACAATGTAATTAGAAAAGCATTCCCTAGTAAACTGGGATTCAAGGTTGTTAGGGAGCACAGGGCATTGCATTTCTTGCTTTTATCCATGGTGAACAGGTCTATAGAGTGGAAAACCTATTTCCTGAATACTGGATAGAGAAACAGAGGATGAATTTCCTACCCATGGGGTCCTATGGGGATCCTGAGAGAACAAGGAAGAAAGCTACTCTGGTTGGAGGCAGCCAGCAGAGGCAGTGAGAGGCAGCTGGGGTGGCAGCAGCTGAGGTGGAGAGGCAGCTGAGGTGGCAGCACCTTGTTGAATTGCCACTTCCTTCTGACAAGGCCATAAAACAGAACTATTTAAGAGAACTATTTAAGCCTCACATGTCTAAGAGGTGGTGTCAATGATTCAGGCTACCAACCCCTAAAACCAGCCACCTGAAGCTATATCCTCACATCGCCTCATTAGAGAAGGCCGGGTGGGGCAGACATCTCTTTCCTGTGTTTCAGATTACATTCCTTAGAAGCACCCTTATGTCAGGTTATTATGAAAGATAAAGTAATAACCTCAACAAATAATATTTTATTATTTATTTATTTGCTTTTTTGATATCCTGCCTTTCTCCCCAATGGGGATTCAAAGTGGCTTAGGTCATTCTCTTCTCCTCCATTTTACTCTCACAACAACCCTGTGAAGCAGGTTATGCTGAGAGTGTGTGACTGCTGGCCCAAGGTCACCCAGCAAGCTTCCATGGTAGAATGAGGATTCAAATCTGCATCTCCCAGATCCTAACTCCATTCTAACCACTATACCACATATAGTAATCGTGAACATGCTCAAGAGAATTTCTTTGAATCTGACTCCCTACCCTGAAATACCTTATCATTATATATTGAATCTGAAAAAAAGTAATTCTGCTTTCCAAAATGTTCCAGGATATAAACTGCATAGCCTTATGCCACAATAGGCACCAATATGTTCCACTATTCCCTGAAATAAAACAACCACTGCTTAAGTTTTCAGTATCAAAGCTGGACTAAGAACACATTCCAAATGAAACTGATATCAAGCTACATTCTGAATTCATTCTTTGCTTTGCAGTTTCAGAAAATGTACTGGGGAGGGGGGAGTGTCCGTCACCCAATGGGTGTTCTAAATGGAAGAGGATTATTTATGCATCCTTCACCATGGCAGAAATGTGGATCATCTTACTGCTCATTTCATACCTATGGCATGATCCAAAGCTGCTTCACACAATGGCTTAATAAATTGTTGGTTCATGAAACAATACATTTGATTCTTTAATCCCACATTTTATGCCTCAACAAATCTGTTAGTTTTTACATTTTAAGACTTGGCAATGGGGGGCAAATGTACAATTCTGGCAGGACAAAGGCCATGAAGTCAGATTCCATCTGTATTATTTGTTTGAATGGACAATGCCTGCCTATTTTAAATAATGCAGAATGATTGCCCTTCATATCCTTGTATGCTCTTTCAGTGAGCATCATTGGCACATTTGCAGTTGTTTTCAGTCAGCTACTCCCACCACTGTGGGTATATTTGCTTTGACCAAAATAGTTATGGAACCAGTAAGGTATTGGATAGCTTTAATCAGTAGCTGATTTTCTTTCTCCATTTAGACAAACCTCTTAGCACAAGGCATCTATAACCAATTAGCACTATCCTAGTCTGCATAGCTTAGAACTTCAAGGAGAACTGCCAAATAATTCCTCAGAGAATTTCACACCTAAGTATAACCATTCTATTATATGATTCCAACTGACATGTAATGAAATAGATGGAAAGAATATAACATGCCAATATTTTCCTTATAAGTTTCAAATCTCTTTCCCTGACCTGTTATGTGGGATTTGAAACATATCACAATAGAACACACAGCATATAAAAACACTTTTAATAGACTTTGCTGACAGAACAGCATGTTTCAAAGAATATAGGGCTGTTACAAAAAATAGCAAGTTATCTCTAATATCTACATAAATTTACCCAGTATCCCAATGTCACTTCAAAATTCATTACCGTGGCCCTTATTGTTGGCTCCCTAAGTAGCCAACTTGATGCCTCTGGACACTCCTAGGCTCCTGACAGCCAATGCTACCACCTGACATCATGCTCAGGTGCCTCCTTCATCCTCAACCTGCCTTCAGCTATCAGAAGCCGGTTACATTTGCATCAATTTTGATAAATACCCAGATTTGTATCAAGCCAGCCCATGAACTTTATCAATGAAAAGTTTGTAGCAGATATTTTTTTTCATATTTAACTACAATTCTATTACCCTAATTAGACATGGGCACGAACAAAAAAAAATTACTGATCCAGAGGATCATGGTTCAGTGCAGACCACGATCCCGAATTCCCGAACAGCAACAAACATCTCCCATTCCCGAACCAGATCGTGGATTGTGGAGGCCACAGCGGAGGGGTGCCCCGCTGTTCCCAGCGATACAGGAACGGTGGCTGATGCCAAGCTCAATTGTACTCTCAGTCTCTCTCCCCAAAGGCTAGCAAGTGGCAAGCAAGAGCTCTGTCCCACTCCACTGCTCGCAGAAAGTGAAACCCAACCTGGGAGCCCAGGGCTATTTATAAGCATGGGTCCCATTCAGCAACACAGGAGGTCTGTGTTTGGCCATCAGAGCTGCCTATCACGGTTTGCAGGGATGAGATTGGAGTGCCCATGGCTACAGAACACCCCCTTCCCCCTCCCTCCCCTGGGTGTCTTCTCCCAACTTGTAACTGCTTTGCTGCTCCGTGGTTGGAAGGAAGCTTTGCTGATCAAGGAAAGCTGGGCCTCCATTTGGGTTTCCAGGGCGACAGAAGGAGGGCAGACAGAGCTCAGGCATTCCCCTGGCTCCGTTGCCAGGGGAATAGATTGCTGGCACCTGAGTGTCTGGATTCCTGAACTGAGCCTGAACACCACGATCCAGGCCTCTCCCGACCGCTGGATCGTTGGCCATGGACGATCACAATACACCGGGTCACGATCGCGTGATCGCCATTTTCGTGGGTTTTTGACGTTCGTAATGCGGATCGTGCCCATCTGTAACCCAAATCCTTAAAAAATGTACTTCGAAGTAAAATATTTGTTTATTTATTTAAACAGACTTTACTTTTAAGGATGAAACTCTAGTATATTTTCAAATAAAACTGCCAACTTTTGATTTCAAGAACACTGGCTGTTGGGCAGGGCTAAGGGATGGACCACGGTATAATCTAGCAGCTCCAAGGCAGAATATGAAGAGATCTACTACTGTCACCATCACAGCCCTCTTTTGGAGGCTGTCTTTCACACACTTTGCCCCAAAGTGATGTCGCTTCAGATTCCGTCAGTCTCTGTATTTGAAAGTAAAGTTAGTAATTTTATGAGGGCAGTTTTAAGGGTTTTAAGAAGGAGGACACCAAATTGTAGGAGTACCTGCTAGGAGTCTTGAAGCAAGATTAGCAGAGAAACTAGGTGGCAGTTGGAGAAGGAAGAACAGGTCATGGGAACGTTTACAAAATTTACATATTGCCTCTCCAGGAACGTTTTGAGAATGGGGAGGGGGGTGCAATAAGTATGAATATTTATTTATCTTTTGCCTTGATGACTGCTACTAACATTTTTCTGGTATTTCATAGCCACTCGCCCACCTCCTTCTTCTGCTATATTTATTTATTTGCTATATTTATTATTTATTTATATCCCAACTGTCCCCACAATGAGGATCTGAAGGAGCTTACATCATTCTTATCCACTCAATTTTATCCTCACAACAACCCTATGAATTGGGTTAGGCTAAGAATGTATAACTGGTCCAAGGTCACCTAGTGAGCCTTCCACTATATGACACTGGCTTTTGTGGCATGCTTGCACTTAAATAGTAGCAAGCAGCCAGGCCTGGGTGAATTATGCAAGTTGCGTGGTAGCAAGTCCCCCTTCAAAGGCTAAGGCAGACCTGGAAAGGGCCCTCCCCCCTCCCCCCTGCCTTTTACTAACAGAAATCAAATCTTGAATGCTTGCAGTACTGATATGACTGCCTAGCAAAGGTGTCAGTCCCTGGCACCTCAAGCCCATCCACAGTGAACACATGTTGGTCCCAGCAGAATCAGCTTTATTAGGATCTATGCAGTTCAGGTCTGTTCTCCATCACGGAGCTTGACATAAGTGACAATTCAAAGCAAGCAATCTATGTTATAGTTGATTTTTCCCACACTCCAAATGGCAGTTAGGTTTTGGCATGTAAGCCTACAAGAGTTCTGTGAGAACCTATTCAGTTATGGCTTTGTATTAGGTATACAATGCCTACTTCAAAGCATCTGGGAACAGGAGAGAAAACTGGAATCTAGACACATCAAGGTCACGGTTAGCCAAGACTCACATATTTCTCTAAGATAAGAGGAGGAGAGGCCCTTTCTGGGTCCTAAGGAAGTAACGTCTGTAATATGGTTACAGATGATCAGAGAGAGAGAGAGAGAGAGAGAGAGAGAGAGAGAGTGTTACACATCAATTTAGTAGTAATGCACAGTATTGCTTCAGCATATTGTGGTACCAGCAATATAACCAACATACAACCATGGCATGGCTATACACAGACATGACAAAAGGCCACTGAGAGCATTCATTTCTTAAAGCTACAGCTGCTGCTTCTATGGGGAGAGGGCTAAGATTCTTCTGCAAACCTAGGTGGTTTTTTTCTGGTTTATATATTCCTGGCAACTTCCCCCCACTGCTGACTTATCGATGGGTGGCCTGGTTTCATTCCCTTTTTTATAATAGTGACTTGGCTGTTTTATCAGGAGGAAGTTATGATAATGATGAAGCAAAAGCCTGACTTCCTTTATTTTCAGATAGTTTCAGAAGAGACTGTGTGAGAGAATGGAGGAATGCCTCTTTATAAACGATGTTTGCCATCTAGACTATTTATACATTTCTGCTGTTCAGCTGATTTGGAAAATTTATTAGTTGATTTTTTAAAAAATTATTTAACATTACAGCCCTGCTAAGTATACAGTTTTTCAGAGCAGTCAAAATACACGGATACAGACAAAAATGCTTTGCTACAAACATTAAAACTACTCCCAAACTGATTCTGGGAATTATACTATGGATTGGTATATATGCAGCCTCTTAATACCTTTGGTAAGCACAGCAGCAAGACTGGATTAAGGGCATAATTTAAGCCTTGTGCTTGTATTTCATGGCTTTTTGAAGTTAATCTTATTTGACCAGAGCATGTGCTGTCGTGCGTCATATGTATTTACATTAATTATTGTATTGCAAACTAAGGTGGAGAGACACACAGCTGAAAAGCAAAGTAGCCAATAATACAGTTCCTCGTACGTGTATTTATGGAACCATGCTTCCAAATAATGAAATTGTGATCATAAAATGCACTAAATAACACTTAAACCACCTACATAATTCTGTATTGTTAAAGGTTCATTTAGTCTTTAATCAGATAGAATTCATGTGGCTAAAAGGGAACAATTAAAGCTTCCTGGCAATGTAAATGAACATTAGAACTGGAAGTGGAAGCTGCAGGATACTTTCATCTCAGAATAAAAATGAATGGTGATTTTAGATTGTATGCTTTAATCCTAAATAAGTAACTGATGAGGTAGTTTTTCAAAGAAGGACCAGTCCTACTTTTTAAAATTATGGTAACATGAAAAATTTAAAGCAAGATATCTTAAAAATACAAAGTGGTGATTTAAAACAAGACAATCTTCCTAGTGTTCAGCTATCTTTTCATCCTTGCCCTGGTTTAGCTGACACAAGTTGTACTTGCTTTTTCACACACAACTCTAAGACCCATGACAGAAAATCTATACACAGACCCATAGCTACAGGTCATATGTGGGCAACATGTCTTGCATTTTCTTGGATTCCTAGATTTTATTTTAAAAAGTACATCTCTAGTCTTTTTTATTGTGGGTATAAAAGAGGAAATGTGGGGGGAAATGTCTAGATTGCCTGTAAGGAATGAGGTAAGGAGAGCAGCAAATCAGCTGGAGCTGAGTCAGTTAACCCCTTCTCGATTAAATTCATTCTTATCTGCTCAGTCACATACATTTTTTCTCCCTGGGCTTTTGCTTCTTTATAGTTTGTTTCCTCACAATGACAAATGGGAGCAATAGAAAGTAGGACAATGCTTTATACTATCTTTGGGATTGCCTCCTTTATTTGCAGTGGAAAATTTGCCTCAAGAGTAGGTGGGGCCATTGGAAAGTTGGGGGAGGAGCAGAAAAATGAACACCCAGTTTCACTCAGTCTAGTTTTTAGTCTTTAGCTGCAAACCACCTTGCTGTGCCTTGCCTATGAGTAAGAAAATATGCCTCTTGAGCACGTGCAGAATACTCTTTACCAATGAGTAACTATAGTTACCATTCCTGTACTCCGCACACCCAAAATGTGGGATAATGGCTAAAGGATTGAAACAACAAAATGCTGAGGCAGGTTTAAATTCTAGAACCTTTCACGAGAGAGAAAGAATTACTTCATAGTAGAAGATTAAAGAGCCGAGGAATCATATATCCAGACTGCAGAAAAAATAAGACAACAGATTCTAAATACATTTGTGACAAGGACAACCCCTTCTATGAATGTCAAGACTGTGGACACTCTGTACATTTACAGAGTATTTGTCTCTCAATAGACAGTAACTACACAGATCTATCAACCTGGAATTAAGAAATAATTTTAAGGTTGAATAGGAGTGATTTGCATGCCGATTTTTTTTTTGCCATCAAGTCACAGTGATCCTACAGGGTTTTTGAGGCAAGGCAGAAGCAGAAGTAGGTTGCTATTGCCCCCCTCTGCTTAGCAACCTTGGCCTAACCCTGGCCTTCCTTGGTGGTCTCCCATGCCAGTGCTAAGGAGGGCTGACTCTGAGATCTGACAAGATCAGGCTCACCTGGGCTATCCAGGTCAGAACAATCATTATGTACTATCAAGTTGTAACAGACTTACAGCAACCCTTCAAGGTGTTTTCAAGGCAAACGATGAGCTACGGAAATTTGCCACTGTCTTCCTCTGTATAGCAACCATTGTCTTCCTTGGCAGTCTCCCATTCAAATACAAACCAAGCATGATTTTGCTTAGCTTCCAAGCTCTGACAAGCTCAGGCTAGTCTGGGCTACTCAAATTTAATTTAGGAATCTTTAACTTCAGCAATTAAAATATTGATGAATAGCCATTTCCATCATCCCTTGGTTTTCTCTAAACAGTTCTGAACTGTACTGCACAGTCTTATGCCCAGCACCATCTTTTGAGAGAAGAATATAGTACACTTATTGAATATAGTACATGCAAATTATTTTTCTCCGGAGAGATGATAGACCATATTACAGATATCTTCTTCTGTGTGTGCCTGCTTGTGGTAATGGTTGTACATGTAAATTAGAGATGGGAGGCAATAACCTGACACTAATAACTCAACTATATTTCACATTTACCATAAAGTTAATTTCCATGTTACTTTTAGTATGACTGAAAATCTATATACAGGCCATCTTCAAAATAGCATATCTCTTCAAAGTTAAATGGTTGTGACTAAACATAGATACCATACAGAACATACTTAGTGGTGTATGGAAGTATTACTGTTAAGAGAGGAAGGGAGGAAGAAGAGCAACCACCTGCCTTGCCTGCTAGAGTGAAGCCAGCCTCCCAGTCCCATCCTTCTCTGTGCCTGAGGTACTTTAAGAACATCTTGAAGTGCCTCAGTTTCTTGAATTAATGTTGTGCTCGTCTGTTGTTGTTGTGGGGAACGGAGAGTAAGTTGCATGATGGTGGACATAGGGAGGAGGGCCAGCATGGGGTCAGGGATCCCAGTCCTCTGGGGACATGGGAGGTATGACGGTGGGAGCTGGTTTCAGTTGAGAAGGGCACAGAGATATGGAATGGCTCGGTACCCTTCTAACCTGCGCCCCATCCTGAGAAACGCTGGTGATGGAGCTAGGAAAAAGAACCTTCCTTCGACACTGATGTTGTGCAATGCCAGGACCATAAACAATAAGACTGCAAGATCTCTTTGTGGTGAGTGATGTGGACCTGGTATGCATGACTGAACCTGGTGAGGGAGGGTGAAACAGTTGCCCTGGGAGAACTGCCCCCCCACCAAGATATTCGGTCCTCCACCAGTCCTGAATAGGAGGTTGGGGGGGGGTGGAAATCCTTGCCCGAGAGTCTTTATCCTTCAGACCGCTCCCCGCCCCTGAGATCTCTGATATTGAATGTGTAGGCCTGGTGTCAGGTGCTGAGGAGAATTTGGCTATCTGTCTGGTGTACCAACCACTTAGCGTACCAGCAGATACCCTGTCACGCCTCTTATAGGTGGTAGCGGGGTGGACCTTGGAGTACTCCAGACTGATGGTGCTGGGGGATTTCAACATCGATGTTGATGATGCCTCCTCTGTGCAGGATGTGGACCTGGTGTCTTCCATGGCAGCACTGGGACTCTCCCAATTTGTATCGACCCCTACACATCAAGCAGGCCACATGCTAGATTTGATCTTTGGGATGGGGTTAAATGTGGATATGGAAGTGGAAGAACCAGTGCCATGGTCAGACCCCTCGGTCCTGTGGGCTCGGCTGGGAATACTACCCCCCCCTCACAAGGGCGGTGAGCTGATTTATGCTTGCCCATGGAGACTTATGGACCCAATTGGGTTCCAGAATGTTTTGTGGGATCCAATGCTCCACAGCAGTTCCTTAGATGAGCTGGTGGAGGACTGGCAGTGCCAGCTCTCCAAAGCCATCGACGAAATTGCCCCCGTCGCCCTCTTTGCCCCCATGCAAGACAGGCTCCCTGGTATACAGAAGAGCTCCAATGGAAAAAGTGGAGGCTAAGATGGCTTGAGCGAGTGTGGCGACAATCTCGGGACAAAGAGGCAAGATCATCTTATAGGATGTTTATGAAAGCCTATGAGGTGGTTGTGAAGGCTGTGAAGAAAGAGTTTTATGCAGCCTCCATCGCGTCAGCTTGCTCATGCCCAGCAAGATTGTTTAATGTGGTTTGGTCATTGGTCTCCTTGCCAGAGGGAGGCCATCAAATTTTGAATTCGGATACTAGCTGTGAGGCTTTTGGGAGCTTTTTTGCTGATAAAATCTTGTCTCTCCACCATGACTTGCCAGCCACAGTTGATTCAGTGAATGAGCTAGAGATTCCTTGGCTGTCTTTGGGGCCAATATTTGATCATTTCAGCTCACTCTTTGAGGAGGAGATTGACAGGACCCTGCAATCAGTTAGGCCCACCACATGTCCCTTAGACCCATGCCCATCGTGGCTGGTAAAGGCCAGTGCCGAGGGGCTGCGGTCCTCGCTGGAGGCCATTGTTAACCTATCCTTAGGCTCCAGGGGTTTTCCTGGGCCATTAAAGGAAGAGGTGGTGAGGCCTCTTTTTAAAAAACCATCACTGGACCCCACTGACGTGGTCAATTACCACTCAGTTTTGAACCTCCAGTTTCTGGGAAAGGTGATTGAGCAGGTGGTGGTGGAACAGCTGCAGGGATTCCTGAAGGAGGTCTCAGCACTAGACCCCTTCCAATCTGAGTTCCATCCGGGACATGGGACGGAGACTTTGCTGGTCACCCTCACAGATGATCTTCGTAGACATCTGGATTGGGGCGGCTCACCGCTGCTGATATTATTGGATCTGTCAGCAGTGTTCGATACAGTCAATTACGATCTTCTGACTCACCGCCTCGCCGATGTGGGGATACGAGAGACTGCCTTACAGTGGCTGGTCTCTTTTCTCCACGGTCAGGGACAGAGGGTGGCACTTGGGGAGAAATTCCCCGGAGGACACTCCAATCAGGGGATAAATAGCTGTTGTTGGTCCCTGGCCCCAAGGAGGCCCGCCAAGCCTCGACTACAGGGGGGGGTCTTAATTGGCCATGCGTCAATTAAGAGAGGTGGGACAGACTGCCGCTGAAGTTTGTAACAGCGGCAGCAGTGTTCTCAGAGATGTTTGGTGAGGAGGTCTGTTGGCCCCTGATGCAGTCTGGAAACAAGTGTTGTTGATGACCGGTTCCTTGTCGGGTCTCGGTCCTGCAGAGTGTTCCATCTCCTTGTTCCACCTGTTGAAAGAAAATGAGAAGAGTACATCTATCTAAGAACTTACCTTGAACAGGAATGAGGGGTCCTCACGGCTTCTCTGGTTTGCTGTCTATGTTTCATCTCTTCCTTGAACTCTGATATGAACTTGATTGCACCATTGGATATTTCTGTATTGGCCGATTGTGAGCTGTTTATTGCACATTGTTTATTTATGTGATTTGATATGCTTATAATAGTATTGTTATTTATTCATTGCACTGCGCCACTTTAATACACTAGAATTTCAGAACCTGACTGACTGTATCCCTTAGTTGTGGGTTTCCACTTTGATTATTCAGTTTGTTGCTAAGGGAGCTTCCTTTTGTTTTATACTGCCGCCCCAGCTGGCAGCCAGGGCCAAAACCTGCCCATCCCAGGGGAAAGGGGCAAAGGTCCAAAGAGGGCTAGAAGGGGCAGGGAGAGGCCAGCCAGTCCCACCATCCAGGGGGAGGATAGGGGACCAAGCAAAACGAAGGGAGAGGACAAAGACAGGGGGAATAGGGACCCAGCAGCTGCCCAACCATAGCCCTTACCAAGGAGGAGAAGCAGCCAAAACAGCTCAAAGCTGCACCCCAGCCCACACCTCAGCTAGAAGACAGTAACCTGGCTCAGGAGATGCCAAGAGCAAAACTCCTCCAGGTGGAGCTGCTGGAGGCGCTCTGCTGGAAAGGTGGGGCAGCCAGCCAAGGGGCCACAGCTGGGCCTGACTTCAGCAACCAGCTCAGCCAGAAAGGCCCGGCAGCCAGCCAACGAGACACAGCTGTTGCTGACCTGTGCAGCCAAGCCAGCTACCCCAGCTGCAGCAGCTCGAGACAGCCCAGAACAATGCTGGGAGGCCAGGTAGGGGTGTGGCCTGGAAGGTGGAGCCTGCAAGGAGGGTGGGGTGGGGAGAGAAGGCCCTATAAAGGATGGCTTGGCAGAGCACTGGGGTTGTGGGTTTGAGGAGGAGTGATGGTGTGGAGTTGTAGTGGAGCGGTGCAAGAGCAGAGGCTTGGAGGAGAGTTGTTGGAGGAAGGGATGGCGGAGATCACAGACGGTGAGCAGCCCAGGTTGAGCAGGCCAGCGAGTGGACTGAGAGGGAGTCTGGGTGAGGTATACCGCCCCTCCTTCCACGGAGCAGGGTCCTGCAGCATCCCTGGCACCCCTCTGATGTCAGCACCTGCCTGGCTGGTGCCCCGCCCAGTGGCAGCAATGGCGAGTGCTGACACCTTGTGCAGTGCAGCACAGAAGAGGAGGATACCCCCCACTCCAAATACTGTGAGCAGTTAGAAAATGGGCTAATCTGCAGAATCATACACAAAAGAGGATGCAGAAAGCTCTGATTTGCAGAAAAACCAGCTAAAACTACTATTACCAAAATACATGCCTGCATAAACATATCTTTGTTGGACCAATTCTAGCAATAAGCAGGCTGATCAGGTGCCAGATCTAGAGCTGAATCTACTACAAATAGTGATTTACCCATATTTGCTGATATACGTACTCCTCCCACATGCTTATTAATTTTAAATATGGTTATCACGGCAGACTCAGCAGAGGAGGTTTCCTTTCAAAGACTTCTATTTATAAACAGTTCTGCAGAAGCTTAGCCTGATGACTGGATATGCAGAGACACAACTCATTTATGAAACAACATTTTTGACTGCACAGTTCAGGTTTGTACTTTAATTTGCACAAAGTATAAATATCATACATTCTATGCTAAGAATCTAATTAAAAGCAATTGAGAAAGGATTTTTCTACCCCATTCTGCAGTCATTCATGACAAATCCAAAATAATTTAACCTGATGTGAACTTGACCATCCTAGACAAACAGTACAGGAATTTAAATATAAGCAGCCTTGACACTGTTGAAATGGCAGACAAAGATGATGATCTCTGAAATAGTATTTTCAGCTAATACAATAAGCCAAATTACATGATAAAGAGCAAGACCCTTTTATGACAAAAGAAATAGTGAAGGCCAAAGGAAGATTTTGAGCTTTGTTTGGGCAGGGAAGAAGCCTAGAGTGAAAATGAAAGTGTTATATGACGCCAAGGAAAGAGGTGGATTACAATTACCAAATTTACAACTTTATCATGAAGCCATTTGCCTAGTTTGGCTGAAGGAATAGATTTTACTGAAAAAACACAAATTATTGGCTTTGGAAGGATATAAAAAATTTTTTTGGATGGCATGCATATTTGTGGTATGATAAGATTAAAATGGATGCTATGTTTTTGCATCATTTTGTGAGATGGAGTTTATTTAGAATGTGGCAAAAATATAAAAGATATTTCGAGGAAGAAACTCCATTGTGGATTATACCAGCTGAAGTTGTAAACCCGAATGTGGAATATGGTGGAGAGGAGTGGATGACGTATAAAGAAATTTTAAGAGTGGAACAAAATACATATATTATGAAAACTAACGAAGATTTATCATTTCAGTATGGTTGGTTTCAGTATAGACAAATTAAATGATGCAGATCGTAGGAAAGTAGGATTTAGGGTTAAAATTCAATTAGAGGAGTGTTTACTTCAAGAAGGGAAAAAGTTGATATCTAAAATATATAAGATTTTGTTGAGATGGTATACAGAAGATGAGGTGGTTAAAGTTCAAATGGTTAAATGGGCAATAAATTGTAATAAAGATATTACGATGGAACCTTGGGAACGATTGTGGAAAAATACAGTAAAAATTTCAACATATACCACTATAAAAGAAAATGTTTATAAAATGATTTACAGATGGTATCTTACACCAAAAAAGCTAGCTAATGGTAATAGCCAAATGTCAGATAAATGTTGGAAATGTAAGAAACATGAAGGTTCCTTCTATCATATGTGGTGGACGTGTGAAAAGGCAAAGCAGTTTTGGGGGAATATTGTGGATGTTATGTCAGATATTTTGCAGAAAAATGTTGTTAAAAACCCAGAACTGTTACTGTTATGTATGAACTTAGAAGAATTTGATAGTATGGACAGAACAATGGTGTTTTATATGGTGACAGCAGCTAGGATGTTATATGCACAACTTTGGAAGACACAAGAGATACCATCGGTGGAAGATTGGATCCAGAAGTTATTGAACATGGCAGAAATGGACAAAATAACAAGGAAACTTAAAAAACAAGATACAGAAGAATTTATTATGAACTGGGAGAAACTTAAGAAGTATATGGAAAGAAAGGGGGACATGAAGGGTAAAATCTGGTCTTTGGATAACTTGTAAAGGGGGAAGGTAGTTCTTTGCCGGTAGTTGAAATATTTAAACAATAGATAATGATAGATAAGGGATTTTTATTGTTAAATATAGTTTAATAGACGAGATAGCAGATAGACTGCAATTTAAATAGGGGGTGTGTGAAAAACTGTTGGAAGTCTATTATAAAAAGCGGGGAATGGGTGGGGGAACTGAAATGGGATGGAGATGTTAATTGAATGTTATGAGTGATATATGTTAACCCATCCAATAAAAACTTTAAAAACAAAAAACAAAAGAAATAGTGAAGGCTATGGATGGAACAGCCATCATACTGGTGTGGGCCATCTGGTGGCTGGTGGGAGGTGAAGCTGATTAGAATCACACATTCGAGGGGGGTCCTCAGCATCCTGGAAACCATGGCTGGCACACACACAGGCCAGACCCATCTCTTATTTTTGTACTGGAGGATAGGGGGACTGCATGCCCAGAACACAGAATTATTCCTCTGTTTTGTGCCATGCTGCTGCCCAGTGTCCTTCCTGTGGCCAGTGGGGTGGGATGCAACCCACAGCCTGAAGATTCCCACAGTGCCTAACCCATTTGGCATGGCTGTGCTGGACTCAGAGGCAGTAATGCCCATCTCCAGCCTAATTGGACCAAGGTGGGAAAAGTGCTGCTGTACAGGATAGTGGTAAAACATGGCAGAGTGGTCCTTACTACCATGAGGGGCAACTCTGCAATTGCTCACACCAGGGCAGTGGAGCAGGTCTCTGCCATGCTGAATGGACAGAGGTGTCTACCCTGAAGGTGTTGGGAACCCCTGGAGAATGACAACAGATGGCTCACCTGGAACTAGCCAACTATGTAGCACTGTCCTGTACAGGATTGCTGGTTCCCCACTGGATGCATGGGATCCCCCACTCCCAGCCTTTGCGCCCCACTACCGCTCACTTGGCTGGCAGGATAAATAGTGGGGGAAAGCATGGGAGCAAAGCATCAAAGCGTTATCGCCTGATTGATGCTGTCACTTCTGGAAGTGATGTCATTGCACCATGCCAGGAGCATGCACACATGAAATCTCACCAAAGGGGAATGTTGGGTTCCCCCCCCCACTTCTGCTGAGAGGGTGAAGGGACCTGGAGACCATAGTTCTGCAGTTTCAGTCTGTGCTGCATTGATTCTTGCATTGATTCTTCAGTAGATGTGATTTTTTAAAAAGTTTCTTAGCAATTTAATAAAATCTGTTTTCCATCATTTGTGTATTCATCTGTCTCCCACAGAAAAAAGAATCATTGCCCCTTGGGAATAAAAGAACTCCAGGCCTCACTTGGAGGTTGGCAACCTTAAATCAACACTATGTGCCTCCTAGGGCATATTCAGTCCTTACCTTGCCATTTTTGAGCATTTCCCCCTTCTTTTGGCTAATTTATAACTACCTACCCTCAAGGTGGGGCCTAGTATTCTCCAGGAATTAAAACTGATCTCCAGACTACAACAATTGGGCCTCCTTGTAGAAAGTGGCAGTTTCTGAGGGCATCACATTCTTATTGAGCTCCCTCCCCAACCTTCACTTTTCCCAAAAACCATCTCCAAATCTCCAGGAATTTCCCAAATTGAAGTTGACAACCTTATTTTATGTCATCATATTTTTCTGCATGAACACAATGGAACAATACTGTGCTAACATATACAGGATACAACTGAACGCTATGACAAAAGCAATTGTAAACAAAAATGTGAATATTTCTATGTGGCAAAATTATTGTTCTTACGTGTAACATCTGGAGAAATATAAAGCTAGAGGAACAGTTTCTGTCATTAATTTGGCCTATCTCAAAAAAGGGGAACATAATGGTATTTACTAATTTTTCTGGGATAGTATGACTGAAATGCTGAATTGCTAAATTGTTATTATCATTGTCTGATTAAATGAGTAGTTGTTTAAGTACAGGCCTTGGCAAATTAACTTAACTATAAATCAGACATTCCATCTTCTTTCTATTATACAATTCTAAGACAGAGCACAAAGCAAGACGGGCAGCCCAATCCTAAGAAGGGCACGGAAAGTGAACAGGAACCGAACTAAGGCTTGCGAGGGCGCATCTAGCCCGTACGCCCGCGTAAGTGGCCTTCCGCCCGCGCTGGGACGCGGCGCTGGCCCGCCGGCGGGCCAGCACCGGTGCAAGCCACAGGCGCCCGGGCGGCGGCGCAGAAGTGGCGTAGAGCCCTACGCCGACGCAGGGGGGGCGGGGAGCAAGGCGGGGTCAGAGTTAGTCCGCTCCCTAAGCTCCTCCAGAAGCGGGAACGCCCACAGCGGCGCAAAAAAGCTACGCCACGGAAAAAGAAGGCGTAGCCCATAGGCGTCCATGGAACGGCGAAAAATCAGCCCCCTCTCTGAGCGCCTCGCCCCGCCCCTATGGCCCGAAGGAGCATAGGATGAGAACTATCCCGGGGACCAATCAGCGTGCGCGCCCGGCGTGGACGAGCCCCCCTCTCTGCACCCAATCACCTGCGACCGCGCCCTACAAAACATCCGGCCAGCGCCGCCCAAACCCCCAGGTAAGTGAGCACTCGGCCGGAGGCTCTGCCCGTCTGCTGAGTGGCATTGCCCCTTTGAAAACCGAAACGGGCTGAGGGCATTCACATTGGCAGGCGCAGAATGCACTCCGGGGACTTTGCGAAAAACTGGGGGAACTTCGCATAAAGGGGAAGAGGTGCAAATGTCTGCCTAACTCTCTTTCTACCGTGATAGAAAGAATGACTCCACAGCTAACTGATGCATGCTAGTTGCTTCTAACTAAGCACAAACAAACTAACCCTTCCGTGGCAGAAGGGAATGACACTTTGCAAATTAACCGCATGCTCTCCCGTTTCCTTGCAGGTGCCCTGACTCTGGCGCTCCCACCTGGTGATGACCGACGGAGCGCTGACAGGTAAGGAGGAGGTGGGGGGGCATTCCGCAGATTAGTGCAAACCGCCCATTCACCTGAACCCACCCGCTCACTTGCCGCTTTGGGTGAGGCCCAGCAGGGGTGGGGGGCAACCATGGCCGCCCCTGGCTGCCTCAGAGGCAGGCGCCTCGAAAACCACATGTGGCCAGGTGTTTGTTGTGACCAGCTCATTCTCTCCCTTAGAGGTAAAGGCGTGCCAAGGCCGAGTGCATCCTCACCAGACCGTCATGCATCAGCTGCTGCCCTCGACCATGTGCAACCCCCCCCCGATGGCGGAGTGTGGGGCTTGCCTTGCCAGTGGAATGAGGCAAAGCCCACACGTGTCTTTTTCCCCCACAGGCACGTCCAGGGCATGGCTGCTCCCCCGCGCCCCGCCCTCCCCAAACATCTCTGACGGACGGTTGGCTGCAGCCCAGGAAGCACCGTCGCGCCGCGGCCTGCATCCCAGCCCCGCCCCTCCGAGCGGGAAGGAGGGCTGTGTGGAATGCTCCGGCTCCCTCGCCAGCCTAAACGCAAGCCCGCTCTTTCCAGTGCAATAAAACGAGATGTACAACAACTGTTTTCTGTGTCTGCGAGTCTGACTTCGTCCTCCGCCCCTCCCCCAACACTCCCGTCACATCTCCCCACCTGCACATTGCCACAAATGTATCCGACACACCCCGTCTTGCCTCCCCGCCCCCTCCCTCCCTCCTCCCCCCCTCCTCCTCTGTATTTGACCAGTGTCTGTACCACCCATCTGCCGAAGAGAACTTGATTCTCAGAAGCCTGTGCCACAATAAAATTGGATAGTTGTAAAGGTGCTACGGGACCCTTTTTGAATTCGCTACCACAGGCTAACACGGCTAACCCCCCTGTATCTATGGCCAGGTAGAGGGTTGGGGCGGGGCATGTGAGCGGGGATCCCCGGTGGGGAGAGTAGCTGGCACACGATAAGCCAGGGAGAGGGTGGTGCGAGCTGCAGCTGCAAGGGGGCGGGAGATGGCAGGGCAAACGGTCCGCTCGCTGGAACCCTAGCCCCCACCAATGGAGAATCCAGGGTGGTGGCAGGTGGATGCCATATCCCGGGCAGGAGGTCTCGCGCGCCTGGGGAGGGTCGCCCCCATCGCAGCCGCAGCCCCAGCAACACAGTCCCATGAGCGGCCGCCTCCCAGAGTGGGTCCAGCCCCTCGGGCGTCTGCAGCAGCCCCATTGGTCATTCCAACACCTTCCACCCCAGGGCGTCCTGCCTCGCATCCAATCCCGTGGAGCAGTTGCCAGCCTCCCACGCCAACAGGCCATGGTTGTTGGGAGGGGTGGGGTGTGCCTCTCAAGTCTGTGCCGAAGCCCTGCTCGGGCGGCTCGTCGCCATCCTCGACCCTCCGGCCCCACCCGCTGCAGCAGCTCCACCCGCCCCAGAGGCACCCCTCCCTCGGGCCCAGTTGCGTGCGAGAGGCCGGGCCCGTGGACGGCCAAGGGGGTCCGGCCGCCGGCCTCGCCGGTGACCGCCGCTGCCGCCTTGGGGGTGGGGTGGGGTGTTTTGCTGCACAGACGGCTCTCCTACACGCCTCCCCTTCCTCACGTCTGCTGGGGGAGGTGGGATGATATAATAATAAAGGCTGATTTCTGTGCAATGGGTGTCTGTGTTCTTTGCCTTGGGATGGGGACGAGGGGGCAGGCCCGCTGTGTCTGCCTCTTGGTGGCGGCCTCAGGCCAGCCCTCCCCTTCGGCACCACTTGGGGGCTGTCCCCTGCTGCCAGAGACTGGCTGCTGCCCTGGATTCCTCATGGCAGGGCGCCTGCCAGTCCCATGCCAACCTCTCTGGACGCGGCCGCCAGGGACTTGGTGCTACATTGGGCAAACGGGGGAAAGGCTTCTCAGACTACGCCCACCCCTCTCCTTCCCGACTGCGAGCCCCGCCCGACACACGAGCCGAGGCAGTCTGCCAGCATGGGCGCGGTTTGCCTGCTGCTCTGGGGCCTGGCCGGGATCGCGTGCTGCCCATAGGCTGCGCCTTTCCTGGCCCCTCCCCCTGACGCTTGTCAGGAACAGCGCCCTTTGGCTGCGCCTGGCGGCGGCCGTGGATCAGACCCGCCCACAACACTTTCTGGTTCTCCAAAATTGCATCTCTGCGCCGCTGCGGGCGCCGCTGCGGCCACACTTTGCTGGCACAGGATCCGGCCCGGCGGCGCCGCCACACCACCAGTGCAGCCGCGTCGGCGTTGGGGCCGGCCATAGGATTGCGCTGCAAATGGCACTGGAAGAGACAATAAATCCTCTGACATTTAATTGGGTTTATTCTGGCATGAACTTTCATATACAACTACATACTTAATTGGCTATGATAGCTGGATTGCTGTGAAGAAAACAGAAATATCTTTTATATTCACAAGAATTAATTTAAGCATGAATAAAAAGTGCAAATTGAAAAGTGAGAGTGGTAAAAATTTCACTTAGGTAGGTGTGCATATGCACAGGTCCTAGACAAAGAGAGTCCTGTCTAACCATCTTCAGTTTGGCAAGTATTATTCAGTGTAGTTCTAAACACAGTTATAAGACCACTGAAGTCAAGAAGCTTAGACTGGAGTAACTCATCGTAGGATTGCACTGATTGATGGAACCCAGAGGAGCCAAATATGTATGACTATTTTCAGTGCAATATACCATTTTAGCCTATTTACTTCAATGGATTTAAAAGAGTGTAACTGTGCTTAGGAGTACACTGTTAACATTGTTGAAATTACACGATAAAGCATTCAGCGTCTTGGGGAAACTGGTTTCAGATAGCAACAAGTCTGCATTAAGGATTTGTGAGGAAATCTGATATTCCTTGGAGATTAAACATTTTTCAGTTTAAGAATCCTAGCCCAAGGCATTTTTTTGAGCGGAAACGCCCCGGAACGGCATTCTGGTAGCTCTTTAAAATACCCATGTGACGGGTGTCACATGAGTATTTTAAAAATGACCTATTTTGGCCATTTGGGGCCCGGATCGGGCTGTTGCCAGGGCACTGGCCCAATCCGGGCCATTTTGGCCCAATCTGGGCCATTTGGGGCCTGAAATAGGCCAAAAATGGCTAAACAGCATCAAAAAGGCCTGGATATGGGCAAAACGGCTCAGATCGGGGCCTAAAATGGCAAGGATTGGGCCTGAAATGGCCAGGTTCAAGCCCAAAATGGCTCAGATAGGGGCCGAAATGGCCAGGATTGGGCCACAGCCAGGTGTAGAGGGTCCCACCACCCAGGAGCAGCCTGTTCCAGGCCATTTTGGCCCCAAAATTGGCCATTTTGGGCACCTTTATGGCCCCAAACGGCTCAGATTAGCGCCGAAAGGGCCAGGATTGGGCTGGTGGCAGGCAGGGGAGGATTATCCCACCTGGCAGTGATTCAATCCAAGCTGTTTTGACCCCAATCCGGGCCACTTCGGTGACGTTTTGGGCCAATTAAGGGCCTAAAATGGCCCAAATCAGGGCCTAAATGGCCTGGATCAGGCCAGTATCAGGTGGGGGAGGATTCCCCCAGTGGCTATTTAGGCCTGGATTGGGGCCGTTTTGGCCATTTTGGGCCCAAAACGGCCCAGCTCAGGGCCAAAACAGCCAAGATCTGGCCAGTGCCAGGCTGGGGAGGTTTCCCCCACTCAGCAGCAGCCTGTTCCAGGCTAGTTCAGCCCCGATCTGGTCTATTTTGGGCCCAATCATGGCCATTTTGGGCCTGAATTTGGCCCAAAATGGCCAAAGGGGGGCCAAAATGGCCAGGATTGGGTCCAAAACAGCCAGGATTGGGCCTCTGTTAGGCAGGGGGATACTCCCTTACCTGGCAGCGTCCAGATCCTGGCCATATTGGGCCCCTTTCGGCCACTTTTGGGCCCAATTCTGGCCCGAAATGGCCAGGATTGGGGCGGAAATGGCCAGAATTGGGCCCAAAACATCCAGGATCGTGCCGCTGCCAGGCGGGGGAGTGATCTCCCATGTGGCAGCAGACTAATCTGGGCCGTTTCTGGCCCGTTTTGGCCCAATTTGGCCCCAGAATTGCCTGGATCGGCCCTAAACAGCCAGGTTCAGGCTGCTGCCCTGCAGGGGTGTGCTCTCCTGTGTGGGAACAGCCTGTCCCAGGCTGATTCCAGCTGTTTTGGGCCCGTTTTGGCCCAATTTGGGCCCGAAATGGCCCAGATCCGGCCACTGCTGAGTGGGGAGTGCTCCCCTGCAGTGGAGCGGCCCATTCCGGGCCAAATCGGACCCACCCCATGGAGCACAGGAGTGCTCCCGTGGCAGCCAGACCTGCGTGATGACATCACTTCCCAGGAGTGATGTCATCATGCAGTCCCAGGAGCATGCGCACTGCATGCGTGCACTTGTATTGAGAGGCACGCCACGTCCTCCCGGGAATGGCCCCGGGAAGAGTTCCCCCACCTCTTTCCCCAGAAAAAAAGCCCTGCCTAGGCCTCTGTGTTGCATCCAAAGCCCTCTTGTATCCTAGGGGTCCTTTGCTACATGGAAACGCAGAAATATAATACACAGTTTTCTTACTCATCATCTATCGCTCTTTTCTTGTAATTTGCAATGTGGCTCTGAGGGGGGGGGGGAGATGAAACACTCTATGGATCAAGATTTGCTTTAGTCATGTCATATGGTAAAAACAATTTTATTTGTATCTTGTTATATTTACTATTTCTGAAATAAAGTCAGTGCAACTGAATTGTTCCCTCCAAAACATCTGAGCTTGTTCTATTAACTCAACAAACAGGTCAATATTGTTAACGCTAATCTTAATTCTATTGTTTACCGCCTTCTTGAACAATCCAGCATTTGCACTGACATTTTTTCTATGTACAATTCTGCTACACTGAGTTTCATATATGTAAATAGTGAGGTTCTCCCGGAAGTTACTATAGGAAATGAAAAATCTGTTTAGACTAAAAGCAAATACCTTAGAACAGGAATGATGATAGATGACTTAGTAAAAAACTGTGCATGGAAAAAACTTGAAACGTATATACAAAGGGCACCATCTGAAGCTCAAACTAAGACACACAGCCTTCACAATATTCTTAAAATTCAAAATGATAGTCAGATTTTGTAACCAGTGTAAAAAATAGGGTTACGAGTTCCCCAGTGAGGGTGGGGGATCCCCCGCTCCCAGTCTCTGCCCCTGCTGCCTCTCAACTGGCTGGTGGGGAGAAAGGTGCAGGAACGGGCCTAGGAACCCCTCAGCACATTCCTGTGTGTTCCAGAGCACATTCATATCGCACCAGGTATGATGTCATTCCTGGCACAATGTGGAAGTGACAGGTTGCACATGGGTTGATTTTGAAAAAATTGGCCCCATACATAAATTGTATGAGGACCAATTTTTACCATATCAGCCAGGAGCGCAACTCATCACTTCCATGTCAGGCTGGGAATGACATCATTCCTGGCATGACACAGAAGTGTTCCAAAGCATTTGGAACTTCATTTTAGGTTTATTACAAAGCAACAATACACAGTGACAACTCCCAGCCATCAATTCCCACCACTATCTGATCAGCCAGGAATGTCATGATGGTTGGGCTGTTATATGGCATGGTGGGAATTTTTCTTCAGTTCTTCATCATGACTGCTATCAGTACTTGCTTGGATTGTGTACCCCCTTTTCATTTCTTTTTCCAAATGCCTCTCACTGAGACAGAGAGAAAAAAAGAGATGCTGTCTGCTTTGTTTCCAGATGGAAGCTAGAAGCAGCAGGCAGCTTGGAGGGGGTAGGCAGGCAGGGCAGGCAGGCAAAGTAGCACCCCAAGCGGGAAGGGGAAATGGAAAAAAAACCAACACAAATGAGCAAAAGTTAACCTTTCTTTAATATAGTCAATATAACTGAACAGATTGCAATAATTTTTGATATCCAGTATCTGACTCTTACTTAAGGAACTAGAACCAACTAGAATAGTCAGTAGAAATTCCTCCTGAAGAGGATCATCTCAATGGGTACTTTAGTACTCAGCATTTTCACTTTCCATCAAGCATGGGCAGAGATGGTGTGCATGTGAGCTTTTTCATAACAAAGCTTTCCTTGTGCCTGCTGCTCACAAGCAAGGCTGTGCTGTCCCCTTCCCAGCGTGCCTAACATGTTAGGAGGACAAAGACAAACACTTTGCTTGTACACTCTGGCCAGCAGGCAGGGTTACATGGGAAAGGAACAGATATGGGCTTTATTCCGCGCGCCCCACCCCCGGTCCAGGTAGTGCTGTTGCTTGACAGAGTTGGGAAAAGGGAGGACAGAGAGAAAATAGAGTTATTCTAAAATGGTTAAAAGCAGACTGTCACTTGATTATTATTTCCATCCTTTCTAAGAAAATTTCCTTCTGACAACAAACTGTCTCAGGTCTTTCCTGATATGTCCTGGTTTAAGAAATACCTTTTAGAGTGGGTTCCAAATATCACAACAAGTGATGTGTGTGTGTGTGTGTGTGTGTGTATACTTACTCATTACCATTCCCTTGTTCTTAGTAAACTAGAGATAGCATGTTCAATTCTAGTTTTAAATTGCAACTTCGGTTTTATTCAGAATGCTTATATTGACTAGAACAGAAGACTTAGTTTAGGCATGCTCATAGTTTTGCATGCAACATGTCATGTCACAAATACATCATGAAATTCCTTTAAATTTCAAACATGATTCCTCACGTGTAATTGGTGGCAGGAGAGGAGGAAGCTTATATTTGAGAAACAGTCTAAAAATCCCTATAGACATGCAGAAATAGTTGAGGTATAACTTGTATCCAGTCTGTTATTCAGTGAAATATTTAGGAGGAGTTAATTGAACTACACATAGACTAGACAGGCATATGTAACTATGAAGTGATTATCTTCTTAACTCTGATTAATGTTGTTCATCTTCTGGTTTTTCCTCAAATTACATTTCCAGCAACTTTGGGCTGTCAGACTTAATATGAGACATGTATGAGACTCTCCTTGCCAGACCTGATTTGAGACAGAGTGTAACACTTGTACAGAAGGGATAATTTCAGCAGATGAAGCTTTTTTCAACAGTATGTGTGTATGATGAGAAAGACTGCACTGGCTAAAACATTCTGTTTGTTTGTTTGTTTGTTTGTTTGTTTGTTTGTTTGTTTGTTTGTTTGTTTGTTTGTTTGTTTGTTTGTTTGTTTGTTTGTTTGTTTGTACTGCCTCTCCTTTGAATGAGGCCTGAAGTGCTTTACAAAAATTAAAACAATTAAAAAAATTAAAACAACTAAAATAATTAAAACAACAATAAATATTATATATTAAAATAAAAACACAACCCTGCAATTAGGTGGTCCCAGAAATACAGCCAGTAGTAAAAACTTAACTATAAGAAAAAACTTTTATACCTGTACTTGCATACTTGGGGAAGGATTATGTATTCCCATATTGTGGGAGTTTTGCTCATGTGGCTTTTTAGAAATTCTATGCAGCTTGTGGGGTAGACAAAAATGAGGCATTTAGACAATTCATAGAATTATAGAGTTGGAAGGTAGCTCCAGGGTCATCTAGTCCAAGATATTCACAACTACCTCCCCCCCCCCCCCGCCCACCACAACCCCTGCTCCATTCCCAGAAGATGGCAAAACATCTCCAACATCCCTAGCCAAACTGGCCTGGGGAAAATTGCTTCCTGACCTCAGAGTGGTGATCGGCATCACCCAGGACATGTAAGAAGGAGCCACAAGAACTATGCACTGATGTAACTCTTCCTGCCCTCCCTCTCATGATCTGCCTAGGTTCACAGAATCAGCATTGCTGTAAGATGGCTATCTAGCCTCTGCTTAAAAACATTCAAAGGAGAGCCCACCACCTCCCAAGGAAGTCTGTTCTACTGAGGGACTGCTCTAACCGTCAGGAAGTTGTTGAAGTTATTCCTAACGTTGAGCCGAAAACTCTTTTGATTTAATTTCAACCTACTGGCTCTGGTCCAACCTTCTTGGGCAATGGAAAACAACTCCATGCCATCCTCTATATGACAGCCCTCCAAGCTCTTGAAGATGATTATCGTATCACCTCTCAGCTGTCTCCTCTCTAGGCTAAACATACCAAGTTCCTTCAACCTTTCCGCATAGGACTTGGTCTCCAGACCCCTCACCATCTTCATTGCCCTCCTCTAGAAACATTCTAGCTTGTCTATATCCTTCTTAAATTGTGGTGCCCAAAGCTGAACATAATACTCTAGGTGAGGTCTAACTAGAGCAGAGTACCATTACTTCACATGATCTGGACACTATACCTCTGTTGATACAGTCCACAATTTTTAGCTGCCACATCACACTGCTGACTCATGTTCAGTGTATGGTCCACTAAGACTCCTAGATCCTTTTTGCACATACTACTGCCAAGTATCCTATAATTATGCATTTGATTTTTACTACATAAATGCAGGATTTTATATTCATCTGTTGAAATTCATTTTGTTTTAGCTCAGTTTTCCAGCCTGTCAAGATTATCCTTGTAATGATTTTAAGTGTGTGTGTTTCTTTAAATGATTTGTGTGTAACAGAAGAAGAATGGGCGGGGGGGATGAGTGAGGCCGTTGTCACATGGCCATAAATTTAGCAACAAACTAGCACCATCTACCACTGAACGCTCACCTTATTCCAGTTCTGTTTCGATTTCGCCGTTCTTCCCAAATCACACTTTGTGACTCTTTATTTCTTCCTCATCCGCTTCCATGTGAATGCCCTGGATCAACTGTGAACGCTTTGCAATGCCAAAGCGCTCACTTCCTCGATCATCTGTCCCTCCTAATCCTGATTCTCCCACCCCACACTCCCACAAGCCCCAGCATGACCCACAATTCAGCCTCAAAGTATTTTTTTAAAGTAAGCCTTATCGCAATATTGCGATATTCTGCCATGCAAGAACGACGGAAGCAGTTTATCCTGATTGACATTTCCTCTACCATTTTATTGCCAAGTAGCCATGCCCGAGGCCGACTGTCTCGCCCACTCACCCTCCCCGGCACTTCTTGAGGGACGCTTTGGAAGCCGCTTCCTCCATGGAGCAGGACTGGGAAAGCGAAAGGGACAGCTGGGAATGGGCTGCAGCTGAGCCAAAGACGTTGGGAGGACAGCCGAAGCCCCGAGGCCCCAGCGGACACCCTTTTCCCGGCTCTCCGCTCCTGCAGCCAAAGCGCCCCAGCGAGCAGCCCCTCCGCCTCCGGCTAGGCAGGCTCCCCGGTTAAGGGAGAAGGTTCTCCTCCTGCGAGGGCTCGGAGGGGTGCTTGAGCAGACCTTGGCCGTCGTTGGGGGAAGGGCTGCCATTTTGTGCACGTCCCAAAGTCTGCCGGTCAGCAATGACTTCCCCCCTCTTGGCGTAGTTGCAAAACTGACCACCGCATGCTTAGCCTTGCTGGGACGAGCTGCTGCCCAATATAGCACAAATATGCGGGGAAATTTTTTTTTTTACAAACAAGAGGGGCAGGGGTTTTTTGCCCCCTTTAAGGAAGTACTTTGACTGACAGTCAAATTGCACTTTTCCCTTTTAATGAGACCGACTGGAAGCGCAAGCACTCGACAGATGATGGGGGGAATCCATTATGATAGCAATAACAGAAGATACGATTTCTAGCACAAAACTGACAAAATAAGGGGCTGTGTGACGACGGCCTGAGTGAGGTGACTGGTTGATGACTGAGAGTATAGGTGGAGTTGAGAAGTGTGAGTGGAGTGAAATCTGATTGAAAAGTGGCAGTAGTCTAGGGGTGGAGTGAACTGCAGTTTTTTTCAGTTACTGAACGGAGAGAACAGTATTCATTCTGGGCAAAGCAAGCGACCTGAATGGAAGCCTGAAAGGATTCTCATTCTAGTTCAGTCAGGCAATCTGTGTGAAGCCTGAATGGTGTGTTTCTGACAGAAAATACTCATTCTAAGTCAGATAAAATGGGTATGTGCCTGAGAAAGTCTATGTACATTGGAATAAGAGATTAATCTATCTAAATCAGGTATGATTATTTATGTGACTGATCCCCTTTGCACCTTAAACTATTTAGAACAACTACTCACAGAATTTGGTATGATTTCAGGTTTACTGATAAATCAAACAAAATCACAAATATTACCAATTAACATAAGGAAAGAAGATGCAGACAAAATAAAAAAACAACACAAGTTTCATTGGTTAGAAAAGGAACTGCTTTACTTAGGAATTGTAATTTCTACTAATAACAAAAATTTTATACAATCAAACCACTTTAAAATAATTACACAAATTAAAAATGACATGAATAAATGGAAAAAGATAAAAATCTCATGGTACGACAGACTTCATTTGATAAAAACATTTATTCTACCTAGAATAATATTTGTCATGAGAGCTATACCTATTAAAATTCATGAAAACATAATTAAGCAATGGTAGTCCATACTAAATTCTTTTTTGTGGGATCACAAGAAACCCCGGATTTCCTTTAAAATTCTGAGATTAAAAAATCATCACGGAGGACTTAATTTCCCCGATCTATCATTATACAACAAAGCAATCAGACTTTCCAATCTCCTCTCGCTTTGGCACTCAAACGAAACAACAGAGTGGACTTCGACTTGCAATAAGTTACCACCCCAATGGAAAATACAAGAAATAATTTGGAACCCACCTACTAAACGACCTAACGGAATAAAGAATAATACCTTCCTTGATGCGATCCTACATATTTGGAATAGCACCAGAACTAAATTAATACCAGACATGTCGAGGCACTCTCCTATTTCTGTACAAAACATATCAATAGACACTAAAACTCAAATAGCAAAAACATTGAAAACTACTGATATTATCACATTAAAAGATATAGCAACGAAGGACGGTCTCATAAGCAAAATTGAGATAGAACAAAAATTTCAAAGCTCAATTCCATGGTTCTTATATCTGCAATTACAAGCTGTCACCCAACAAATAAACATAAGAAAGGTTATGAATGCAACTCAGACAAGATTTGAGCAATTCATGGATGCTAAAAAATATCAAAAAAGGGCATGATTTCAAAAATATATGGCCTGCTATTGTCCTCTAACATCCCTAACAATTTTAGTTATCAAACTAAATGGCATAAAGATCTTAATGAAGTACTGACATTAGACAACTGGGAAAAAGTATGGGCATCAAAATTAAATAAATCCTCAACTATATTAACTAAAATACAAAGCTATAAAATTATACACAGGTGGTACCTAACACCCAAAAAAATCTCCTTAATTTATTCTTCAGCATCGCCCTCTTGTTGGAAGAAATGCAATAATGAGGGTAATTTTGCTCACTGTTGGTGGGAATGTCCCTTGATATCTCGATTTTGGTCAGAAGTACTAAATATTATTAAGGAAATAACAGGGCACAGTGTCGCCAAAAGTAATCTTCTTGGAACAGTTCTTGGAACTGTGGGATCAGACATCAATCCCAAATGTTAGAAGAGACCTTATCAACTCTCTCCTGGTGGCAGCTAGGAGTGCAATAGCAACC
This sequence comes from Eublepharis macularius, assembly GCF_028583425.1. NCBI lineage: Eukaryota > Metazoa > Chordata > Lepidosauria > Squamata > Eublepharidae > Eublepharis > Eublepharis macularius. The sequence continues at coordinate 141,621,532 of NC_072790.1, forward strand.
AAATGGAAAGACCAATCTCCACCTACTACAGAACTTTGGTTTACAAAAATCTGGAACCATTTGATAATGGAAAAAATAACTGACAATCTACATCAGACGGAATATCCATCTTCGGGATCAAACTTCTGGGAAAAATGGATCCCATTTTATGAATTTATAGAAGCAAGAGATCTGCAACCTCCCTCTTCACACCACTCATTGTTGATGTATTATAGTTGAAGCACTGTGTTAATATTTTTAAATGCAATGTATTATATTGGTTTGTTGTTTGATTATTGTTACAGTTCTAAAATTGAATAAAAATATTAATAATGAATGAATGAATGAATGAATGAATGAATGAATGAATGAATGAATGAATGAATGAATGAATGAATGAATGAATGAATGAATGAATCCGGCAAGCTATGTGAAAAGACATGAATGAATCTAAGTCTGTGGAGTTTATTCTCTTAAAGAAAACTTGTGTGGAAAATTACTTTGTGTGAATGAGTCTATGGTAAAAAAAGCTTTAAGAACAGATAACTATCTTTGAAACCACCAAGCTTAAAAAAGTGTGAAACTATTATGTTTCATGTAATAATAAAGGTTTGTTTTGGGTTTTTTTTAAATCACCCCAGAGTATATGAGATTTCTATATATCCCAGTCTTATTTTCAAGGCCACATAGTTGCACAAAGAAGCCTGTCCGAGGCCCGACACGCCGGCCTCGGACTCCCCCCACCCCCACCCCCCCGACGACGCAGAACCCACCTACCGGGCGGGAGAGGCCAAGGACGAGGCTCCACCGGTGGGAGAAGGCCCCAGCGGCTGCGCCGTCGCTGCGCCGCCGCCCGCCGCCGCACCGGAGGAGAGGAGCCCGAGCGGCCACGACAGCGGGCGCACGCGGAAGCGGCGGCCGGCGCGGTCAGCGCTCTGGCGGCGACGGCCCCGTCCGGGCCGCGGGGAAGGCCGCAGCGAGCGGGGCGAGGCTGCGCCGGGCGGCCGGACGCCGGCGCAGGCGCCCTCGGCCGAGCGGGATGGCGGCCGGGGCCAGCAGGGGGGAGGGAGGAGCAAGCCAGCCTGTGATTGGAGGGCGGCCCGGGGAAGGGCCAGATCGCCCCGTCAGGGGCCTGGCCCGCCGTCCATCACAGGGCAGGAGGGAGGAGGGCAAGAGGCATTGGGGGAGAGCGAGACAGCCCGGCTAGCAGCCCACCAACGGGGCAGAGGGAGGTGGGCACAATGGGCTGGGATGCAGGTGGCACAGGTGTTGGGATTGATGGTGGGCGGAAGCACTCGGGGATGAGGGTGGAGCTGGAGAGGGGAAAGTATTTAAGGAGGCTCTGGAGGCAGGCCGAGGAGGAAGGTACGGAAAGAGACATAGCAGGAGCCCGGCATCCTAAGGCGAGCACCCTGCCATTTGTCAGCTGGCTGCCCTGAAGGTTAAGGCGCAGCCGGCCGGGTGGAGCCACGTGCTGACCGGCCCGCCGGTCAGACAAGGGCCGCCCTAGTCTGAGGCCGCCCGTGAAAGAGCCTCCACGCTTCCTTGGGGACCCGCCCAGCCGCTCCAGGCTACCAGCACGGACCCGCCGGGACCGCCCCACCCCGACCCGTCGCCAGGGGGCGTGCCACGGCCTGACATCGTGGTGGAGAATGCGGGCACTGACCCTGCTGTGAGGCGCCCGCAACCCCACCTCCCGACCCCGCCCGGGTGGACGAGGCCTCGCACCTATCTGCGCCCGGCAACCTTCGGCCGGCCCAGGCTTGACTCCGAGGCGGTACAGACGGAGGGCACTCCCATGGACCAAGCAGCTGCTGCAGCAGCGGGCGGGGCCGGGCAGCCCGCGGCCCCTACGGCCCTGGACTTGGGCCAGCTCAGCCAATGGATGGCCGAGCAGCAAGTGCGGCTCCTGCGGGACCTGACGGCACAGCAGCAAGAGTCACAGGCCACGTTGCTCCGTGGACTGGCCCAGACCCTGGGGGCCGGACCCGCCGCTTCGGTCCTCGGCCCCATGCGGGGGGCCCCCTTTCAGCTGACCAAGCTGGGAGAGGCCGACGAGATAGATGCCTACCTGGAGGCATTCGAGCGCACAGCGGAAGCCGCCCAGTGGCCCCGAGACCAGTGGGCATTCATCATTGGCCCTTATCTGACGGGAGAGGCCCAGGCGGCCCTGAGGGCCCTACCCAAGGAGGAGAGCGCTGACTACCGGGTGCTGAAGGCCGCTATTCTCGACCGGTATGAGGTGACACCCGACTCCTACCGTCAGAAGTTCAGGTCCATCACCTACAAAAAGGTCGAGCGGCCCAGAGCCCTGATCAATGCGCTAAGGGATGCCGCCTACCGGTGGCTGAAGCCCACCTTGGAGGGCGAGAAGAAGATCGTGGATCAAGTGGTCCTGGAGCAATTGCTCAATATCCTCCCCCCCAAAGCCCGACAGTGGGTAGCCTGCAGCCACCCTGCGAGTCTGAAGGAAGCCACGGCCCTCCTAGAAAACTTCGCCGCGGCGGCAGACCCACGCGAGGCCCCCCGGGACACGGGCCCAGGAACAAGGACCACCGGGCCCTCCCCCCGGCCTCTGGACAACCCGCGCCCGGGGAGGGCCAGGTCCGGAGCCCGGGAGGCGTCGGGGCCGTGAACGGGGGCTTCTCGGGCACCCCCGCTGCTCCCCGGTTGGGAGGGGGCCTGGGGCCGACCCCTGGCCGGGCCCGGACCGGAGGCCGCCCCAAAGAGTTCCCGCGACCCCGAAGACCGGGGCCCGTGCTTTAAGTGCGGCCAGCGGGGCCACTTCATCCGCGACTGTCCGCTCATGGAGTGTGACGCCGGCTGGGAAGAAGCCTACCCGGTGACGGCCCGCCCGCCAAGACCGCCGCCGCTGATAGTGATGGTGGAAGTGGCAGGGCGGCGCCTGTCCGCCTTCTTGGATAGCGGCAGTTCTATTTCAATGATCCGCACACGCCTGCTACCGCCCCACTTACCCATCGTCCGCTCGACGTCCGTGGCCTGCTTCCATGGCCACTCGGAGACCTACCCGGTGGTACGAGTGCCTCTGACCTGCCGCGGACAGACCTGGGAGGTAGAGCTAGCCCGAGTACCGGCCCTGCCCTACCCTGTTCTCCTGGGCCGCGATGCCCCCAGCTTCCACCACCACCTCCAGGCTGCACGCGGACCCGAGGAAGCCTTGCCCGTGGAGGACCCGAGGGAGGGACCCTCCACGGTGAACGACCCCACAGCAGACCCGAACGCCCAGGATTGGTCGACGGACCCCAGTTTCATCGCTCGCCAAGCGGACGACCCCACGTTAGGTGGGCTCCGAGACGCCGTGGCGGTGAGTGAGGGGGTCGTGATGGATGGCAGGCGGGCTGGGAGAGTACCTCGGGTGATCCAGGAAGGGGGCGTGTGGTTCCGCGTCACGAGGGCCAGGGGTAGCGAAGTCCGACAGCTTCTGGCCCCCCAAGGCTATCGACCACGTATACTCGCCCATGCGCACGACCACAGCTGGGCCGGACACCAGGGACCTGCTAACACCCTGGCCCGGGTGCTGGCCCGATTCTTCTGGCCGTCGGTGTCCCGAGACGTGAAGGACTACTGCCGCACCTGCGAGGTCTGCCAGCGAACAGCGGGTCGGCCGCCCCCGCGGGCTCCCTTGGCACCACTGCCCGTGATCCGCACCCCCTTCGAGAGAGTGGCTATGGACTTCATAGGCCCGTTGCCGCGGACCGCCCGGGGATGCAGGTTCGTCCTCGTCCTGGTGGATTACGCCACCCGGTACCCGGAGGCCATACCCCTGCGGACGATGCAGGCGCCCGGCGTGACGCGCGCCCTGGTACGATTCTTCGCGCAGGTGGGCATCCCCAAGGAGCTGGTCACGGATTGTGGCACCCCGTTTACGGCCTCTGTAACCCGTCAGTTATGCCGCACCATGGGAGTACGGCAGATCTTCACCTCCATATACCACCCGCAGACAGATGGCCTAGTGGAGCGGTTCAACCAAACGCTCAAACAGATGCTGCGGCGTCTGGCCCACGACCGCCCAGCCCAATGGGACCTCTTCGTGGACCCCTTGCTGTTCGCGGTCCGCGAATCGCCTCAAGCATCCACCGGCTTCACCCCCTTTGAATTAATATATGGGCGTAACCCTCGGGGGATCCTGGAAGTGATGGAGGGGCGACGGGCCGAGTCGTCAGAACCCCCAGGGAGGCCCGCCCCTGAATATATGAAGGAGCTCCAGGAACGATTAGAAGCAGCCCGGACCCTGGCCGGGCAGAATCTGGAGAAGGCCCGGGCGGCCCAGAAGGCCCGGTACGATCGCGGGACCCGGCTGAGAACCTTCAAGGAGGGGGATCGGGTCCTGGTCAACCGCCGCGTGTTCGGGCCCGGGCACCACGGTGACCCATGGCGGGGTCCCTTCCAGGTCAAGAGGGTATTGGGGTCCCATTCCTATGAGGTCCAGTGTGGCGCCTCCCCCCGTCAGTCCAAACGCCTGCACATCAACGACCTCAAGGAGTGGCAAGAGCGACCCTCCGGCACCTGCCGACTCGCGGACGACCCACTGGACCCGCCAACGGGGGAGCTCCCGTGGACAGACCGCCAGCCGGAGGGAAACACGCCAGGGCTCGACGAGGCGTTGGAACCCCACCAGCGGCAGCAACTCCGGGCGCTGCTGAAGGACTTGCCCGGCTGTTTTTCCACCCGTCCAGGACGCACCCACCTGGCTGAGCACCGGATTCCCACAGACCCCGGCCAAGTGGCCCGGGCAACCTGGAGGCCCCTCCCCCGGAAGCAATGGGAGGCCGTGGCCCGAGAGGTGGAAGAAATGCTACGCCTGGGGGTAATCCAACCCTCACACAGCGAGTGGCGCAGTCCCATTGTGCTGGTCCCGAAGCCGGATGGGTCCGTGAGGTTCTGCGTCGACTACAGGGAGATAAACAAGGTCGCAAAGTTCGACGCGTACCCCATGCCCCGGGCCGAGGTACTAATCGATCAGCTAGGCGCGGCTCGCTACCTTTCGGCGCTGGACCTAACCAAAGGATACTGGCAGGTTCCCATGGCCCCGGGAGACCGCGAGAAAACGGCTTTCGCCACCCCCCAAGGGCTGTTCGAGTTCAAGGTCATGCCTTTTGGGTTGCACGGGGCCGCCGCCACCTTCCAGCGGCTGGTAGACCGGGCGCTGGCCCAGTGCCAAGGTTTCGCCACCGCCTACATAGACGACATCTTAGTCTACAGCCCTGACTGGCCATCCCACCTCCGCCATCTCCGCCAAGTGTTACGAGCCCTCCGGGACGCAGGGCTGAAGGCCAACCCCACCAAGAGCCGATTGGGTTTCCAGGAGCTGAAATACCTCGGGTTCCTCGTGGGGCGGGGGCAGCTGAGGCCCCTCCCGGACAAGGTGGCGACACTGGAGGCATGCCCCCTGCCAAAATCCAAGAAGCAGCTTAGGGGGTTTCTGGGGCTGGTCGGCTACTACAGTAAATTTATCGCACAGTACGCCAGCCGAGCCAGCCCCCTTACGGACTGCCTGCGCAAAGACCAGCCCAACCAGATCCAGTGGACGCCGCCCCGGCGACAAGCCTTCCTCGACCTCAAAGCCGCTCTGTCCGGGTCACCAGTCCTGCGCAACCCCGACTTCGACCGGCCCTTCATTCTTCAGACGGACGCATCCGATAGCGGGCTCGGGGCCGTCCTGTCCCAGGACCACGGCGGACAGGAGCACCCAGTCCTGTTCATCAGCAGGAAGCTCCAACCAGCTGAACGCCGTTACGCGGTCGTGGAAAAAGAGGCCCTCGCTGTCAAGTGGGCTGTCGGGGCGCTGCAATATTACCTCGCTAATAACCCCTTCACCCTCGTGACGGACCACGCCCCCCTGGTCTGGATGTCCCGGCTTAAAGATCACAATGCACGCGTGCTAAGATGGTATCTGGCTCTTCTACCCTTCAGCTTTACGATCCGGCACAGACCGGGGAAACAGCATGTCAACGCCGACTTCCTGTCCCGGATGTTCGCCGGAGAAGCCACGCCCAACGCAACGCGAAGAGGGGGTGTGTGTCCGAGGCCCGACACGCCGGCCTCGGACTCCCCCCACCCCCACCCCCCCGACGACGCAGAACCCACCTACCGGGCAGGAGAGGCCAAGGACGAGGCTCCACCGGTGGGAGAAGGCCCCAGCGGCTGCGCCGTCGCTGCGCCGCCGCCCGCCGCCGCACCGGAGGAGAGGAGCCCGAGCGGCCACGACAGCGGGCGCACGCGGAAGCGGCGGCCGGCGCGGTCAGCGCTCTGGCGGCGACGGCCCCGTCCGGGCCGTGGGGAAGGCCGCAGCGAGCGGGGCGAGGCTGCGCCGGGCGGCCGGACGCCGGCGCAGGCGCCCTCAGCCGAGCGGGATGGCGGCCGGGGCCAGCAGGGGGGAGGGAGGAGCAAGCCAGCCTGTGATTGGAGGGCGGCCCGGGGAAGGGCCAGATCGCCCCGTCAGGGGCCTGGCCCGCCGTCCATCACAGGGCAGGAGGGAGGAGGGCAAGAGGCATTGGGGGAGAGCGAGACAGCCCGGCTAGCAGCCCACCAACGGGGCAGAGGGAGGTGGGCACAATGGGCTGGGATGCAGGTGGCACAGGTGTTGGGATTGATGGTGGGCGGAAGCACTCGGGGATGAGGGTGGAGCTGGAGAGGGGAAAGTATTTAAGGAGGCTCTGGAGGCAGGCCGAGGAGGAAGGTACGGAAAGAGACATAGCAGGAGCCCGGCATCCTAAGGCGAGCACCCTGCCATTTGTCAGCTGGCTGCCCTGAAGGTTAAGGCGCAGCCGGCCGGGTGGAGCCACGTGCTGACCGGCCCGCCGGTCAGACAAGGGCCGCCCTAGTCTGAGGCCGCCCGTGAAAGAGCCTCCACGCTTCCTTGGGGACCCGCCCAGCCGCTCCAGGCTACCAGCACGGACCCGCCGGGACCGCCCCACCCCGACCCGTCGCCAGGGGGCGTGCCACGGCCTGACAAAGCCTAACACTTGGACACATTATTCAGGGGCAGGGGGGAATAACTAGCTTGGAATTGAATTCCTGGTGGCAGCATTACCTACCCAAAGGGTGAAATAGTAAGAGGGTTTAAGGCACCAAATCTAACTACATGACAGAAAGGGAGTTGTGTGACAATCCTGTATCCTGATTCTATCTTCTACCATATCTGCTACCCCTTCAAATTTAGTATCATCTGCAAATTTAATAAGCTTTCCTTCTATTCCTTCATCCAAACCATTTATAAAAATGTTGAACAGAGCAGGTCCCAGGATCTTGTTTGATGTTCTTCACTAACTCTAATGTGGATGTTTTTTCATATGCTGCCACTTTTTTTACTGATCCAGAAGAGTCAGCCATGTGTAGTTGCAAAATAGTAAAGAGTCCAGTAGCACCTTTAAGACTAACCATCTTATTTGTAGCATCCTGCATCTGATGAAGAGTTCTCGAAAGCTTATGCTACAAAGAAGTTGGTTAGTCTTAAAGGTGCTACTGGACACTTTACTCTTTTTTTTACTGCTACATTGTCAGGGATGGGACTGACTAACAGTGAAATCAATGGGCTTAGACTGGAGTAACTCTGCTTAGGATTTCACTGTATGACCCATTTCTCCCTTTCACATTAAATCCAGTCCAATTTTATCCTGTTGGCAGTGTCCCATTGGCAGAGGGGTAACACCAGCAGCCTACTACCAGTACTATCAGCACTACCATAAATTCACTATATTGGTATAGTTTTTCCCTCCACCAATAGAAAGGAGGAATTTAATAGTGATCCTATCCCTGACCCAGAGACCAAAGAAAGGCATAGGACTGCACTATTTGTTTATTATGCTTCCGATTTGTGGACAGGATACTGTCTTTAAAACATTTTTCTTTTCAAGAAAAACATTTTCATTTAATACTAAGGTATTATTTTGCTTAATTTCCTTGAGAATTCAGCTACATATAAAAAAGTACAAGCAGGAATATGCATAGATTTTCAACAGAGTTTCAAGGACTTCCACACTTCAAGAGGAATACAAGTTTCATGAATCACTTTTTCCTTTTACATTGGAACAACCCATGCTCCCTGTTGTATTATAATACTGAGTCGCTTTGCATAAACTCTGCTATTGGTGCCAGATACAAAGGAAGGAAAAGTTATTGCCATGCCCATAACACAGATAGGGTGAAAGAGAGCTCATGGGTTGCACTCTGATTAAAAACGAGTGAGGAATTTCACCAGTGAATAACAAGAATTTCAGGATTGTAGCCCATAAGCACTTAAAATAAAATATAAACATGTTATAAAAAGTATTATTCCGTGTAAATAAAATGCAATTGATCTTTTTATTTGCCACTGTATAATTGATTTGACTTGACACTAAATATATATATGAGCTTGAAAGTGGTCTCCATGTTATTAAAGAGAACAGAAAAAGTTCAGTGAACAGATATCAAAAACATTTTAAATAGAAATTGAGAGTAAGCAAGAGAGAGTGAGAGAAACCATTGATCCACCACTGTACCACCACTGCACTGATGTTCTGTACCACCAAGTTCCAAGAGGAATTTTGGGAGCAGCATCTGATGCAACACAAATAGCTGCAGTTAGAGAAATATGTCACATTTGGGCTTGCACACAGCTCAAGGGGCTCTTTGGAGCATGGCCCTGGTTGCAGGAGAAATTACTCTGAAAAAAAAAATCACTGAATATACACCAAAACTAAAACTCAAGATGTAAAGAAAAGTAGGCCACAACAAATTATTAATGTTTAAATCAATACTGCATTTTTGTTCATTATACCAAACATCATAGTGATGATTAGTATACTAACACCAGAGGCCTTCTGCCTCTCCATTTTGTTGGGATGGACAACATATAGGCCATCTCATAGCTAGTCATGTATCTCCTGACTCTAGTTATTGTTCCACTCTCACCTGAAATATTATGATATTGAAGCTTCCCCTATACAACAGCATGGCAATGCCAAACTCTTCACTTGCTTGAATTATTTCTTGAACTTCAAGACTTGCCTTTTGCTTGAGGAATCAATCATATCTATGGCTTTTGTTAAAAATACATTCCTACATTAAAAATATATCATCTTGTGGAGCTTAAATTTTTTAAAGGAAGACACTTCTTAAAGCACACAGGGTGCTAAGATTCGTGATCAGCTACTATTGTACTTGATGAAAGACCACAGAATAGACCTTCTTAGTAGAAGAAACCCACTTCAGAAAACTACATGTGTTCATTTAGAAGCCACTGAATTAAGCTTCTTTACAAACCACAGTGGAAATATATGCAGAGTTACACCTAAATCCATTGACTTAAATGGACTTAGAAGAATGTAAGTAACTGCTTATGACTGCACTCTAGGATAAAACAAAAAGGATTTGTGGTACCTGACTGACAAAGATGTTGGTGGTAGTGGTTATTCAAATATGAATGTTTTATTGTAGAATATACCAGCAATTCTACAATAAGAACCTCACAAAACAGTACATACAGCTTGTTTAGGAAATTGTTCTAAATTAATTAAACTGCAGTCAGTCAGGGATCCTCCTTTCTAACAATGACACACAAAACATTTTCTGTAATCCTTGTCAGCCTCCCCCCACTTCCCAATTTAATTCAGTTACTATCTCCTTTTCCTCTCATCCTCACAAAGAGTTTATGCCACTAAGGCCAATGGGATCACTTTCATGTGGTAAAGTGGGGAAGAGTTTAGGGAGGAAGACCAAACATTTATGTGAGTGATGCTATCTTGTTCGCAATAAAACCGTGAACACTGTTTTAATTAATCTTGCTTAAAATACAGAAATGGCAGAGGTATTTCTTAGTACAGGGATAGAAAGCAGAATCAAGGGAGGAAGATGTATGGAAATTCTATTTTCACACCTTTCCTGTTCTAATTGTCCTAAACAGTTCTTCAACAGTCTTGACAGCCCTTTTGGAAGAACAGTTTCTCATCAGGCGAAAATGCCAGTAGTGCATTGACTGAAAGCAAATTTTGACCAAGGCTGCTAGTACCTATAGGACAGGCAAGGAAAAGCCATGTTTATGCAATATAAAAATAAAAAAACAAACATCTCCTCAGAATCTTGCACAATTAATTCAGCTTTCAACTGCAGTAGTTGCAAGCAGGAGAGGGAAGTGAAAGAGCCAAACAGGAAAGCTGGCTATATTATTTTGGCATCATTTGTATTAATGTATATGATGCTGTGGTTCTCGAAAACCTTGGCAATGTCTCGTTTCACAATAGATGAAAGAAGGTTGCAACACTAGGCTGGCCCACGAAGAGAGGAATGACCCAAAATGGTTCTGATGATGCTTTACACTATAGTGTATTAGACGACAGATCCAGAGGAACAGCGATGTTACTCTGTTGCACCAAAGAATAAACAGGAGTCTTGTGGCACCACAAAAAGTAATAAACCGCTCATCTAGCATGGTAAACAGGAAGCCACTTTTGAAGCTCACTTGCACCTGAGGAAGTGGGCACTTGTCCATGATTGTTACCATGAATAAAATTTTTCTTAGTTTTTGAGATGTCACAAGACTCATTTCATATAACTTACTACCTAATAAAACTCCCCCCCCCCGATAAAAAGTTTATTGTAAAAGAAAAAGACAATAACAGTACATAAAAAAGACAAACTGAATATGTAACAGCAACCTGATAAAACTTCTGACTTATACAGAACCTTGAAGAACCCTTGAAGAAGCTTGAAGAACCTTCATCCTGCACACACAAAAAATCAAACCTTGGGAGCAAGAGTCTGTATGCATGTTTAAACTTGGGACACCAGCAAAGAAATAAAAGGGAAATTGGGAATATATTTTTTCGTGTATTGTTTCATTTGCTCAATTCTTTTTCTATTAAAAGTAACAACACCTTCTTTTAAACAATAATTTGTAACAATATCCCAAGACTCTTGTATCACTAGCTTAATCAGTACATTTCCCATCAATAAACAATTTGCTGAAAGGAAGGAAGGAAAGGAAGGAAGGAAGGAAGGAAGGAAAAACTTGAAGGGCAAACATATCAGGATTTTAGATAAAGCTAAAATTATTTGTTTTTACCTCAAATCTGCTTAGACTTGAGCTCTTTGAGCGAGACTTCTTGCGGAGATACACTGAGAAGAACCTACGCACTGTGAACTTCTTCATATTCATTTCCATCGCTCCGCTTTGAAGGGCAGGGCAAAGGAAAGGAAGATCCGCAGTGTCAGAGCAAAGCTAGAGCATTCCGCTAGTCTCCAGCGTTAAATCCGCCCGAGAAAGAAACGGATGGCGAGCCTTTCTCAGCAGGGAAAGGTTCCTTTCGGAATTCATCAAGTCCTGGAAGGAGAGGCTACGCACCTCAAAGGCACATCTCACGAGCCATCGATGCTTGCAGCACGCGACTTGCTCGCCGGAAAAGAAACAGCTTGTTCATCACCGGGTGTCCCTTGCCCGTGTTTACATTTCATCGCTGCAAGCCCAACTCTCTTCCTCTCCACCCTCTTTCAGTCCCTCCCTCCCTCGCCTTAGGTCCTGCTATGTCCAATCGGAGCCGGCGTTTCCTGCCTGCATAAAAAGCTACAGTACACGACAGCTCCCAGCCCCGCAGATCCGAGATAAATATTAGATACCACTATTACGTGCACTCCCCCACCCTTCTTGGGAGTAGGTCTTTGTTAGTTTCCTGGCGTTTGAATCGCACGAGAGAAATGAGCGCCCGGCTGCACTACTGTTATAAGCAGCTTGGAAACTACGGCGCAGAGACAGCTATAATTATCTTGGTCCAATTTGGGAAGGAAGATGCGAGCTCTCAGAAAGAAGATCCTCCTTTCAGCCCGTAACCTCAGGTCACTGAAACTATATTCGTGGTGCTACTGTGAACGCCTTTCCTTATTACTTTTCAAGAGCCTCCACCCCTTTAAAAAACGGAGTCCATCTCAAAAAATACTGAGGATTTTACATCAAAGTAATTAATTCTATGATACAGATCTTTGATAAAGTAAAGCCTTTGCCCACTATATATCACATGCAATATAGTGCCCCTATACTTCCTAATTTATTAAAATCCTCATGTCACCCACTAAAATGTAATACAAGGTGTAAGGGTCGAAGTTTATCCCACCCTTCACTCCTTCACCCTTTGATAATGAATCCTGCAGGAAGATAGCTACTTTTGCTGAATTGGAGAACTTACCTTCTGGATAAGAATTCTGACTTAATATTTACCATGGAAGGCCATTACAATGTCCCAGAGGTCCTTTTACCCCTCTCCTTACCCTGAAACCCCAAGATTAATGTTAAATCCATTTAGATAGAAATCTAGCAGCTGTAATTTCATTGCTGGAACTGACTGCACAATTCTGTCAGTTTCTGACTACCCTACTCACCCAAGAGGTTAGAGCAGTGGCACCAATTTGGAAGCTTGTTGGGAACCCGAGAGGGGCACGGAGTTATTGCAACAGGTCCACAAATCCATATGCACACTAAGCATTTTCATTTTGATCTTTTTGTCGTTATATATTTTCTCAATCCACAGATGCAACTACTGTAGCTACTATCACACAGGAGGTTAAAAAGCAGTCCTTATATTCGGACAGGCTGGGAACCACTGGATTAGAATACATTCCCTCAGTAAGTTTACCAAAATGATTAAGGTAGATCAGAACATACACATTTGTCCAATAAAAGAAAACCAAGTAAATGATTTGCAATAAAGAAAATAAAAATAACAATATAATTCTAGTTGCCATATATGCTCAATGAATTTCCACAGTGGACTAATGTAATGTTCTATACATTGACGTGTTTTTCAAAAGTTTTTGGAAACTGCAACTAATTTAAAATGCGACCACAGAGATACTGTCTTGGGCAAGTCACAGTGGTCATATTATGCCAGTCTTAATCCAGCTTCTGGTTTATATTTGGACTCACTTCAAAGGGCTGGTTTTGAGCTTTCAAGCGCTAAATGATCCTGGACCAGGATACTTGCCTTCTCCAACACAATCTGTTCATGCTTGGAGGTCCTCCTCATTGCATGCAGCTGCTATTTGGATGGATGGCAGAAGGCGACATATGACAGGGCCTTTTCAGTAGCAGCGCTGATGCTCTGGAACACCATCTCTGAGAGTTATTTTCTTCACCCTCCCTTTAATGTTTCAGTTGAATAGTTAAAACTAGGGATGTGCGTTTCGGCATTCAGAATGCCGAAAGAATGCCGAAACAAAAGTGTTTCGGCTTCTTTCAGGGAATGCCGAAACGTTTCGGGGAATCCCGAAACGTTTCGGGTAGCCGAAAGAAAAAAGCCGAAACGTTTCGGGATTCTTTCGTCTTTCATTCGGCTTTTCAATGGGAAAATGCCTCCGTCTTCCCGGACGTCTGGGGGAGGCATCTTCCCACCGAATAAGCCCAAAATTGGTGGGGACCTTCCTCTAACCCTTCTCTAACAACCACCCAAGTTTCAGACAGATTGGACTTTGGGGGGCCATGTTATGGCCCCCCAAAGCAGGTCCCCCCATCCTCCCATAAAGGAGCATCTTCTTCATTATTTCCTATGGGGAAAAAATGAAGAAGCAGGCTTCCTTTGCCAGGGGTGGCATTTTGCATGCAAAATGCCCCCTTACCCTCAGGGGCCCTTCTCCCACCCCTCCTCCCACCCCCCACCAAGGCTCAGCCTGCTCCCACTTGGGGGGGCCATTTCATGGCCTCCCCAAGTAGGTGCTCTAATCTCTACCACTGACAGCTGGGGGAGGCTTGTGTTGCCAGGGGTGGCATTTTGCATGCAAAATGCCCCCCAACCCTCTGGGGCCCTTCTCCCACCCCTCCTCCCACCCCCCACCAAGGCTCAGCCTGCTCCCACTTGGGGGGGCCATTTCATGGCCTCCCCAAGTAGGTCCTCTCAGCCCCTAAATTCCACCCCTTACAGCTCCACACAAACCCAATTCCCCCCAGCTGCCACACACAGACCCAAATCCCCACATTAGCCCCTCACAGACCCAAATCCACCCCCACCTGCCCCACACCCATAACCCCAGGAACAGGCTGGCAAAGGCCAGCCCTCTCCCTTTGTTCCCTATGCTGGGAACTTCTAAACTCTCTTTCCCTGGGCAATTCTGCACAGCCCAGGGGTGCCACAATGGTGGGCACACTTCTGAGTGCCAGCTGGTCCCTGTGAAAGAGCACCTGAACCACAGACACCCTCCCTCAAATTCCCCCACCACCTACAGAGATGGCTGGCCAGCCAGCCCCATTGTTCCCTATGATGGGAACCAACTGCACAACAAAGAATAAAACAAGAACAACACAAAATAAAGTTTTTTAAAAATTATTTTCTCCCTTCCAAAGTACAAGTAGGCAAAGCATTATGACACATAACACCAGCAGTCCCCCACACAGAAAAATAACACAACTCACTTAACATCAGAGAATCACAAAGCACGATTCCTGTCAAAAACACTTTATTTCTTGAACAGCTTTAGGCTACACAGCAGGGGGGGAACACCAAAGGGCATGGCAGCAGTATCTTACACAAAAATAACACAACTCACTTAACATCAGAGAATCACAAAAGCACAATTCCTGTCAAAAACACTTTATTTCTTGAACAGCTTTAGGCTACACAGCAGGGGGGGGACACCAAAGGGCATGGAAGCAGTATCTTACACAAAAATAACACAACTCACTTAACATCAGAGAATCACAAAAACACAATTCCTGGCAAAAACACTTTATTTCTTGAACAGCTTTAGGCTACACAGCAGGGGGGGAACACCAAAGGGCATGGAAGCAGTATCTTACACAAAAATAACACAACTCACTTAACATCAGAGAATCACAAAAACACAATTCCTGGCAAAAACACTTTATTTCTTGAACAGCTTTAGGTTACACAGTAGGAGGGCACAAAAGGGCATGATAGCAATGTACTACAAAAAATAATACAACCCACTTCACCGTTTTTGACAGCAATTGTGTTTGTGTGATTCTCTGATGTGAAGTGAGTTGTGTTATTTTTGTGTAGTACACTGCTTTCCTGCTCTGTGGTGCCTTCCTACTGTGTAACCTAAAGCAGTTACAGAAATAAAGTGCTTTTGACAGCAATTTTTGGGGTGATTCTTTAATGTGAAGTGAGTTGTGTTATTTTTGTGTAAGATACTGCTTCCATGCCCTTTGGTGTCCCCCCCCTGCTGTGTAGCCTAAAGCTGTTCAAGAAATAAAGTGTTTTTGTCAGGAATTGTGCTTTTGTGATTCTCTGATGTTAAGTGAGTTGTGTTATTTTTGTGTAAGATACTGCTGCCAAGCCCTTTGGTGTTCCCCCCTGCTGTGTAACCTAAAGCTGTTCAAGAAATAAAGTGTTTTTGACAGGAATCGTGCTTTGTGATTCTCTGATGTTAAGTGAGTTGTGTTATTTTTCTGTGTGGGGGACTGCTGGTGTAATGTGTCATAATGCTTTGCCTACTTGTACTTTGGAAGGGAGAAAATAATTTTTTAAAAACTTTATTTTGTGTTGTTCTTGTTTTATTCTTTGTTGTGCAGTTGGTTCCCATCATAGGGAACAATGGGGCTGGCTGGCCAGCTATCTCTGTAGGTGGTGGGGGAATTTGAGGGAGGGTGTCTGTGGTTCAGGTGTTCTTTCACAGGGACCAGCTGGCACTCAGAAGTGTGCCCACCATTGTGGCACCCCTGGGCTGTGCAGAATTGCCCAGGGAAAGAGAGTTTAGAAGTTCCCAGCATAGGGAACAAAGGGAGAGGGCTGGCCTTTGCCAGCCTGTTCCTGGGGTTATGGGTGTGGGGCAGGTGGGGGTGGATTTGGGTCTGTGAGGGGCTAATGTGGGGATTTGGGTCTGTGTGCGGCAGCTGGGGGGGAATTGGGTTTGTGTGGGGCTGTAAGGGGTGGACTTTAGGGGCTGAGAGGACCTACTTGGGGAGGCCATGAAATGGCCCCCCCAAGTGGGAGCAGTCTGAGCCTTGGTGTGGGGTGGGAGGAAGGGTGGGAGAAGGGCCCCAGAGGGCTGGGGGGCATTTTGCATGCAAAATGCCACCCCTGGCAACACAAGCCTCCCCCAGCTGTCAGTGGTAGAGATTAGAGCACCTACTTGGGGAGGCCATGAAATGGCCCCCCCAAGTGGGAGCAGGCTGAGCCTTGGTGGGGGGTGGGAGGAGGGGTGGGAGAAGGGCCCCAGAGGGTTGGGGGGCATTTTGCATGCAAAATGCCACCCCTGGCAACACAAGCCTCCCCCAGCTGTCAGTGGTAGAGATTAGAGCACCTACTTGGGGAGGCCATGAAATGGCCCCCCCAAGTGGGAGCAGGCTGAGCCTTGGTGGGGGGTGGGAGGAGGGGTGGGAGAAGGGCCCCTGAGGGTAAGGGGGCATTTTGCATGCAAAATGCCACCCCTGGCAAAGGAAGCCTGCTTCTTCATTTTTTCCCCATAGGAAATTTTTTCCCCATAATGAAGAAGATGCTCCTTTATGGGAGGATGGGGGGACCTGCTTTGGGGGGCCATAACATGGCCCCCCAAAGTCCAATCTGTCTGAAACTTGGGTGGTTGTTAGAGAAGGGTTAGAGGAAGGTCCCCACCAATTTTGGGCTTATTCGGTGGGAAAATGCCTCCTCCAGGCGTCCTGGAAGACGGAGGCATTTTCCCATAGAAAAAAGCCGAAAGAATGCCGAAATAATGCCGAAAGAATCCCGAATCCCGAATCCCGAAAGAGATTCTTGTTTCGGCTTTCAGCTTTAACGATAGAGAATTTTCTTTCGGCTTTCTACTTTCGGCTATAGCCGAAAATTTTTGGCTTGCACACCCCTAGTTAAAACTATTATTTTCCATCTGGCCTTTGGGTTAGTGTATAAATGTTTAGTTGCTAGACTGGACTGGTGATGGAATCTGTCCCTGCTGGTGGTTTCCTTTAGGTCTTTTGCTTTGTTCTGATCTCTGATAAGTGGTCTGCTCTCCTATTAGTTCGTATTGCTAAGATGGTATATTTTAATGCCTCTTTTAAGTACTGTAGCAGAGATTCTGTGATGATATGAACCATTTTGAGGGTACTCTTCATACTGCAAGTAAGGATATAAACATTTTAATAAAAATATTCTTGCCCCCATTGATATAATAGACAGGTAGGTTATGTTTTATGTGGCTACAGATAATCCATGGAAAAAGGCAGTACTTTTGACAAGGAGTAATCCAGTATAAGGGTATAAGGCAGGATAGATCTGGACTCATCCAGGCAAGTCTGGGCTTGCCTTAGTCTATGCACATTCAGTGTATGCATGCAAATGTGTCCTTTAGAAATAGTTGCAAACCAGTCCTCCTCAGTAAATATTAACTGAGGAAAATACATAGACAGATAGATAGATTTCAATTAATATGTTATGTCCTTAACTCCCCATGACATCTATGCTGGCAGTTTCCCATGGGAACAGATCTATTTTCATTAACTAGGAAAATCTCTTCAATGCTTTCGAATGATTCAAATACACACACATACAAAACCCCAAAGCCTTTTTTTTGCATTTGTCCCGTGAAGCTTTTCACTTTTGCAAACATTTCCTTTCTATCTCAAAAAACTGATAAGAAAATGCTTTCCTCCTCCACTGAAACAGAACTTCTCTGATGACTTATGCATTACTCAGCTGGGATGACAAGGATGACAACACCAGTCTGAAGATAGTCCTCAGAGACCATCTGACACCACTGCCACCAATCATTCAGCCTAACAAGATCATATAGGGAATAATAATTATTGCTTATCAGGTATATAGACAATTATAGCTTTAGCTGTAACCATCTATTCTATCAGTAAATTTGCCTTCTGCACCATAGCCATAAATGTAAGTAAAAGCAAAAAATTGTGAGACTCTGGTCTCATAAAATCCTATTTTAAACTTTTCTTCCTATCCATCATGTTGTGGTACTACTTCATGGAATACTGAAATAGAATCTAAAGATAAAATTGCAGCCATTTAATACTTTTTAACAGTCATAGCTGACCCCTAAAGAATCCTTTCTGAAAAGCTTAGTGTTGCAGAATGAGATAGTAGAATCCTGAAATAGTAGGATGTTTGTGTCATTTCAGATTGCAGGTGAAAGCAATTATTTTGAAAGTTCCCCCACATACAACCTTTCCTGAAAATAACTTAACACACAAAGAAAGAAACCTATTTCTTGCCAGGTTAGTTTTTTATTTGTAGATAAGTTTTTTTTGTTTTTTTTCTACACAGGACACTCTGGTGACTGAACTATTCTGCTTTGCATGTCAACCACTTTTGACAGGTACTCTGCCTTGATTAATATCAGGTTCTTCTCTGCCCAGGTCAATACGGCCATGTCTTTGATTTTGTTCCATTTTAAATTTTGGCCCTTTCCACTCATCCTTAAAGGGATGGCCCACTTATCAAATGCTGCCAGCTTTTCCCCTTGACTCCAGATGTCTTTGTTTTCAAACTGGTAGCAGAGTATTTGGCTTCTGTTTTTTTGGTGCCTTTTTTGAAACCATGGGAAAGTGCATTCTCAGAAACGGTGCCAAAAAAATGGAAGCCAAACTTCCTGCTACCATTTTGAAAACCGAGATGTCTGGAGTCAAAGGGAAAAGCCAGCAGTGTTCGGTGATTGGGTGTCCTTTTAAGGATGTGTAAAAAGGGCTTTCGTTCTGCCTTGATGGTTAACATGCAATGGCAGTCACCATGTTGTCTGTGTATATAAGTACACGATTGAACTGATGTTTAAATCCCAGAAGCATAAAACTTACTGTGGATACGTCTAGCCAACTTATTGCCTTCTTGCATCCAGAAAAAACCATGTACACTAAGCTATCAGCTCATGAAAGTGGGCTGTCCACCTGGTTAGACTTGCATCCATCATTACCTGGATATATCTTGGTTCTGAGATAGGCTTCCCCTTTGTTAGGCTGGACTGAGAAGAAAACGAACATAAAGAAATAACTTAAGGACCTCTGGCATCACTGCTACCTGGGGCTGCTATTTGGGGCTGGCACTGCTATCTGGGGCTGATGTGGGAAAAGCACTTTCTGAAATGCCATGGAGTGGAGTAAGGCCTGGGGAATCAAATCCAAGCATGTGATCATGTATCCTTATAAGAGTTTTCTAGCCTTCAAGTGAGAGGACAACAACTGGCCAGTTCTCTGATGACTTCTCCTTAGCTTCCCCGGCTGACTTCTAGATAGTCTGTTATCTTTCTTGAGAGAGGAAGCTCTTGTTCCTTTTGGGGTCCAGGATCACTGCAAGGTGTTGGATCCAGTGGAAAGACTCAAGAAAGCTTTTTGTATGGTTCCCTAAGAACCTGTGAGATTCCAAGTGATGAATCATGGTCTGAATGTCCAAGTTGCCCTGTGTCTTAGACATGAAGAAAATCAAGTATCCATTGTTGCTAGCCAGGAGCCAGAATTCAGGATATTACCGACCGGCTGCCAAAACTCATCAAGCCTGCTGATAAGTACCCATTTGTGCTGATTCATGTGGGAATGAACGACACGGCTTTGAATACTGTTGCAAGAATTAAAGAGGATTATGAAGCCCTTGGAAGGCAGTTGAAGACATAGGGGGCTCAGGTGGTATGCTCTTCTATCCTTCCAGTCACAGGAAGAGGAGCATGCAGGGAGCGGACCATACTTGAGGTGAATCGCTGGCTGAGATGGTGGTGCCGGCAGGAGCACTTTGGGTTCTGGGACCATGGGATAGGTTTTCTTAGAGAAGGCCTTCTAGCACATGATGGGCTTCACCTCTCAAGGGCAGGGAAGAAAACGTTTGGAACGAACCTGGAGAACTTCATCAGGAGAGCTTTAAACTGATGCTGCAAGGGGCAGGGGACGATCAACATGGCGACTTCAATGATGCAGTGAACACAGTGGGGACCCACCTGGGTAGGAAAGGTCAAACAAAGGTACAAGGCTACAAGTGTCTATATACCAATGCCCAAAGTATGGGCAATAAGAAAGAAGAGCTTGAGCTTCTATTGCAAACAGAGGGCTATGATATAGTAGGAATTACTGCGACTTGGTGGGATGATTCCCATGACTGGAATGTGCTAGTGGATGGGTATGAGTTGTTCAAGAAAAACCAGAAGTGTAGAAGAGGAGGTGGAGTGGCGTTGTATGTGAGGAGAGCGCTTGATTATCAAGAAGTTATGGAGAATGGGGCGGACAGTCCGGTGGAAAGTATATGGGTAGAAATAAGGGGAGGAAGGACAAAGGGTATTATTGTTGGAGTCTACTACAGACCACCTGACCAGCGGGAAGAAATGGATGCTGCCCTCTTTGAACAGATTGGCAGAGTATCCAGACATCAGAACCTTGTAATTATGGGTGACTTCAACTTCCCCGATGTGTGCTGGGAGACAGGCTCAGCAAAGCGTCATGAATCACGCAATTTCCTGACCTGCCTGGCCGATAACTTCCTTTTTCAAAAGGTGGAGGAAGCTACAAGGGGCTCGACCATACTAGACTTGATATTAACCAACAGGGAAGAATTGGTAGATGAGATGAAGGTGGTGGGGACCTTAGGGGGAAGTGACCATGTCCTTCTTGAATTCTAGTTGCTGTGGGGAGCCAAGGAAGTTCATAGCCAGACTCGTAGGTTAGATTTTCGTAGGGCCAACTTCGATGAACTCAGAGGCTTGATGAGAGTCATTCCGTGGGGGAGTGTGCTGGAAGGGAAAGAAGCGAGTGAAGGGTGGGCCATTCTCAAACACGAGCTTTAGCAAACTCAAGCCCTCACTATCCCAGCAAGACGGAAACATGATAAGGGCTCCAAGAAACCGATGTGGATGCACAGAGAGCTAAGGGAGAAAAAGGAAATGTTCAGGAAATGGAGAGAAGACAGACCTCTAAAGAGGAGTATATGAGGGTTACTAGGTACTGCAGATCAGCCATCAGAGAGGCCAAAGCTCAGTACGAGCTGGGTCTGGCCAGGAGGGCTCGCTACAATAAGAAAAACTTCTACAGATATGTGAGAAGCAAACGCAAGGTAAAAGAGGCAATTGGACCGCTGTTGGGAGTAGATGGAGAAACTCTGATGCAGGACAGAGAAAAAGCAGACAGGCTTAATGACATTTTTGCCTCTGTTTTCTCCCTGAAGAACTCAAGCACATCTAGAGATAGTAGAAAATGTGGCAGGACACCTGAGTGGCTAATTGACATTGACAGAGAGGTAGTGGAGAGGCATCTGGCTGCACTGGATGAATACAAATCCCCTGGGCCGGATGGGGTGCACCCAAGAGTGCTGAAAGAACTTTCCAGAGAACTTGCAGAACCCCTGTCCATCATCTTCAAGGCCTCCTGGAGGACTGGGGATGTGCCACAAGATTGGAGAAGAGCAAATTTTATCCCAATCTTTAAGAAAGGGAGGAAGGATGACCCGGGAAACTACAGGCCGGTCAGTCTGACTTCTTAGAGCAGATTTTAAAGGGATCAATCGGTAAGCATCTGAAGGACCACTCAGTGATCCGGGGAAGTCAGCATGGTTTTGTTCCTAACAGATCTTGCCAGACCAACCTGGTTTCCTTCTTTGATCGAGTGACCAGCTTACTGGATCGGGGGAACTCTGTTGACGTGATTTATCTGGATTTCAGTAAAGCTTTTGATAAGTTCCCCCATGACATTCTGATGGGCAAACTGGAAGACTGTGGAGTAGACTACAGGACAGTTCGGTGGATAGGGAACTGGCTGGAGGACCGCACTCAAAGTGTGGTGGTCAACGGCGTTTCATCAGATTGGAGGGAGGTGTCCAGTGGGGTGCCGCAGGGCTCGGTTTTGGGACCAGTACTTTTCAATATTTTTATCAATGATCTGGATGAAGGAGTGGAAGGGCTGCTCATTAAATTTGCTGATGATACCAAATTGGGAGGAGTAGCAAACACCCAAGAAGATAGAATTAAAATTCAACAAGACCTGAATACTCTGGAGAAGTGGGCAGCTGTGAATAGGATGCAATTCAACAAAGACAAGTGCACAGTATTACATCTGGGCCACAAAAATGAGAAGCACAAATACTGGATGGGGGATACACTTCTGGGCAGTAGTCTATGTGAAAGGGATCTTGGGGTAAGAGTGGACTGTAAACTGAATATGAGCAGTCAGTGTGATGCGGTGGCAAAAAAGGCTAATTCAATCCTGGGTTGTATCAAAGGGGCCATAGCATCGAAATCACAGGAGGTCATAGCCCCTCTCTATACTGCCTTGGTCAGGCCACACCTGGAGTATTGTGTGCAGTTCTGGAGGCCTCACTTCAAAAAGGATGTGGACAAAATCGAGAGGGTGCAGAGGAGAGCGACAAGAATGATCAGGGGTCTGGAGACTGAACCCTACGAGGAAAGGCTGAGGGCCTTGGAAATGTTTAGTTTGGAGGAGGTTGAGGGGGGACATGATTGCTCTCTTTAAATATTTGAAAGGCTGTCATTTGGAGGAGGGCAAAGAGCTGTTCCAGTTGGCAGCAGAGGGTAGGACGCGAAGCAATGGGCTAAAACTACATGCACAAAGGTACCGGCTGGATATTAGGAAAAACTTTTTCATGGTCAGAGTAGTTCAAAAGTGGAATCAGCTGCCTAGGGAGGTGGTGAGCTCCCCTTCACTGGCAGTTTTCAAGAAGAGGCTGGATGAATACTTGTCAGAGATGCTTTAGGCTGATCCTGCAGTGGACAGGGGGTTGGACTAGATGGTCTGTATGGCCCCTTCCAACTCTATGATTCTATGATTCAAGTAAAGATGTATGTAAGTTTGAACTGACAAAGTCAAACAACTAAACAGTACTCTGTTTACACAAACTACAATAAAATGGTGTAAGTGAAGCAATAAATTAAATTGGAAACTGTCCTGCTGTCTCAGATCAGTTTACCATGTGAAAAATAGAGATTACGAATTCATGATAATAAATAATTCATTGACTCCCTTCAAAGGAACGTTTCCTGGGCAGAAACAAATGGAAAAGAAATCAACAACACAGCTATGCATTGGGTGAGACCTAATTTTAAAAAATCATGACTAAATAAGGAACTATGCCCACAAGTAGTAGTAGTAGTAGTAGTAGCAGCAGCAGTAGTAGTAGCAGCAGCAGCAGCAGCGTTCAAATATATTACAGGATCAAACTATACAATGCTCCTGTGCCCAGCCGAGCAACCCTGTGGGACCTGCTCAGCAGCAAGGCACTACAGCTGAGCCTGAAATACACACAACTGGGCTGGAAGAGATGCTGGAATGCCAACAGGAGGACAGTGCCACCTTTACCTTCCCAAACTGTCCAAAGGCGTGGGGCCAACTAGGCATAGTGTCACCACAGAAGACACAGGGCCAGCCTGGAGTGGCAGCAAGCCAGAGGGTGGGGCAGTGGAGGTCCAAGCAAGAGCCTCAGGAAGGCCCAAGTGGCAATGAGGACAAGGTCTCCAATCAATCAGGCCCAAGTGTGGCCAGATGACACCCAGGGAAGGAGCACCCAGTGCTAGGAAACTGATAGCTGGCCACAGGATGGAAAGGCAAGAGCCACTGGAAGGGGGACCAGGACTGAGGATTTTGACCCAGAAGCAACTCCACAGCTGGGGAGGATCCACCCTGGGACAAGGAGACCTCCTCAGGAGGAAGGCACACATGTGTTGGGGAGCACCACAGAAAAGGAGCAGGAGGGGGATCAGAGGAGCCAGTGTGACATAGTGGCTAGAGTGATGGACTAGCATCTGGGTGGCCCAGTTTTGATTCCATGTTCCGCTATGGAAGTTTGCTGGGTGACCTTGAGCTAGCCACACACTCTCAACCTAACATACCTCTCAGGGTTGTTGTGAGAAAAATGGAGGCGAGGAGAATGATGTAAGTCACTTTGGGGCCACACTGGGGATACAGGCAGAGTATAAATGAAGTAAAATAAAATAAATCTGGGAAGGGAACTCTTGCACAGCCCAAGGAAGAACCTTGGGGAACCCATCTACAGTTGAGCAGCTGGCAACTCATCTGAAGCTACAGGTGATCACTACAGCATCATACAAGAACTGATCAATAATTACAATTACATCCTGCCTTTCTTCTAGCAGCAGTTTGAATAGCTCAGACTAGCCCAAGCTTCTCAGAGTTCAGCAGCTAAGCAGGTTTAGCCATGGTTAGTACTTGGATGGAAGATCACCAAGGAAGTTTGGAGTTGCTAGGAAAGCAATGACAAACCACCTCTGCTCATATGTTGCCTTGAAAACCCATTGACGGTCTGTTGTGACTTGATGGCACTTAATTATATTATATTTCTTCCATCAAGGAACAGAAGAGGGCACACACAGGATTCCAATGAATTCTCCCTTTCAGCTTTTGACTAAACTCAGACCTGCTTAGCTTTAGTAAAATTGCTGTACCATGCATCATCAAACCGTATCCTGCAACTTGGATGCTGTTTTGAGAGGATGGGAAAGAGCTGGGGGACTAATTTTGAGTTAAAAAATTATAAACTGAGGAAGAGTTAAGCATCTCCTCCTCCTCCTGCCCCACTCCAAATTCCTTCTTCCCATCCTTGTTTTTACACACTGGTGTTGTCTTATGTGTGTTCACATACAACATTTTTAGCCACTAGGATGTGATGATTTCCTATCAATGTAAAATGCAAACAGAGCTATGAGCAAATTATCATGAGTCCACAGACAATATAACCTCAGAAATTTATAGAGATGACATATTAATTAATTCATCGAGTATTTGTATAAACAAAAGTACCACATGTACCTTCTGACCCTTGCTGGAGGTTCGTGATCACAAATTACCAAGATGTGAGCACCTGAGCTCCTGAATCTAGGACATTTGCACTCAGCAGTTAAACACAATGTAGAATGAAGAATAATGCCTTCCCCAGAATTATGCAGCAGAAGGAAATTTGCTTCATAGTCCAAGAATGGACCTGCTCACTGCAGACCAGTGTGCTGTATCCAGGACTAACTCCTGTACACAGTAATTTAGTCCAGTCGAGCACAATAAGCCCTGTAGAGTTTATTCATAGGACTTGCAACTACTCCATTTTCAATGCGAAAGATTACAGGGCAGATCTATGATGATGTGGTGACCATAGCATTTAATACATGTATGTGTAGTGCATTAAACACTTTAATGGCCATTGGCCAATAGAAATAGACAGAACAAAAGAGGACTTAGCCAGTTTGGTGTAGTGGTTAAAAGCACGGGACTCTAATCTGGAGAGGCGGGCTTGATTCCCTACTCCTCCACTTGAAGCCAGCTGGGTGACCTTGGGCTAGTCATAGTTCTCTGGAGCTCTCTCAGACCCACCCACCTCACAGGGTGTTTGTTGTGGGGATAATAACATACTTTGTAAACCACTCTGAGTGGGCATTGAGTTGTCTTGAAGGGCGGTATATAAATCGAATGTTATTATATTATTAAATTATTATCATTGCTCTGGTCCCCCAGGTTCTGCTCTCAGGAAGAGAAAGGACTCAACAAGAGCTAGTGAACAGACAACCATTGTTTGAATAGTACATTGTAATTTATTTGAATTGTATGTCACTTTGGCAGGCGATCTGTCTGAAAAGCCGATAGAAATATAGTAAGAACTAATAATAACTAAATTGGGTCAACCCTTGAGTCAATCCTTTGTGTCCAAACATCAAACATGAATTTTACAAGGTATTTCTTTTCTATAGCAGACTTCATGATCATACTCATATTATACTGTCATGGCTGTCATTATACAAATATGTACTGCAAACTGGAGGATGTGGCTTCTTTTATTGAGTCAAGCCATCTCATTTTAGGTCTTCCTCTTTTCCTTCTGCCTTCCACTTTTCCTAGCATTATTGACTTTTCCAAAGAATCTTGTCTTCTCATGATGTGACCAAAGTACAATAGCATTAGCTTTGTCATTTTAGCTTGATTTGATCTAGTTCCCACTTATTTGTCTTTTTGGCTGTCCATGGTATCTGCAAAACTCTTCCAGCACCACATTTCAAATGAATCAATTTTCTTCCTGTCATCTTTTTTCACTAGCATTAGGGAGTATCTGAAATTCAGAGAAAATTCAGAGTCGTTCAGGCTGAGGCTAGGTCTTTTAGTAATCTATCCCGATAGCGTCGTCAGGTCAGCATCTCAACACACGCATTGCGTCCATGCCCAGAAACCTCTCTCTGGAGGCTTTATAACCTGCACACCCACACATCACACACCCAGCTGGCTTCTCAGCACAGTCCTGTAAAGACTCATTTTCACTGTCAGCAGGCAGCTGCTGTTGAGCCATCAAGCCTGCACTGTGCCTTTTTGCTTGTAATTCTGCCCTTAGTCTTCGCCTATGGCGTTACAGAGGCACTGGTGATCTTGGAGGGCTGGGAGCAGCTAGCTGACCTTCACCTGCTAGAGAATGGAGGTGCTTCTGACCCAGCTTCTGGCTGTAGGTCCTGGCATGGCTGTTCTTCATTCTCCTGCTGGTCCTGCTGGTTGGCTCCTGTCAACCTTAGGCTGGTTACATAAGTCTCCTACTCTGAGGAGCCTTCACTGTCACTGAGCCCTGGCTGCACCATGACAGCATCCCCCCCCCCACCCTCAGGGCCTCCCTCAGAGATGGGCCTGGCCCAGGTTTTTGAGAGTAAGTTGCGTGGAATCGTCACACCAACTCGGTTCACGCCAGCTTTACACACCTGCTTTGCCTGTTAAAGTTGTTCCTGGAGGACAATGTGGAGGCCTGAAAGTCACCGACAAAGTCATTGATGGCAGAGACTGCTGAAGCTTGCAGGGCCTGAGGTATGAACCATGGGTGGTAGCCATAATTGGCCATAAAGAGTGTCTGGTGAGTGGAAGCGTGTACTGCATTGTTATATGTGAATTTGCCTTCTTAATTGATCCCAGACTGATCCCTTGGAGATAGGGAACTGTATTTCCTCTGAGGTTGAACAGAGGCTGAGGAAAAAGGCTGTTCTCGGCAATGTTTGAGTTGGCTGGGGATGGAACCGATTGTATTTGTTGTTATAAGGTGCATATGCCCTTGGGGGAAATCTTTGCCTAAAGGGATTTGGGAAGAGAGGTGTAATATCCAACGACCTTGCTGTCACCTTATCATCTTTAAACTTTTTGAGTGCTTCATCCGTGGGGAGGTCTTCTACCCTCATCCCATGGTGAGGGGCGAGTGCCATAGTTCTGAGCCATGAATGTCTATGTATTACATTTGTGGAGGCCATAGCTCTGAAGACCAGTCCCCAATATATTTGGCCATATTAATTTATTGTTTGGAGAGCCTTAAAGCTTCTCCTTGCAGAATTTTTGCAAGCCTTTGTTTATCATCCAGAATTAAGCTTATGTATGGGTACATGCTTGTGGTTGGAGCCTGGTACTCAGGTAACATAGGGATATCTCTCAGTGGGTCGCACTGTCTCTGGTGAGCAGGTCAGGAGATTGTCTTCAGGGATTGAATTTCAAAGGTTGATCTCCAGGAGGCATTGGTTGACGGTTAGTAGTGCCTGAGATGTTGGTTCCAGGAGTCTAGTCTGAAAATGCTGCTTCCCTCTCAGTCCGTTCCTTCAAATACTGAAGGAACAGTACATACCCTTATGTAAGGTGATAGCGGGCCATGATAGCCTCATAATTTCTGATTCTAAAAGTTCAAACTGTGGAAGCATAAACCTTTCTGCCCAGTGTATCTAGTTTCCTGTCCTCCTTATCAATCAGAGACAAGTGACTTGTGCTTTTCTGGAGGCTCTTGCCCTGGAGGATCTTGGTAACAATAGAATTGGCAGGAAAGTGAGTAAACAGAAAATTCCTGTTTTGTCTCATACATATTGTCCAGCTTCTTAGACATCACTGGAGTCAAGCTCAGCCTGGACCATATGTCTTTTGTCACATATAACATGCCTAGCATGACTGGAAATGCCACTGGTCTGGCTGCTTCTGAGTGAAGGACCTTGAAGACCAAATCCAAAGAGGTCAGAGTGGAGCAAGTCACCTCAATGTCCAGGGTTCTCACCATCTGGACTAACTGCTCAGTATACAAGTGGAGATCCTCACTTGGGGATACAGCAGAATCCTCTGTAAGAAACTCTAGTGGAGAAGGTTCTGATGCATGATCTGATCTGATATCAGAGTGATTATCAGAGTGCATAGTGTGATTCAATGTCAGTTCCAGGACAGCATTGTCTTCTGAAATCATGGCAGAAATCAATGTAGGTTTGGCTTTACCACGTTTTGGTTCTGAGCGAGCCAAAATATATGGGTCTTCGTCACGGAAAAGTAATGAGGAGGTGAGTACATGCCCGGTGACCCTTCAGACCCATAAACATAGTAATGGTACAGGGAACCATATGGAGAATAATGGAACTGATGGTGTCTATGGTGGGGAGACAGTTCCAAGCAGCTGTCCTTCTCAGACTGGCCTGAAGAGGCCCTCTGTTTTTCAGTGGGCAGTATTGGTGACAGCTGCAATGGAGAAATGGCGGTCAACAATTCTACGACTTCTGGAATCTCTGAAATGGATGGAACTGAAGCAAAATGCCATCTGGGGGTTGGAGATGGAGTTCTGAGAATCCTGGGTGGACTCAATGTAACTGATATGGTTGAAGCTGGAGAGGAAGCCTTTTTTTTCTTTTGCGACTTCAAAGTCAACAGTTTATCAGCAGGCTTTGTTTTCAGCTTAGCCTTTTTTTAGGCAGCTCTGACAGGCTCTGAGGTGGAACAGTTGAAGGAGCAACTGGAACCAACTATTCTTTCTCTGTGGTAACAGGTGCCAAGCATGCTGGAGGAACTGAGGAGGCCCATTCTGGAGGCTGCAGTCCTTTATCTGTGGCATTACTCCTGGAATCAATAGTGTCCTTCAGGGCTGACTCCCAAAGAGCTGCTTTCAGTCATGATGCCCTTTCATGGCATACCTTGGGCATAAACTGTTGACAGACCACACACTGCAAAGTATCATGGCCCTCGCCCAGACATAACAGACATTTCTCATGCCCACTGACTGGGCCATCTTAGTTCCACAGCATGAACACTTCATGAAGAGAGCCTCCAAAGCCTTCATCTTACATGCCACAAGAGAAAGAGATGGAAGAAAAGATTTACATATTGACATGAAATTTTACACTAACACAGTTAAGAGAAATAACAGAGGTCCACAGAGCATCTCTTAACATAAAGATAATGAAACAACCCATTCAAGTCATGCTACATAGTTGATGCAAATAAATCTCTTGAGGGGGAAACCTATGAATTATCCATATTTCAGTTCTGATTACAAAGAATAACTAAACCATTAAATTGGCCATCTGATATAGAAATATAGCTACAAACACAGTACAAGAGCTGGTACATATAACTAGCCATATGCAAATTCTATTCTTATTCAGCAATGCCCTTGTCAAACTGGCAACATACCAAACAGCATATTTGCTTACTCAAGATCTTTCTTCTATTAATTTGTAGAGGGAAAATATACACACAAATGTGACTTTACTTGTCTTTTGAGAGTTTGAAGAACTGTTGTTAGATCTACTTTAGCAGAGAATTACTAAAGGCTAGAAATTATTACAGCCACAATGTTCAGAAAATTTAAAACTTTCAAGTAAATTTGATATGCTTTCTTTATATAAAAATAAATCAGATATAAAGAATATATTAGATGTGCTCTGTTAACAAAAATAATTGCTGTGTAAGTTGCAGAGTGACACTGTTTTGTCATATGCACTTGAGATGAATTCCACCAAGATTAAAGATCCTGCTTAAATCTCATTGTTGTTGTTTTGGTACACATGCATATATAAATCCTCCAGATCTCTGTTTCTTTTTTTTTGGTTTTGACAAATGGGCCCCAAACACTCACAATGATAAATAGTACTGGAACAGGCATTTTAGTTTTGCTGAACAAAGCAGGAATTAAAATCCCATTTTAGTTTACTCGTGCTATTGTTTTAAAATTAATATCAGAACCCTGCTCAATGAGACAGATATGAATTTCAAAACGTGTGTGTGTGGGGGGGGGGGTAACACACAACAACCCCTCCTAAATACAGGCCACACACTAATGAGTTAAAGACCATTACATTTGGGTGAATCAGTGGCTCAGTATTTGAAGGAACAGACTGAGAGGGAAGCAGCATTTTCAGACTAGACTCCTGGAACCAACATCTCAGGCACTACTAACCGTCAACCAATGCCTCCTGGAGATCAACCTTTGAAATTCAATCCCTGAAGACAATCTCCTGACCTGCTCACCAGAGACAGTGCGACCCACTGAGAGATATCCCTATGTTACCTGAGTACCAGGCTCCAACCACAAGCATGTACCCTTTAAGAACACAATTAAGACTGAGGAGGTACAGCCTTTAAAGGCTGCTCCACTCTATAAGAGTTCCCTCTGGCCCTGAGCTTTGCTGATTGAGTTGAAGCCTTGGACTTGTCCAAGGTACTGCAAAGCAATTCCTACAAAAACTCTGCCTTTATCCTGTGAACTCATGCCTCAAATGGACAGGATACCTGACTCCCAGAGATCATTCTGGTTTTTGATATAGTGCATAACTGAAAATGTAGTAAATGTTTCCAGAGAAAGAAGGGTACAATGTGATAAGGAGGGTTTTTTGTACCAACACCTCATATTTCCAAACCTAAACCACAATATTAGTGATGTGAAAACAGAAACTTGCAAATCAGATCTGACAGAAACACCCATTTGTAAATACTGAAAACTCTCTGATTCTGAGCAAAATGGTATCTGTCATTTAGGAGCAGTCAGAAAACTCCAAACCTGACAATTATTCCAGTGCCTCGCTGTGTGGTTGTTTTCTGAGAAGAAGAAGGGACCAGCTAAGAATCAGTGACTAAGAAAAGAGTGACTCATCAGCAGCAGATATGCGCACAAGAAAGGACACTGGGAACAAGGTCACTTAGGGTGTTTTTTAAAATCAGCATTTGAACTTTCCTCTAGCTTTTGATGGCTTGGGGAGGGCTTTTTGATTCTACATTACTTCATATTTCTTTATCTTAGGCTGTCTTAGGCTAGGCAGGCAAGAGAAAGGCTTTGCATGTATCTACAGGGAAGCAAGGCAGGATAGACAAAGGAGTAGGATAAAAGCAGAAGAAACAGTTTACAGACTTGGGGAGACAAGGTGGGGGCTATGGCCTACCAACTACTCCCAAATAGGCAGTGTCAGACAACCCACATATCTTGCAGAGGATAGAGGGAAGCACTTTGCTTGTGCTAGCTGGTAGGCCTGCAGAGAGGGGGGAACAGAGGCAGGTGCACAGGCTTGGAACAGACAAACTAGGAGGGAGAGAGGCACAGGCTAAGTCTTTCACCTCAAACAGTAAACACATGTACCCCAAACCAGATGACATGTGAGATCATTTCTTTATGTGAAAGGGGACTGCAGATTTAGGATCTCTCCATCACCTGTAATTCAAGCAATACACACCCTACCTGTTATTAGCATTGGTGGTGGAGTGCACACATTTCTCATCCATTCAAAAAAACAATACAGTATATTTTTTTGTAAAATTAGCATATGTTGGTCAGGTGAACTAAACTCTATCTCCTCCAAGATCTTATTTTCATGCTTGAAATATTTTTCCTAGTTCAACTTTGGGGTGGGGATATAGGTGGATCTGGATGAACCTATAGCAGTACCATGGTCAGACCACCTCATCCTGAGGGCTTGTCTGG
Organism: Eublepharis macularius; assembly: GCF_028583425.1. Classification (NCBI taxonomy): domain Eukaryota; kingdom Metazoa; phylum Chordata; class Lepidosauria; order Squamata; family Eublepharidae; genus Eublepharis; species Eublepharis macularius. Next base: position 141,653,109 of record NC_072790.1, read on the forward strand.
GCACCATGACCCCCCCCCCCCACACACACACTTGGGCAACGAGCTGATTTATGCTCGCCCGTGGAGTCAAATGGATCCAATTGAATTCCAGAAAGTTCTGTGGGATCCGATGTCCCCTGGTAGCTCATTGGATGAGCTGATAGAGGACTGGAATGCCCGTCTCTCTGAAGCTATCGATGAGATTGCTCCCCGTCGCCCTCTCTGCCCCTGAACTAGAGTAGCTCCTTAGTATACTGATGAGCTATGACAAATGAAACGCGAGCTGAGACAGCTAGAGTGAGTGTGGCGGTGACTCCATGACAAAGTGACAAGAACATCTTATAGGACGTTATAGCACTGGCTATAGAACATCTTATAGCACTGGCTCACAGTGGAGTTCAGGATCCAGTTCAAGGTGTAAACCTTGGTGTTTAAAGCCCTTCACGGACTGGGACCTTCATACCTGCGGGACCACCTCTTCCATTATGTCCCCTGCAGGGTGTTGCTCTCTGTAGACAAGCAGCTCCTGGTGGTCCCCAGCCCGAAGGACATCCATCCGGCCTCAACCAGGGCCAGGGCTTTATCTGCCCTGGCCCCAGCCTGGTGGGATGCTCTCCTGCTGGAGATCTGGGCCCTGTTACAGTTCTGCAGGGCCTGTAAAATGGAGATGTTCCACTGGGCCTTTGGCTGAGTGCCAGCGGGTATCCTCTTTCTTCCATCTAAGACCACCACTTTTTCTGGGGCTGCCATCGACCATCTGCTATGCCCATATACGGACTCCCAGTATTTGTTTAAATAGCCTGCTTCTGGACTATTTTAATGACCTTTTAAAAATTATTGATTTTATGGTTTTTTGACTTTTAATGTATTTTTTTAATGTTGTTAGCCGCCCTGAGCCCATCTGTGGGGAGGGCGGGGTATAAATCAAATCAAATCAATCAATCAATCAATCAATCAATCAATCAATCAATCAATAAACTGTCTTCTAGAACTAGTTTGGGGAAAGAATGCAGAAAGCAATAGAATACAATGAAGCGCATTGGAAAGTAAACCCCACTTGCCTGACCCCATTTACTTCATTTTTGTATAAAAACAGGCCCCACAGCTCCAATTCAGGATTCTGGGAAAGGAAAGATAACTCATACACAATTCATACTTCTCCATGATCATTCTGCAACTGAGAATAGTAACTGCCTATAGAATAGGGAGGCTTTCTACTAACTGCCTGAAATTTGGGGCGAGTGAGGGGTACAATCCCTGAGAATTTCACCCCAACTAATGGGGAAGGGTTACATCTGGAAACATATTACCTGTAGAACAAACTATTGGACTGATTTCCTAACACAGCTAGCTTTGACTCTAATATTAAAGAATCTGCCTCAAATTTTAAAATGACACATGGCTCTACTCCAAAACTGACTCCCCCCCTTGAATTCCCATACTGATTACAATCCAGAATATTCTCTACAATCCAGAATATTCTCTATTCAGTATAATAGTTCATCCAAAAGTTTTTCTTTTAAAATATGCTATGTCAGATGGATACTTTCTGACTTACAGGTTTTGGATGTGCTGAATGGCCACATCTGAGACCTGAAAGTATTTGCATGGAAGAACATCCTTCCAAGATGTACCTTCAGTTGGAAGTATCTCTTTCTTTGGGGCTTTTAAGATAACATATTTAGCAACCCAATATATATCTTCACCCATCTATCCTTAGATGGAGACAGTGAGACACCATAGAAAAATATGACATAAAGGCTTACAAATGACTAGGAGATTTGAAAAAAGGATCATTCCAGTTTGAAACTGATGTAGCAGAAAACTTATGCTCCTCTTGCTCAAACCAACATGATAAACCTGGCATCTTTTTTTTAACCATAAACCTATTCTTGCCCATCTAAATGAGTGATGGACATTTTCATTTCAGAGAATACCTTAGGCCATTTCAGCATATGGTACATGTCTGCCTCATCATCCAACTGCTTGAAGAAATTGCTAGTAAGAAGTATAGAGCAGAATATACAATAACCAGATGTCTGATTACCCTTCCAAGTATATATTTAATGGACAAAAAAACCTGACAGCACATAATACTGAGTTTAGGACAGCCTTTGACACTTCAAATAAATTAATATATACCCTTGTAAATTTCACCAGCAAAACAAGAATCCCAGTGGGCAACCAGTAGGCAATGATAAAATTACAGCACTAGCATGTATACTAGTTAACAAAAACATCAATACTATTTCCATATGCTACATTAAGATTTATTTCTTCAGTCAACAGAAATACAATATTAACAGTGTTGCAATATAGTATCTGCAAAACAGTAAAAACAATAACAATAGTAATAAAGAACATATTCCTCCAAAAATTCTTTTATTTAGAAAATTTTTATTAGGTGAGAATATTAATATACAACTTTCAAATAGCATCTCATTATCCTTTCCCCCACCCTTTCCCTCCCCCCCTTTTCCAAGACTTCCAACAGCTTTCCAACCCTATAGCATAATCTATTCCCAATCTATCCCCTTTTTCTGTACCTCCTTATCTCGTTTACTTACTCTTTTATTCAACTAAGCCCTATGTATTAACTTCAAAAATATTGTTATAAACTTAAAAATCTATTATCTATTACTTTATATTAGCTCCACATATATTTAAATTTAAACTAACTAACAGTCAGATAAAATATCTACTTTAGTAATTCTAGCAATATCTGTTAACTCTAAGTCCACTTACATTTGGGCTAACAATTAGCTAATACTTCACTTCATATGGTAAAGACTCTATCTCTTCTAATAACAAATCCATTCTAATAATTTTCAAATTGCCATAATTCCCCCTTTATGTCCCACTTCTTTTCTAAATATGTTTTCAATCTTCCCCAGTCATAAAAAATTCCACTGGATTCTGATCTCTCAGCTTCCTTGTCATTTTATCCATTTCCGCCATGTACCGCAATTTATGCATCCAATCTTCAATAGTTGGTATTTCTTGCACCTTCCATTTTTGCGCACATAAAAGTCTTGCTGCTGTCATCATATAAAATAGTAATGTTTGGGGACTTCCGGTTTGGGATCATGGTGGTCTGATGCAGCTCTGCAAGCGGAGCTGTCCGAGCTGCTGTTTGTGAGGGCTAGCAGGGTGCTAGATCACCCGTGGCCCCCTGTTCTCAGGCGGAGAACAGGCATGAACGCTCACAATCCAGAGGGTGCGTTGATCTCGGCTGTGGGGGGAGATCTGCACAACAATCGTCCACCCAGCCTTGAGGTCCCACAAAGATCTCTGCAGCGGCTTTGGAGTAATTGAATTGACATAGGATCACCATACGCAAGCTTCAGTAACCAATTTGGACTAATTTGGAATATTTTGAGTACCAAAACAGTGATTACAACCCGCAAATAGAACTATTAAGGTAAAGATTGCTATCTCTCCTTCCGAGAAGAAATTTGGTAAGAAGAATTGAATTAATTTGGAAGATAAAGATTGCTAAGTTATAAGGACAGATTGGTTATGCTCCGGTAAAGTGACTGAGTTAAAAATAATTTATTTAGAAGAATTAGGGCGGAAAAAGTAATTATTGTTTACATACCTGCAGTCTAAGAGAGATAGTTAACTGTGGGAAATTTGAAAAAACGCAAGAACCACTGTGTGATTGTGACGGAGCAGGAAGTGCGTCAAAGCAATAGAGTAACAGGCTGGAAGCAGCGGCTAAAGGAAAACCGGAAAAGGAAGAGCGCCATTTTGGAAAAGGGAAAGGGCAAGACCTCAACTTAAGCAGAAGTGGGACATCTTGGAGAAGGGTAAGGGCAGAAGCTTTGAGTTAAAACCATAGCGAAAAGACTCCCACCATTTTGGATATCGGAACTGTTTAATTCGAGAAGAATTTGTTTTAAATAAAGGACTTAACTTTGAAAATAATAAATTACTTTCACCACGGAGTTATGGAAGAGTTATGTAAAGCCAGCCCCACGATGTCGAAGGAGTGGCAGTCGGCGTTGGAGAATTTGGACAAGAAAGTGGCATATGGAAATAAAGACATTAAGGACATGATAAGGGATATGGTGAAAGATTTCAAAGAAACACTTAAATCAGAGGTGGCTGAAGTAACCATTGATGAGGTCAAGAGTTACAAAAGACGCAGTTGAAAGTGAAGGTAATGGAGGATGAAGTTGACAAACTGTCTGTTTCTTTTAAGACAGAAAATAAGGGTTTGCAAGGAAGAATGGCCATGATGAAATGTAAATACATGGAAAGACAACTTAGATTTCACGGAGTCCCAGAAGCACAAGGAAAGTCAGCCCAAGAGCAGATATCAGAAATACTTGCAGAATTTTTGGATAAAGAAGTGGAAGAAATTGTGGCTTTACTGGATGTGGCGTACAGAATTAATTCAAAATATGCAGCCCAGAGAAATCTACCAAGAGATATGATAGTGCAATTTACAACAAAAAGAACAAGAGAAGATATTGTGAGTAAGCAGTTTCAAAACCCTCTGGAAATTGCGGGGAAAAGAGTGCAAATAATGAAAGACCTAGGGGAGTCTTGTTGGAGAGGAAGAAATACAGAGAATTGGTTCAAATGTTGAAGGATTTGAATATTAGATATAGATGGGAAATACCAGAGGGTCTGAGTTTTGCATTTCAAACAGCTAAAAAGACAATTAAGTCCAGTCATGAGATGGAGAGATCCTTCATGGACAATGAAAAAGACTTACCTAAAAGATCTAGAATTTGATCATGGAGTGCAAAATCATATCTTGGAATGTAAATGGACTTAATTCACCTTCTAAACATAAAACTATTTTCCATTGGTTATCCAAACAGCATTGTAATATAATTTGCTTACAAGAGACCCATATTAAGAAACAAGATGTGAAATATTTAAAAAATGCGAAATTGGGAAGGGAGCTTGCAGCTTCATCGAAGCAAAAAAAGAGGAGTAGTCCTGTATATTAAAGATGAACTGCAACCTAAAATGATATTTAACGATGTGGAAGGAAGATATATAGCTGTGGAAATTATCTGGAATACGGAAAAGATTTTGCTGATTGGGATTTACGCACCAAATGGAGCTAAGGACAATTTTTTCAAGGATTTACAGAAACAACTGGATGGATTAACTTACTCACAAATAATTTTGGCAGGTGATTTTAATGGAGTTACGGCTTTAGATGTTGACAAAAAAACAAAGGGTGCACAAAAGAAAAGAGGATTATTGCCAAAATCCTTCTTTGAAATGAAAGATCAGGAGAACTTGGAGGACATTTGGAGAAGGAATAATCCTAAAGCAAAGCGTATTTTTCGCCAAGACACTTGACATTATCAAGAATTGATATGATCTGGGCCTCTAAGGATCTGGCTGTATGGACAAAAGATGTGGAGATAATGCCAAAAGTAGGCTCAGATCATAATCCAATTATGTGGAAGTTCGGAAAATGCACCAAAAGACGAGGATGGAGAATAAATGAGGATTTGCTGCAGCAAAAGGGCAATTTAGAACTGTTACAAAAAGAGACCAAATTCTTTATGCAGTATATTTTGAATAATACCGTTCCAACTCATAAAGTTTGGGATACTTATAAGGCAGTTATCAGGGGAGTATTGATGGACTTAAATGCAAGGGACAAAAAGAGAAAAGAGGGGAAAAAGAAAGAAATTGTGGAGAATATAAGAATTAAGGAGGTACAACTGAAGAAAAGACAAGGGAAAAAGAAATTATATCAAGAAATTAAAATTCTGCAAGAACAATTGAAAGCAATGGAGAATAAAGAGTTGGAATGGAAATTGAAGAGATTGAATCAAAAGCCGTTCGATGGAGCGAATAAACCTGGAAAATACTTAGCGTGGCAGCTGAAAAAGAAAAGAGAAAAAAAGGTGATCACTAAAATTCAAGAAAATGGAATGACATTGACTGATCAAACAGCGATTAGTAGAGCATTCTTTAAATTTTATGCAAAATTATATCAAAGGAAAGAAGTAAATTTGGATGCTATTGAGCAATACTTAGAGCTAAATTACCATCGATATCAGAAAATTGAAAGGAAAAGCTGAATGCAGAAATTACAGAGACAGAGATAAAAGAAGCCATTCAGTCGACTAAATTAGGCAAAGCACCAGGTCCAGACGGAATTACGGCTAAATTCTATAAATCATTGGTAGATGAATTGGTACCTTTTTTGAAGGTGGTAATGAATGAAATTTTAAGAGGACAAAAGGTTCCAGAGTCATGGAATGAGGCCACCGTATCATTGATACCAAAGGAAGATCAGGACTTATGTAATGTTAAAAACTATCAACCTATTTCGTTGCTGAGTAATGATTATAAAATTTTTGCAAAAATTTTGGCGGAAAGATTAAAGGAAGGGCTTGTGGAATTTATTGCAGAAGAACAAGCAGGTTTCCTTCCAAATAGACAAATTAAAGACAACTTGAGAACTGTTCTAAATGCGATAGAATATTATGACAAACACTGTGAGAAGGAAGTTGGTTTCTTTTTTGTGGACGCAGAGAAAGCTTTTGATAACTTAAATTGGAGTTTTATGTTCGCCACAATGGAAAAGCTGCAATTGGGAAAAGAATTTATTCAAGCAGTTAGAGCGATTTACAAAAACCAATGTGCAGCAATTGTAGTCAACAATGACTTACTGGAAAAAACTGGAAAACAGAAAAGGTACAAGGCAGGGCTGCCCACTATCTCCATTGTTGTTTATCTTGATTTTGGAAATGTTGTTGATTCAGATTTGAGATGATGATGCTATAAGAGGCATAAAAATTAAAGATTTTACCTACAAAGTTAGAGCTTTTGCGGATGATGTGATGGTTATTGTGGAGGATCCAATACAAAATATGCCAAAGTTCTTAGACAAAATAAAGGAATTTGGAGAGTTGGCTGGATTTTATGTCAACAAGAGAAAGTCTAAGATATTATGTTAGAACATGACCAAACAAAAGCAACAAGAATTGATGGAAATTACAAATTGTGAAGTAACACATAAAGTAAAATATTTAGGAATTGAGCTTACAGAGAAGAATATTGACTTGTTCAAGAATAACTATGAAAAGCTATGGCAGCAAATTGACAGAGATTTGATTAAATGGAATAAATTAAATCTGTCATGGCTGGGAAGAATAGCGGCAGTCAAGATGAATGTGTTACTAGGGATTATGTTCTTATTCCAAACAGTTCCAATTATCAGAGACAGTAAGCAATTCGAAAAGTGGCAGAGGACGATTTCCGATTTTGTATGGGCAGGCAAGAAACCACGAGTAAAAATGAAAGTTTTGTGTGATGCCAAGGAAAGAGGTGGACTGCAATTGCTGAAGATCAGATTATACTATGAAGTAGTTTGTTTGGTTTGGCTTAAAGATTGGATGTCACTGGAGAACTGTAAGCTACTAACTTTGGAAGGATATAAAAAATTGTTTGGGTGGCATGCCTACTTGTGGCACGATAAATTGAAAGCTGATTCTATGTTTCTACATCATTATGTGAGAAGGAGTCTCTTCACTATCTGGAAAAAATATAAAAGTTATTTGGGCGAAGGTATCCCCTCGTGGGTGGTACCATATGAATCCATTGACCCGAGAGTTATTTACAATAGAAATCAATGTCTGTCCTATAAAAAGATTTTCATTCAGGAACAAAATATGTTAAGAATTAAAACAGAAGAAGAGTTAGTTTCATGTTATGGATGGTTTCAATATAGGCAGATAAAGGACTTATATAACTCGGATTGCTCAAAAGGTGGAATTAAATGGAAAGATTCGGAATTGGAAGAAGCTATATTGCAAGAAAGTAAGAAGAAAATTTCAAAAATTTATAAAATTCTTTTGAAGTGGCACACAGAGGATGAAACTGTTAAAGTCCAGATAGTGAAGTGGGCTATAAACTGTCAAAGAGACATAACAATGGAGTCATGGGAGTATTTGTGGGAAAATACAATGAAGATCTCAACTTGTACCAGTATTAAAGAAAACGTTTTTAAGATGATATATAGGTGGTATTTGACGCCAAAAAAATAGCTTATGGAAATGCTAAAATGTCTGATAAATGTTGGAAATGTAAAAGGCATGAAGGATCATTGTATCATATGTGGTGGACTTGTGAGGTAGCTAGGCAGTACTGGGGAGATATTTTCGAAATGATAAATGAGATTTTGCAGATTTCAATAATAAAGAACCCAGAACTCCTGCTACTGAACTTAAATATGGAAGATGTTCCTATGCAACACAGGACATTGCTATTTTATATGACAACAGCGGCAAGAATACTATATGCGCAGAAATGGAAAGTGCAAGAAATACCATCTATTGAAGAATGGATACAAAAGTTGCTGTACATGGCAGAAATGGATAAGATGACAAGAAGGCTGAGAGACCAGAACTCTGAAGAATTTTTTAAGGACTGGGGAAGACTGAAGGAGTATTTGGAGAAAAAATGGGATCTGAAGGGGAAATTATGGCAATTTGATAGTTATTAATTGGGGAAAATATTGGAGATAGGGATTTTTTCCATTTAAAGTGAAGTTTTAATTATTGTTAAGTATAAGTTTTGAATAGATATGAATTTAATGGATATAATTTAGTTTATTAGGGAAATATGAGATAATAACATATAAATGGAATAGATAAGTAAGGAATAGAATAAGATAAGGGTTGAAAAGCTGTTGGAAGTCTGAGAAAAAGGGGGGAGGGAAAGGGTGGGGGGAAATTGATATTTAGGTTTTAAATAAAAATGTTATTTGTAATATGTACTCACCTAATAAAAAAACTTTTTAAAAATAGTAATGTTCGGTATTGAGTAGGAACACCTTCCATGCTTAAGTTCAATAGCAATAGTTCTGGGTTCTTCTTTATTTGAATCTGCAATATCTCATTTATTACTTCTGTAATATCTCCCCAGAACTGTCTGGCTATTTCACATGTCCACCACATATGATACAATGATCCTTCATGCTTTTTACATTTCCAGCATTTAACTGACATGTTAGCATTTCTAAGTGCAATCTTCTTTGGCGTTAAAGACCATCTATAGATCATTTTATAAACTTCCTCTTTAATACTGGTACAAGCTGAAATCTTCAGTGTAGTTTTCCATAAATATTCCCATGATTCCATTGTTATTTCTTTATGACAATTAATTGCCCACTTCACCATCTGTACTTTGACCGTCTCATCCTCTGTATATCACTTCAAAAGTATTTTATAAATCTTAGATATCTTCTTTTTGCTTTCTTGTAGTATAGTCTCTTCCAACTCTGAGTTTTCCCATTTAATTCCTTCTTTTGAACAATCCGAATTATAAAGGTCTCTGATCTGTCTATATTGGAACCATCCGTAACAAGAAGATAACTCTTCCTCCGATTTAATTCTTATCATTTTCTGTTCCATAATCAATATCTCTTTATATGGTAAACATTGTTCTTCATTGTTGATAGCTCTCGGATCAATCACTTCAAATGGTACCACCCAAGAGGGGATGCCTTCACCCAGATATTTTTTATATTTTTTCCAGATCGTGAAGAGGCTCCTTCTGATATAATGATGCAAAAACATAGAATCAGCTTTTATTTTATCCTGCCACAAGTAGGTATGCCATCTGAAAGGCTTCTTATAACCTTCCAATGTTAAGAGCTTACAATCTTTCAGTAACATCCACTCTTTTAACCAAACTAAACATATTGCTTCGTAGTATAATCTAATATTTGGCAACTGCAGTCCACCTCTTTCTTTAGCGTCACACAAAACTTTCAATTTTACTCGTGGTTTCTTGCCTGCCCTCACAAAGTCAGAGATCTTCCTCTGCCATTTTTCAAATTGTTTAGTGTCTCTAATAATTGGAATTGTTTGTAATAGAAACATGATCCGTGGTAACACATTCATTTTAACTGCCGCTATTCTTCCCAGCCATGATAGATTTAGTTTATTCCATTTAATCATATATCTATCAATCTGTTGCCATAGCTTTTCATAATTATTCTTAAATAAATCAATATTCTTCGCAGTTAACTCAATTCCAAGATATTTAACTTTATGTGTTACTTCACAATCGGTAATTTCCATTAATTCTTGCTGCTTTTGTTTAGTCACATTCTTACATAGTATCTTTGAGTTCTTCTTAATAACATAAAATCCAGCCAGATCTCCGAACTCTTTTATCTTATCAAGCAATTTTGGCATATTTTGTACTGGATCTTCCACTATAACCATCACATCATCTGCAAAAGCTCTAACCTTGTAGGTAAATTCTTGTAGGTAAAGCCTTGTAGGCATAATTCTTTATGCCTCTTATAGCCTCATCTTCTCTTATTTGAATCAATAACAATTCCAAAATCAAGATGAACAATAATGGAGATAATGGGCACCCCTGTCTTGTACCTTTTCTTATTTCCAATTTTTTTGTTAGCTCATCATTTACTACAATAGCCGCACATTGGTTTCTATATATTGCTTTTACTGCTTGAATAAAATCTTTTCCCATTTGCAACCTTTCCATTGTGACAAACATAAAATTCCAGTTCAAATTGTCAAATGCTTTTTCTGCATCCACAAAGAAGAAACCAACTTCCCTTTCACAATGTTTGTCATAGTATTCTATAGCATTTACTACAGTTCTCAAATTATCTCTGATTTGCCTGTTTGGAAGGAACCTTGCTTGCTCTTCTGCAATAATCTCAACTAACCAGTCCTTTAATCTCTTCGCCAAAATTTTTGCAAAAATTTTGTAATCGTTATTTAACAACGAAATAGGTCGATAATTCTTGACGTTACTCAAATCCTGATTTTCTTTTGGAATCAATGATATGTTGGCCTCATTCCAAGACTCTGGTATCTTTTGTCCTTTTAAAATTCCATTCGTTACCTCTTTCAGAAAAGGTACCAGTTCGTTTTCCAATAATTTGTAGAATCTAGCCGTAATTCCATCTGGACCTGGTGCCTTCCCTAACTTAGTCGACCGGATAGCCTCTTTTATTTCCATTTCCGTTATTTCTGCATTTAATTTTTCCTTCCATTTTTCTGATAGTATTGGTAAGTTGATCTTATTCAGATATTGGTCAATAGTATCCAAATCCACTTCTTTCATTTGATACAACTTTGCATAATACTTAAAGAAAGCTCTACTTATGGCCAGTTGGTCTATTAACGTCTTACCATCTTCTTGAATCTTAGTTATTACTTTTTTCTCCCTTTTCTTTTTCAGTTGCCACGCTAAATATTTCCCAGGTTTATTCACACCTTCAAATGATTTTTGGTTCAATTTTTTCAATTCCCACTCTAATTCTTTATTGTTCATTACTCTCAACTGTTCTTGCAGAATTTTTATTTCTTTATACAACTTCTTCTTCCCATGTCTTTTCTTTAATTGTAACTCCTTAGCCTTTATCTTTTCCATAATTTCTTGCCTTTTTTCTTCTTTTCTCCTTTTGTCTCTTGCATTTAAATCCATTAAAGTTCCTCTGATTACTGCTTTGTAGTGTCCGGGGTCTGAGCCCCAGCCCCCAGACTTGACAAGAGGGAACAGCAGGGGACAAAAGGGTGGCAGCAACTCCACCCCCCAAGCTGGCAACCAGGGCCAGAACCTACCTACTCCATGGGGAAGGGGCAAAAGGCCAGTACCTCAGAGGGGTGGAGGGGGCCAGGAGAAACCAGCCAGCCCCACCCTCCAGGGGGAAGAGAGGGGGCTAAGCAGGCCGGAGGGAAAGGGACACAGCAGGGAGAAGGTGAGTCCAGCAGCAGCAGCAGCAACCCAAGCAGAGCCCTTACCTGGCAGGGAGAGGACGCCGCTGCTGCAGCCCAGAGCCACACCATGGCTAGAAGACAGCAGCCTGGCTCAGGAGTTGCTAGAAGCCAAGCCTCTCCAGGGGGGTTTGCCACAGGCATTCTGGGGTAGGAGATGGGTAACCCCGCCCAGCATTGCTGAGCAGGCAGCGCAGAAGCTGGCTAAGGCAGCTCCTCGTGAGCAGGGCCAGGCAAGCTCAGTAGCTCAGAGGCTGGCTGGGGCAGCTCCTCGTGAGCAGGGCCAGGCAAGCTCAGTAGCTCAGAGGCTGGCTGGGGCAGCTCCTCGGGAGCAAGGCCAGGCAAGCCCAATAGCACAGAGGCTGGCTGGGGCAGCTCCTCGTGAGCAAGGCCAGGCAAGCTCAATAGCACAAGGGCTGGCTGGGGCAGCTCCTCGTGAGCAAGGCCAAGGAGCCCTCAGCTGGGGATGGCTCGCACTCAACCCCACCCTGCGAGCATGGCAAAAGGGCCCAGGAGGGATTAGTGGTTGGAGGGAAACACCTGGAGGAATGCACAGCTGGGCCCAGTCAGGAGAGGGAACAAGCCTGGAAGGAGGGCGGGGTGGAGAAAGGAAACCCTATAAAGGGTGGCTGGGAAGAGCTCTGCGGGGGTGGGTGTGAGTGAGGAGTGATGATGTGGAGTGAGAGCAGTAGGATGCAATGGTGGAGGCTTGGAGGAGAGTTCTGGAAGGAGGAGATGGAGGACCCAGAGGGTAAGCAGGCCAGGTTGAGCAGGCCAGCGAGTGGACTGAGAGGGAGTCTGGGTGAGGTATACCGCCCCTCCTTCCACAGAGCAGGGTCCTGCAGAGTCCCTGGCCCCCCTGTGATGTCAGGAGCAGACCGCCCAGTGCCACGCCCAGCGGCAGCTGCGGCAAGCCCTGACATGTAGGTATCCCATACTTTGTCAGTCGAAACGCCTTTATTTAGATTATATTGTATAAAGAATTTGGTCTCTCTTTGTAGTAGCATTATATTGTCTTCTGATTGCAGCAGGTCTTCATTTATCCTCCATCCTCGTCTTTTGGTGCCTTTCCCAAATTTCCACATTACTGGATTGTGATCTGAGCCTACCTTAGGCATTACTTCCGCCTCCTTAGTCCATACCGCCAGATCTTTAGAGGTCCAGATCATATCAATTCTTGATAGTGTCGAGTGCCTCGCCGAGTAAAACGTATATTGTTTTATTTTAGGGTTACTTCTTCTCCAAACATCCTCCAAATTTTCCTGATCTTTAATTCCAAAAAAGGATTTTGGCAAAAGTCCTCTTTTTTATGAGCGTCTTTCATTTTTTTATCATCATCCAAATTTGTTACTCCATTAAAATCACCTGCCAGAATTATTTGAGCATATGTCAGTCCATCCAATTGGTTCTGTAAGTCTTTTATAAAGTTCTCTTTAGTGCCATTCGGTGCATAAATTCCAATCAAAAATATTTTCTTTGCGTTCCAAATTATTTCCACTGCTATATATCTAGCTTCCGGATCATTTAAAATCACTTTCGGTTGCAGCTCATCTTTAATATATAAAACAACTCCTCTTTTTTTCTGCTTTGATGCCGCTGCAAATTCTTTCCCCAATTTAGCAAATGTTAAATATTTCACATCCTGTTTCCTAATATGTGTCTCCTGCAAACAAATTATATTACAATGTTGTTTAGATAGCCAGTGGAAAGTAGCTTTACGTTTCGAAGGTGAATTTAGTCCGTTTACGTTCCAAGATATAATTTTGCACTCCATTATCAAATTTTAGATCTTTTGGGTAAGTCTTTTTCATAGTCCTTCATAAACATTTCCATCTCCTGTCCAGATCTGAGTGTTCTTCTTGTCTCACAAAACTCAAAACTCAATCCCTCTGGTATTTCCCATCTATATCTGATGTTCAATTCTTTCAACCTTTGTACTAGTTCTCTGTATTTCTTCCTCTCCAACAAAACCCCCCTAGGAAGTTCCTTCATTATTCTCACTCTTTTTCCACCAATTTCCAGAGGGTTTTGAAATTGCTTACTCACAATCTCTTCTCTTGTTCTTTTCGTTGTAAATTGGACTATTATATCCCTTGGTAGGTTTTTCTGTGCTGCATATTTTGAGTTGATTCTGTATGTCACATCCAGAAAGGCTGCCACTTCCTCCGGTTCTTTATTCAAAAATTCTGCTAGTACTTTTGAAATCTGCTCTTGGGTTGATTTCCCTTCCACTTCCGGGACTCCGCGAAATCTAAGTTGTTTTTCCATATGCTTACATTCCGCCACGGCAATTCTCTCTTTCAAACCCTTGGTTTCTATCCTGTGTGATACAGCCAACTTGTCAGTTTCATCTTCCACTGTTTTAACTTTCTGCTGTGTCGATTGTAATTCTTTCTTGACCTCATCAATATTTTTAACCAGCTCCACCATCTCTGATTTAAAAGTCTCTTTGAGCTCCTTAATGTCTTTCACAATCTCTTGCATCATATCTTTGATCTCCTTATTCCCCTCTGCGAGTTTTTTATCGAGACTGTCCAGTGCCGTTTGCCATTCTTTCTTCGACATTGTGGGGCTTGCCTTACCTCACTCCCACGAGTCCGCTCTTTTCCTTAACTCCGTGGCATGGCTGATTTACTTTCCTCACCTTAAGCGTCAAATCTTAACAAAGTCTTTTAAAAATTTGCGATCTTAGCATCCAAAATGTCAGGCGTCTTTTCTCTATGGTTTTTACTTGAAGTTTATGCCCTTTCCCTTATCCAAAATGTCCTACTTCCGCGCAATTTGAGGTCAAGCTCTTTCCCTTCTTCAAAATGACGCATGTCCTCTTCCAGTTCCTCAGAGGCCGCTTCCAGCCAGTCTTTCTATTGCAGTCTTTCTATTCCGGTTTCTCTTCTCAACACAGCGTTTCTCGCGATGTTTCAACTTTCTCACACTTTGCTATCTCTTACAAGCTGCAGGCATGTAAACAATAATCTATTTTCTGCGTTAGCTCCTCTCTAAAAAATTCTTTTTTCTCAGTTACTTTGCCGGAATATTCATAGTAAGTTATTAAGTCTTTTGCAATTTTTGTCTTCTAATTTGATTCAGTTTCTTTTACCATTTTTCTTCTCACATAAAGAGATAGCAATCTTTACCTTATTAAATCTTCTTTATGGCTTGTAATTGCTGTTTCAGTAGTTACGATAGTCCAGTATTCCCAGTTTAGTGCTGAAGCTTGGGTACAGAGGTCTTAAGCCAAAAACTTGACTCCAGAGCTACTGCAGAGATCTTTGCCACCCGTCTATGAGCGGGGTCTCAAGGCTGGGTGGGTTATCGTTGCGTAGATCCCCCCCACAGCTGAGACCCTCACACTCTCAGGGTCTTGAGCATACTTGCCTGTTCTCCGCCTGAGAACAGGGGGCTATGGGCAGTTGGCACCCCACTAGCCTCACAAACAGCAGCACGGACAGCCCAGCTCCCTGAGCTGCTTCAGCCCTCCATGAACTCCAAGCCGGAAGTCATATTCCTCCAAAAATTCTGTATCCATTATTCCCAGTCCTAAGACCCTGATGCTGCCATTTCATGGAC
Source organism: Eublepharis macularius (assembly GCF_028583425.1). Classification (NCBI taxonomy): domain Eukaryota; kingdom Metazoa; phylum Chordata; class Lepidosauria; order Squamata; family Eublepharidae; genus Eublepharis; species Eublepharis macularius. Next base: position 141,668,399 of record NC_072790.1, read on the forward strand.
AGTGGCACAGCATTTACACCAATGGACCCCTCTCTGCCAAGAGCCATGATCTCCAGAACTTCCTTATATCCCAGGGTCCTATGTAGCCAAAGGACCAAACTAGATGAAATGTCCTTGATTTCACCCTGGGGTGAAATTTTGCAAACTGAATTCCTACTGGGGAACTCCTTTTTAATATTTATGAACCACTATTATGTTGCTGAATCTTTAATAAAAGGTCACTAACTGTTTACAGTTAATTACACACACATACATACCTATAAACCCTTAGTTGCACTACAAATACAGATCTGTGGAATTCATGGCAGTGGAAAAGCAAAGTAGTGTGGAATTCCTTGACCTAAGCATCCCTGGGCAGTGGCAGGGTGAGGGGTGGTTAATATAGGAAACTGGTTTGACCCATCTGATAAAGTCTCTAGGAAGAGAAGAGGGGGGACCCTGTGTGAAAAGGAGTCAGGGCTCTCTACCTAGTAAATAAGAGACTAGATGGGTGGGAAATTGTGACTAGACATAGGCAGGAACCAAAAAAATTTAACAACTCTGAGGTTTGTGGTTCGGTGCCAACGACGATCCCGAAGTCGCAAACTGCAACGAACATTTTCCGTTGCCGAACTGGTTTGCGATTTGTGGTTCGTGGGGTGCAGAATGCCCCCCGTGGCACTTAGAGAGCCCATATTCCTGGGGAGTGTTTTGCAGGCTCTCGTACAGCCATCAACCAAGTTTGGACAAGATTGAAAAAGGGATCTTGGAGTTATACCCTCTCCAATCCAAGGCCCCCAGGAAACTCCCACTCGATACAATTAGAGCTACCAGTTGACGTTGGCCCAGTTTACAGAAGGTGGGTGCTGATGGCGACCGCTGGGGCCTGGCGGGCATGGAAAGGCAGCGACGAGCCACCTCCCCTCAGGGGGCAGGGGGTCTGGCTGCTTGCCGGCGGCACCCCCATGTGCCCGCACGCTAGGCCAAAGAGGAGCACGCTGGTATTCCCAGCAATGTAGGAATGGTGGGTACTGCTGGCGGCTGCCGGGCCTGGTGGGCATGGGGAGGCAGGGGGTCTGGCTGCTTGCCAGCAACACCCCCCATGTGCCTGCCAGCTAGGCCAAAGAGGAGCGCGCTGGTATTCCCAGCGAGGGCAGGAACATGGTTGATGCCGGTGGCCGCTGGGACTGACGGGCATGGGGAGGCAGCGACGAGCCACCTCCCCTCAGGGGGCAGGGGGTCTGGCCGCTCACCGGTGGCACCCCCCATGTGCTCGCCTGTTAGGCCAAAGAGAAGCACGCTGGTATTCCTGGCACAGGCCAGAAGGTGGGTACTGGCGGCAGCTGCCGGGCCTGGTGGGCACGGGGAGGCGGCGACGAGCCACCTCCCCTCAGGGGGTGGGGAGGTGCCCACCTGCCAGGCCAAAGAGGAGCACGCTGGTATTCCTGGCATGGGTGGGTAAGGATATGACATTCAGCAACTGCGGGTCCTCACCTCAGGGTCCCACTAAGGAAAATTTCGACAGCAGCTGACAGTACCCACCTTCCTGCCTTGCCGGAAAGGATGGGAGGGAGAGGACATGTCATCATGAGGAGGGGGAGTGGGAAGATCCCTCAGCAACTGCAGGTCCTCATCTGAGGGTCCCACTGAGGAACAGTGCGGCGGCAGCTGACAGTACCCTCCTTCCTGCCTTACTGGAAAGGATGGGAGGGAGAGGACCTGTCATGTGGGGGGTAAGTGGGAAAATCCCCCTGCAACCGCCAGGCCAAAGAGGAGCATGCTGGTAGTCCCAGCGTGGGTGGGAGAGGACATGACATTCATACGGGGGCCTGATCCCCCAGCAACTGCGGGTCTTCACCCGAGGGTCGCACTGAGAAACAGTGCGGCGGCGGCAGCCAACAGTACCCACCTTCCTGCCTTGCTGGAAAGGATGGGAGGGAGAGGACATGTCATGTGGGGAGTAAGTGGGAAGATCCCCCCACAACTGCCTGGCCTCACAGGAGCGCGCGCTTATTCCCGGCACGGAGGGTGGGTGATATCCCCTCTCTTTCTATTTCAATTTCTGTCTCTACATACAGTTCTCCAACCATATACCATTCTCTGTTAACATGTATTCTCTAATGTTTGTGCGTACATTCTAGTGTCTTTTTCATTGTACTGATACATTCTGTACTGTTTGTCTCTTTCTCTGTTTTTGATTTTCAATCCTTTTCTCCATGGATGTGGCATGTTCTGTTCGATTCTATATCTCCTTGCTGTATTCACATTCTATTTCTACTTCTAGAACGGTTCATATCTGTGTGCCCCTTTCTATCTGTTTCTCTGTTTCTCCCTCTCACTGTCTATTTGCAACTTTCTATCTCTCTCTGTCTCTTCCTATGTGATGCCACCACTATTTATCTGAATCTTTTATGTATATCTGCCCTTTATTATTTCTTTCCATCTCTAGCTGTCTTTTTTTCTCTTTCTATAACTATATTGTTTTCTACATTCCTTTCTCTATCATCATCCATATGTAGGCTTGTGTGTCCATCTTTTCCCAATGGTTTTGTTTTTTAATACATCTTTCTATCTGTCTCTCTGTCTTGTTCTGTCCGACATGAGGAGGGGGAGGGGGAATATCCCCCAGCAGCTGTGGGTCCTCACCCAAGGGTCCCACTGAGGAGTAATTCGGCACCAGCCGACAGTACCCACCTTCCTGCCTTGATGGAAAGGATGGGAGTTGCAGGACACATTCCCACCCAGCTGAAAGGGGTCCCATCAGTCCCATTGACAGCGAATCCACCACGCTGTGCAACCAACTGTATCCGTATATGATACAATCGGCTGCGTGATTGCAGCTGAGCTGTCTCTCGTGATCAAGAAGGGAGCAGCAGCAGGATAGTCCCTCGTGAAGCGGGGGCTGACATGAACCGCCGTCCTGTCTTTGTGGAAATTAAGGGATGGGCAGGATAGGAGACATTGCTTGGACGGGTCAGAGTGGTTCCTGAGGGGGGGAGACAGAAATGGGACAGCAGCAGCAGCAGCTGACATCAGCCACCTTCCAGCCTTTGCGGACAGACATGAGTCAAGGGACCCATTCCCCCCTGCTCAGAGGACTCAGTGTTTGCGATGGATAGGGGCACCGTGCAGCTTAACTTTATATGCAACATTTCCTGAGCTGCTGCGCAAGTGCCCAAAGGAGGCTGCCATCAGCATCACCCACTTTCCTGCCTTTGCAGAAAGGAGGTGTCATGATGATCTGGCTGTGCCAGGAAGGCCTATCAAGGTCTCAGAAGCCTGTTAGCAGTGGGACTGGACCTGGCTAAAACTGCCAGCCCTCATTCAAGATACCCACAGAACTCAACGGGCAAGGGTGCGTGGCGACGGCATGGAGAACCAAGGGGCAAAATGTTTTGGTAGCCTATGGAAGCCCACACACTCCACGATGGATAGGGGCAAGCCATGTAGAGCAATCGTCTCTCCCAAGACACGAAGGCCCGCCTCCTGAGCCATCAGCCTCGAGGTTCTAAGCGGCGCTGTCCCAGACCCCAAGGGGACAACCTCCGTGAGTGCGGCTTGCTGGAGCACTCTACTCCTACCAGTGTCACCCTCAGAGCAAAGTGACCCTCCCACTGACCCCCACTCAGAAGAACTGTTCGCCCCCTTTCTCCCCCCAATGGATGTTTCACTGGGTGAGGAGGGAGACAGGCTCGGGTGGTGCTTCTTCAGGTGCCGAGTCAGGGGTGTCAAAGACAGGTACTTTGGGTTTTTCCCCCTGCGCACCAGGACATCACAGGCATGGCACAGCACCACACGGGGGTCATCAGGAAGGGCCTGAAAGTGCCTCCATATAGAGGTGTTGAAACGTCGACTGCTAACTGTCCCAGATGAAGGAGGATGAACGGTTACAGGCTGCGCTGTGCGGCTGGACACAGACCTGACCAGATCAGGCACTAATAATACTGTGTGAGCCCTCAGCTGAGGTGAGGCCCCAGGGCCTGGCAGCAGCACTGGAACCAGAGGCTGGGCACACCAAGATGCCTGGACAGAACAGGCACAAAGACTAAGAATAATAATAGTAAGAATAAGAATTAAAATGATAATGATTGTGATAATAATAAGAATCATTTGGTGAGCCCTCAGCCCAGGTGCCCACTGAGCTTGGCCCCAGGGGCTGGCAGCAGGCCTGGCACCAGAGGGAGGGAGGGACTAGAGCCCTAGCCCACCACTCCCACAGACCTGAACAGATCAGGCACTAATGTGAGCCCTCAGCTGAGGTGCCCACTGAGCTTGATCATGAACCGCCGGATCGCGATTGCACGATCGCCAATTTCATGGGGTTTTGAAGTTCGTAATGTGGTTTGTGCCCATCTCTAATTGTGACTGCCTTAGTTGCCTGAAACCCTGAAACCCTGAAAACCTGAGGAAAAGAAATTTTCAGGGTTTCGGGCAGATAAGGCTTGAGTTATCATGCAAGTCACGTAATAGCAAGTTGCTCGGTGGTTGCTACCAGGCCTGGGTTCAATAACTCATGCCTCAAAGGCCCAAACAGCCCCAGAAAGGGTTTTGTCCTCTTTCCTTTCACTGAGAGAAACCAAGATTGGAAGGCTGACAATACTATTGTTGCCTAGCAATGGCCACAGACAGCATTTATTTTTTAAAACTACAGGCAGGGCTCATTTTGAGGGGGAACGTGACAGAACACAGTTCCGGCAGTTCCCCAAAGAGGTCACACGTCAGGTGGCCCTGCCCACCTGACTCTCAGCCATTTGGGGCCCATTTCAGCCTGGATTGGGGCCAAAACTGCCCGGATCTGACCTCTGACGGGTGGTGGATCACTCTCCCACTCAGCAACGGCCCAATCCTGACCATTTTGGGCCCCTTTTTGGCCATTTTCAGCCCCTTTTTGCCATTTTGGGCCCAATTTCAGCCCTGAATGGCCAGGATTGGGTCCAAAACAGCCAGGATAAGTGATGTCAGGGGGTGTGTCATATGCAAATCAGTTATGCTAATGACACACTTCCAGTGATGGCAAGGGGCATGGCATATGCTAATGAGTTATGCTAATGAGTTCCTCCAGCTCTTTTTCTACAAAATGACCCCTGACTTCAAGTTCTGCTTCTATTATTTCAGGGTGTGTGTGTACTTTTTTTAGATGTCAGAATCCATGGCTCCAATCTCTGGATTTAAGAATCTGCAGATGAGATCACATTGAAAATGACCTATACTGATGATAATGCTATAGAAACTCTGTAATAACCAATTTTTTAAATCCCATACTGCTGGTGTAAGAGGGGAGGAATTAGCAGCCATGGGCTTCTGAGGAGAAGAAAATGGCATTAATGTGACCAGAGACTTCAAAATGTACATCTTCCCAACTATATGCTGTATAAGCATGCTTTGAATGCATTCTTTTCAAAAACATTATCAGGCCAGGTTTAGGAATAATCAGAGTAAAGCAGGGGAAAACCCAGGAAGTGGATAAGGGGACAACATCATGTGGAAGCTTTAAAAAAATCCCTCCAGTCCCGTTTCAATCCAAACCACAACAAAACGTCCAAGTGGAAGCAATCCTCAGATGCATCAGAAACAGTCTCTCTTTCAATCCACCACTGGCTAGCTGTTCTCCTGTCCATCTTCCTAGCTACAAATCCATAGTCCCAAACTTCAGCACTCGCTGTAAGTGTGATAGTCAATCATACCTATAATCAGTCAAGCATACAGTTTCATCCATAAAAACACAGTCCCAGAACAATTTAAACCTTATCCATATCTTTCCATGGGCTTAGAAGAATGGAACTCTCTGATTCAAAATGCTTCATCATACAAAAAACCTGGTCTAATAAACAGTATTGATGCCCTAGTAAACTTGTGAATAGAGTCAATGTCTTTTTTAAATCTCTAGCACAGTACGTTTTTTATTTAGGTGTTTCATATATATAAATTAATATTTATTTTTATTCTCTGAGACTAACATGAAGAATAAATAATCCTTTTAAATGATTTCTACAGTCATTAATGTTGTGATTTTATTTCCAAACAGCAATTTTGAAAGTAAATGTATAGTATTCCTGAATGATGGTTTCAAGTAGACATCTTTCCGCTGATTAATTCATCCTGTAAATTAAAGTGACTTACTGTGCAGTCCTGGTGGGGAAGGCAAAAGCACCCTGGGAGCTGACTAAGTGTTATGCTGGCATATCCTGGATTTATGCAAGCATAATCCCCCTACGCTGGCAAAGCAGCCTGCTGCCACTCCACCCAGGTCCTTCGCCAGCATTCACCCATAGCATCTGGGCACAGGTGTAACCAGGTTATAAGTCCCTGCACTGGCAGGCCAGGAGGTGGGGTGCAACTTAGTCAGCTCCCTAAGCCATTTTGGACATGGGAATGCCCCCAGAAGAGGTGGAAAGTTACGCCACAAAAAACGACAACATAGTCCATAGGCACCCATTTACAGGAAAAGTCGATCACGCCCCTGCCCCGTGCCCGGCCTCACCCAAGCAGCCCAGTGGAGGATAGGATGCCAACTACGGCAAGGATGAGCTGGATGAACCTCCCACTCTTGATCTTCCCACCCACCATCTCCAGAGGGTCCTTTTGGTTGCAGTGACTGGCCCTCTTATGTGGGGAAGCACAGCAAGCCTCAGGATTGCGCTGCCCATTACCAGTAGGATTTAAATTTGAAACTATTACTGCTACTTTATGTCTCTATTCCTCTTAAATGCCTGAATCAGGTGACCTTCAAACCCAGACCTTTTGTCAACCAAGGCTCCCAGATGTAATGGCACTACAAATGGGAAATGTCCAACAGTTTTTTATTTCAGCTTTGCACTATGAATCAAATATAATGATAAAATACAGATCTGACTGTTTATGACCTCAAGTTTCAATTAATATCAAATGTAAGTTTTTAAAAAATATATTGAACTACAAACATTCAGGGAAGTATATTTCAGAAGTGTGTAAAGGTGTTCATTGCAAAGCCCTAGAAGTTGCAGAAAAAGTTAGGATTTTTTTTTTAATTAAAGGGAGGGCTTAAAGGGAGGGCTTCATTACTCATCAGCAGATAAGGATATGTATGAAAATACTCCTGATATTCTATTTAAAACACCAGAATGTTTTCCAAGCCATCTGTTCATAAACCATAATTAATGAAGTTTTCTGCTACAAGGTTGCCTGAGAAAAGTAATTGCCTACATCACTGCATTTTTTTCTGCTGCAATTTATTAGTGTTTCCAGACATGTGACTTAGACTGAATTTACACGTGTACTGTATAGCACAGAATGTTGATAAACCAATAAACCTTCCTGCATGGGAATCAATCAATTCAGAATCCAACAATGTGTATTTAGAAATGCCTTTTGATTTTTCATACATTTTTCCTACAAGGGGAAAGTGGCTGTAAAGTGCTTTAATAAAGGCTTAGAGTGTGGAAATCAGCAGTTGAAGCTATTTATGGCATGAAAGTAAATAATGTCACCTGGTAAAACACTATTAAAGAGACAGAATAAGTTAGGCAGGGCCAGAAGGAAAGGATGGAAGAAAAGTAAGAATTAGAGACCAAAGAACAGAAGGGTGGGACAAAGCCAGTTCAGGAGGAAAAGTGGTGATAGCTCTAACCCGTCCTTGTAACTACAGCCCTATTGGAGAGAAATAACAACAACATTCAATTTATATATTGCCTTTCAGGACAACTTAACATCAGAGTGGATTACAAAATATGTTACTATTATCACCACAACAAACACCCTGTGAGGTGGTTGGGTCTGAGAGACCTCTGGAAGAGCTGTGACTGACCCAAAGTTACCCAGCTGGCTTCAAGTGGAGGAGTGAGGAATCAAACCCTGTTCTCCAGATTAGAGTTCTGGCACTCTTAACCACTACACCAAACTGGCAAGGCATAAACATCCCAAATACAATAATTTCAGAAGAGACTCTCCATATGTATGTGTCCTCATAGTGTAACTGTCCTTTAGTTTATGCATGATTTTTGGTATTGCTCTAGACAATTGCTCTAGAGCCAGTTGGATGTAGTGGTTAAGAGCGCGAGACTCTAATCTGGAGAATGGGTTTGATTCCCCACTCCTCCACTTGAAGCCAGCTGGGTGACCTTGGGCTAGTCACAGTTCTCTGGAGCTCTCTCAGCCCCACCCACCTCACAGGGTGTTTTGTTGTGGGGATAATAATAGCATACTTTGTAAATCGCTCTGAGTGGGCATTAAGTTGTTCTGAAGGGCGGTATATAAATCATATATAAATCGAATGTTGTTGTTGTTGTTAGTATTATTAATGTGGAGCAGCAGTGGTATAATCTTTCAGTTAGGCTAGGATAGCTTGCTCTTTTTGTGTGTTTAATGTTCACCAGAAATGTCTGATGGATGCCATCTGTTGTGATTTGGTTCATCCGACAAGGTCTGTCATTCTTGTATAAAGTTGTTTAAAATCTGCCTTTTGTATTGCTCTCTGGATGTTATCTTTCCTTTGAAACTATAGGATTCTGTTTTGTTTACTTTACTGCTTTATTCTTGTTACTGTATTTCACATCCCCCCAAAAAACTTCTGCCTATGGTGTATTCTATTTCTACTTTGTGCACTGCTTTCTCTTAATCTACCACTCTCTATGTATCATATTAAATCCATGCAATCTGGCAATCCATTTGATCACCAACTGCTGCTTTATTGCCTTTGACTGTCATGTTCTGACACAATGACTGCTCTTCAAAGTTTTTATCCATTTGCTCCTACCTGACCTTAGATCAGACCCCTGTGCACTTTGAAATGTAATATGGAATGTTTTATTTCTAAACTCCTCTCACAGCTGGCAATCTGGAAGGCAGAGAGAGCACTAAACAGGCATAAATTTTATGAGAACAGCTTGGTTTTCAATCAAGCAACAGGTTGTACAGATTGAGAAGGCACTGTACTGTCTGATGTTTCATAGGGTCAGGTGGAACCGTATTGATTCCCATGTGTCACTTGACAACTGTGAATTAGAAGCTGCAATACTAGGTGACTTCAACTACCCTCACATCGACTGGGTAAACATGTGCTTGAGCCACGCTCTAGAAATGAGATCCCTAAACATCATAAATACTGTGTATTGGACCAGCTGTTTACACAGACAATCAGAGAGTTAGTGATCTTAGACTTGATTCTGAATGGGGATCAAGACTTGGTGCAAGATGTAGATGTTGTTGCACCAATTGGGAACAGGGACCATATAAGCATTTGTGTAAATGGTAAATTACCCCCAAAGACAAAACTATCACCTTGGACCAGTCACAAACTCTCAGAATGATGTGGACTACTCTGAGTTCCCACTGGGAAGAATGTCAGGGTATAAATGAAGTTAAAAAAATTAACTTCAAATGAGGGAACTTTACAAAAAATGAGGGGACAAGTAAGAAGAAAGCCGAAAGGGAAACTCAAAACAGTCAAATCCCAAGAGGATGCCTGGAAGCTATTTAAAACCATACTAACTGAGGGCCAGATAGAATGCATGCTGCACATCAGGAAAGATGCCACCAAATCTAAAAGGATTCCTCTGTGGTTAACTATTCAAGTCAGAAAAAGCCATAAAAAGCAAAAAGGCTTCTTTTGAAAACTGGAAGGTTTACCCCAATGAGATGAATAGAAGGAAACAAAGGACATGGCAAAAGAAGTGTAAGTTAACTATTAGGCAGGGAAAAAAGAATTCAAGGAGTAGATTTCTAAAAACTTCAAGACAAACAATAAGCATTTATTTAAATATAGCAGGAGAGTAAACTCACCAGGGATACAGTTGGACCATTAGATTACAAAGGAATAAAAGGATTGCTAAAGAAAGATGAGGAGATGGCAGAGAAGCTGAATGATATAAAATGAAATTCTGTATTTAAGAAGGAAAACTAAAAAGCATAATTATAGGATGGGAGACACTTGTCTTGGCAGCAGTATATATGAAAAAGATCTAGAGGTCTTAGTAGATCATACACTGGCCATGAGTCAGTGGTGTGATGCAATATCTAAAAAGGCAATTGTGATTTTGGGCTGCATCAACAGAAGTATAGTTTCCAGATCACGCGAAGTGGTATCACTTTATTTTATTCTGGTTAGACCTCACTTGGAGTACTGTGTTCAGTTTTGGGCACCACAGTTGAAGAAGGATGTTGACAAGCTGGAACATGTCTAAACGAGAGCAATAAAGATGGTGAGGGGTTGGTGACCAAGTGCTATGAGGAAAGTTTGAACGAGCTGAATATGTTTAGCCTAGAGAGGCAACTGAGAGGTGATGTGATAGTCCTCTACAAGTATCTGAAGGGCTATCACAGAGAGGATGAAGTGGAGTTGTTTTTTGTTGTCCCAGAGGGTCAGACCAGAAACAATGAAAGCTAAAGATTTTTTGGCTAAACATTAGGAAGAACTTTCTGACAGATAAAGAGTTCCTCAGTGGAACAGGCTTCCTTGGGAGGTGGTGGACTCTCCTTCCTTGGAGGTTTTAGGAAGAGACTAGATGGCCATCTGACAGCCATGATGATTCTATGACTCAATATGAATGTATACAGATTGAGAGAGGGAGGGCATTAAAGGATGAGCCAGTGCTAGGGAATCAAAGGATGAGCACTAGCCCTTTCTTAGATATCCAGAGTAGCAATGGGTACAAACTGGGAAAATGGCAGTTTGTGGCAGTTCATGGTTTGTCACGTTGCATGAACCATTAACGTCACGAACTTGCCCCAGTTGGTGAACCGGTTCATTTGGTTCATAGTTTGTCACTTACAAAGGCCATAGAACGGCCCCCTTGACAGTCAGAGATGCCAAACTCACAGGGAGTCTTTAGCAGGCTCTCCTCCAGCCACCCTCCATTTGGCAAAGATTGGATTTTGGATGTCCAAGTTATAGACTCCCAAAGTGGTGGCCCCCATGAAAGTTCCATTAGATATAATGGGAGCCATGAATGCAAATTGGCTTGCATTGGCTCCATGGAAAAACACTGCAGCACCAAAAAGTTGCAATGAAAATGATGGATGGAGTTAGAGAATCTTCCTCCAAGAATGGAATGTTGGCCCTCAGAGTGGAATGACAGTCTCTGGGACCAGCTAAACTGCTCTGGGCCTGGAATGGGGACAGAAGCACTTTTTGAGGGAACAGTCAAGGAGATGTTCTTGGGGAAACAGGAATATTCTTTTAAAGGAAAGGAGGACAGAGACAATCCATGAGAGGAGGTTAATCTTGGGGGGAAGAATACTTTGGGGGAACAGAAATCTCCCCAATGGGGTAGGCGAGGAAAGGCTGGAAGCACCAATTCCTGGTGGGAGAGAAATCATCATGAGAAGGCAGACATGGGCATGGGGAGACTAAAAGACAGGATTCTCGGTGGGGCAGACATCTTGAGGGGATAGATGTGGAAAGTTGGCTGAAAGTGAGGATTTTGTGGGAGATAAAAATTTGGAGGAGGCAGATGTGGGCAGACAGGCATCGGTAAGTCTCCACTGCACGTCAGCATTGCATTACATAATGAGGAGCTCCACCAATGGAGGCAGGACTTCTGCAAGGAGGTTCAGAGGCTGCAGGCTGAGTGCAGTGGGTGGAGGGGACAGGGGGTGAAAGAGGAGGTAGTGGATAGGGAGCGGCAGCTCCCAGCACCTCAGCCTCCAAGAGTCCAACCTTGCAGGGTGTCTACTGGTCCTTGATCATGACCTGGGAGGTCAGCTGCATGGGGGCAACAGGCTCCTAGGGTGGGGGTGGCCTTCAACACCCCCTCATGCCTACAAGGTGTCTATCTGGATGAGATGGGTTATGACAGTGGCCGTCCCCTCCTTGCGGACCCTGGAGGTGGTCAACTGGCTGCCTCCCTTCCACCAGGGCGATGGGCTTCTGGGGTGGAGGGTAGCCCACAACACCCCCCTGGTGCCAAAATCCCACTGTCCCTGGGAGAGAGCAGATTTGCAAGTGTCAGTGCCTGGAACTCATTGTCAGGTTCAGAATGCTTCCCTATATGTTGTAACCAAAGAGACTCCATTTTAATTCTTTTAGTGTTCCGAGTTCTTTCTTCACAGGTGCCAAGATGTTCCCTAGCAGCTATCTCTCACAAGAGGAATGTTTTGACTACAGCTTTTCCAGCCCTGGGAAACTTTCACTTTCTCAGCTTCAAAGGGATTGTTTTGAGAACTATGGGGGGAGGCTGGGCCTACTGGGTCTTGATACTTTGTACCTTATTCTTTGCCTCTCATTCGTAACAATACACGTGTACAAGCCCAGATATTGCATCTGGGCCAGTGGACTATAATGGTTGCTTTTTTCAGTAAATCTTTTGAAAACAACGGACTCTCGTCTGATTGCAGAAGGTAGTCTGGATACAACTATTATTTAGCCACAGATCTGACACTCATCTCACCAACGGTGTGGCTGCAAGGGAAGCTTTCCACCAGTAGATCCCTAGAGAAGGAGGTTACACTTCTCCTTGCAGGAGGGGGCGGGGTGCATTTGCACCTAAGTGCTCTGTGAGTCCTTGGGAACCCACTATGTTTGGATCAGAAGGCTGGCTCCCTTTTTGTCTCATTTTTCCCCTTTTCAATTCTTATTTGTGTTGTTGGACTAAGGCTCTGGCCCAACCCAGTCTCAGGGCTGCAGTCAGGCTCTGGGACCAAGCTTATTAGGCTCCTTGAGGGCTTATTCTTCTTGTGGGGGAGGGGGGTACATTTGCACCTAAGTGTTCTGAGAGTCCTCTTGAACTCACTAAGTTTGGCCCCGAAGCCTGGTAGTGGAGGTTAAAATTCCAGAATCCATCTCACCAACGGGGTGGCCATGAGGGAAGGCTTCCCTACCCATGGGGAAGGTGGTTAAAATTCACCTTGCAGGGAGGGGTGTGTGTTTGCACCTAGCATGGACAGGAGGTGAGCCACAGCCTGACCCACCAAGACACTTGTTCCCTAAGTCTGGCAGTGGCACAAAGACTGGAGAGGGGTCGGAGCCCGATCTGGACAACTGAGTCCCTCTGCTGGGACGCAGCCGGGGGCAGCAGGCATTGGTGAACCAAGGGATGGGAGGACTCTTGGGGTAGGAGATTTAAATTCCCCTTGCAGGGGGTGCGTTCCCCCATGGAAAGAAACAGGGACAAAAGGGGAAGACTGTCCCCTCTAGGGAAGAGCTGCTACCAGCATAACCCACCTCACCAATGGAGTGGCCGCAAAGTAAGTCTTCCCAACCCATGGGGAAGATGGTTAAAATTAACCTTGTGTGTGTGGGGAAGGGTGCGTTTGCATCTGACCCACCAAGACACTTGTCCCCTGACTCTGGTAGTGGCATAGAGACTGGGGAGGGGTCGGAGCCCGGATTGGGATGACCAAGTTGGTCCACATAATAATGTTACACACTGATGGTATAATGTTACAGACGGTGTTGCTGATGTTAGAGAAGTGGCCAAAGCCTATGAGATGTTATTGAAGATCAAAGACTGTTCGCACCTGGCAAGGACAGGGGACAGAAGAGGAAGCCCACTCCCTCAAGGTGAGAGCAGTGACCACTATAACCCATCTCAGCAATGGGGTGGCTGCGGGGGAAACCTTCCACCAGCGGAATCCATCTCCACAATAGGAGGTTAAAATTCCCCTTGCAAGGGTGTGCATTCCCACCTGGCAAGGACAGGCCAATGGCCCACCACATGGGGATGGTATATGAGGGGGCACAATGACACAACACTCAGTGAAAGCCCACACCCTCCACAATGAACAAAGTTGGTACATCAAGAGCAATCGTCTCAGACACTACACGAGTGCCCATCTCCTGAGCCCTCCCCATATTCCTTTTGTATGACAGTGCACTCTAACCTCGCCCTAACCTTCATTGTGCAAATGGGTGCTGTGATTGGTAAGGCAGCACAGTGTTAGCCCTCAGATAAGGAACCCACTAGGCTTGGCCCCTGAGGCTGGCAGTGCTACAGAGACTGGGGTGGGGTCAGAGCCCTGAACCACCCCCTAGGCACCTTTCCAGCTGAGACCGGTGCTGTTTGGAAGAGCCCTTAACCGAGGAACCCACTAGGCTTAGCCTCTGAGGCTGGCAGTGCCACAGAGACGGGGGGTGATGTCAGAGCCCTGGAACCACCACCGAGACACCTTCCTAGCCAGGATAGGTGTTCTAAAGAAGGGTCCTCACAGAGACCGCCCGGGCTTGGCCCCTGAGGCTAGCAGTGCCACAGAGACTGGGGTGGCTCAGAGCCCTGATATCTCCTCAAGGTCCAGGGATGGGTAGCCCAGCAGGAACAGGTTGACCTTTATGTACCATCACCTCTGCCAAGTCTTCTGCAAGGGTACACCTGGCCTCCCTGATGCCACCAATCTCCCAGCTCACCACCGAGGACCAGTAGTGGGGGGTCCCTGTTGGGTGGGCTCTCACGGCCTGGGGCACTGGGCTCATCCTCCTTCACCACTGCCAACAATCACTCTTCCATGCCTTCTTCCTTCTGGCCAGATCATTTCACCTGGAACCTCCACACCTCTCTGTGGACGTCCTGCTTCCATTGCTGGATCTCAGCATTGCACAACACGATGTTCCCTTTATATGGGGGTCACAGATGCAGGCCAGTCTGTACACCCCCTCTTGGCAGAGAGGATGGAAGTGGGCAGCCACATCTCCCTGCAACCTCCTCACCAAATCCCTGACCCTAGGGAGAAGGGCTTCCCCTTGCTCCAGTTCTTAGGCCAACATCTGATCCAGACTGTGGATCAGGGGGATGGTTGCCCCAGGCTGGCCATGTAAGAGCAGAGGAGGTTGGTGGTGTCCTGAAATGGCTTCAGGACATGGACTATTTAGGAGAGGACCAGACAGTCTGTGGGGCTAATGCTGGGCTCCTCTCCCCACTGCAAAATGTGCACAGAGGACATGATTTCCTGCACCACTTGGCTTTGCTCCACCAGACGAGCTATCATTATGTAGGTGGAGTTCCAATGGGTGGGCATGTCTTGGAAGAACTCGGGATCCCCCTCCTCCTCCTGCTTCTTGTGCAGCTGGTGGGAAGAATTAATGCTGCAGGAAAAGTGGGCAGCCAGATGCCGGCAGCTGTCCAACACAGCACGTGTCCAACGTTTCCTGGTCTCAGGTAGGCTTGATGGTGCTACCCAGCCCAAGAGCATCCCTCATGACTAAGTGCAGCTTGTGCACCAAGCAGACAATGCCCTCAAGGGATGTGGCATGCAGAGCTGCCACCATGTTTCTATTGCATTCATGACCATGGACAACATCACCCGTGGTCACCCACTCCCTCAGTCCAGCCGTGATCATGGTGGCAATATTCCTCTCTATGTGGTCCTCATCCATCCCCCATGCTTAGAGCAGAACCACTCTGTAGCCTGGTGGAATGGCTATCCCCTCCTTCCAGGGCCCTGATTTTACCCTGGTGGTCTGGAGGTCCTGCAGTTACCACCGGTGGGCAGTGATGGCCAGGTATCCATGATGATGGCTGATCCACAGCCATCCACTGGTCTGTCGTGAAGTGCATGGTCAACCCTTGTGCTCTGGACAACTTGTTATGTACCAGCTCTACCACAGAGTGGTAGATGGAGGGCAAGACTCACTAGCCAATGGTCCACCACAAGGGCATGGTATACCAGGGGGCAAAATGATGCAGCACCCGCTGAAAGCCCACACCCTCCACAATGGACAAAGGTAGTCTGTACAGAGCAATCATCTCTGCCACCACATGAGTGCCCGCCTCGTGAACCCTCCCCATTTCTTTTACTTGGTGGTACCACCAACCCCCGAGGGAACAACCTTCTGAATGGTAGCCTGCTTGGAATTTCCACTCCCACCCACAGCACCCTTGGTGCAAGTTTTCTTCCTCAGGGTGGACTCCTGTTCCCTTCCCCTTTCTCCCTGCTCAGAAGCCTTCTTCATCCCTCTGCTGGATGGTTCTCATTGCTCTGAAGGCAATAGACTTGGGTGGTGCCTCTGCAGATGCCTGTGGAGGGCAGTGGATGACAGGTGCTTGGGGTCCAAGTCCCTATGCACCAGGGCATTGCTGGTTCAGCAATGCACCACACAGGGGTCATTGGGGAGGGTTAGGAAGTGCTGCCAAAGTGTGGGAGTGAAATGGGGACTGGGAGTTGGTGGGTCACGACAGAGGCTTAATTGCTGACGTGTGTGGCTGGGCTGGGAGGATGGAGTGAGGGGTGGACTGCAGGCAAGCGCAGCCCCAAGAGGTTAGGATGTGAAGGAGCTAGATGTTTCTCCAAGCTCCCCCACACACAATACACCCTGAGATCCCTCCTCCTCTTCAAAAAGTTTTAGCAGCTGCTCTTCCTCTGGCAATGCTGACAAGTCTTCTGCCTCCATCTCTATCCCCACAAGAGGATCTTGAAAAAGAGGCTCTCTCTCTGAGACCTCCCCACTAGTGCTGGGCACTGGTGGGCCAGTAGGATAAGCTTGGGACTTCTTGTCCCACAACCACCCTTGCCCCTCAATCTAAACTTCATGGTGCTAATAAGAAGAGCCCTCAGTTGAGGAACCCACTAGGTTTGGCCCCTGAGGCTGACACTGCCACAGAGACTGTGGTGGAGTTAGAGCTCTGAGCCGCTACACAGGGACCTTCCCAGCCAGGACAGGTGCTCTAAAGAACAGCCCTCAGCCAAGGAACCCACTAGGTTTGGCTCCTAAGATCGGCACAGCCACAGAACTGGGGTGGGGTCAGAGCCCTGATCCACCACCCAGGTACGTTCCCAGCTGGGACAGGTGCTCAAAATAATAATAATAATAATAATAATAATAATAATAATAATAATAATAAATGTGATTTCTCTGGCAAGGAACCCACTAGGCTTGGCCCCTAAACCTTGCAATGGCCCAGAGACTGGAGTTGGGTCAGAGCCCTCACCCACCACCCAGGCACCTTCCCAGTAGGGACATGTGCTCTAAATAAGAATGAGACTGTTAATCAGTCTAATATATAACAGAATTGCCGGCACAAGCTCCAAATACCTCCCTCTCTGACTGAAAGCACCCTGTGAGGTGAGTGGGGCTGAGAGAGCTGTGACTGACACAAGGTCACCCAGCTGGCTTCAAGCAGAGGAATGAGGAATCAAACCTGGTTCTCCAGAGGCTTGCTGTTCTTAACCACTACACCAAACAGAATCAATGGACTACACAGACTAGCCACTACCTGTTGAAGCAACAAGTGACAAACTTCATTATATAACCCCTAACAGAAAAGTCTGCTTTACCTCTTTTGAGACATTTAATGCAAAATTAGAAAATATATGTCTATGGTTGCTGCATTTTTTCTGACAGAGTTTCTATGCCTTTTCTAACTGTACAATAGGCAGTAGTTCAATAGGTTAAGATTTCCTGACATGGACATGCAGTGATGGGGAAAATTTTACTTGCTGGATTTCTGCAGGACGCTGCAGAAAAAAAAACATAACCATTCATTTTTTATTCTTGTTCTTGTTTGATACACATACCTAAACAGAAACACATTTTTTTTTGTTCTAGGGTTATTTTAAAAACTGACTGAAATAAACCTTAATGGAGACCTGCTTCTTACAAAACACTGTGTATTCAGTTTCAATGCTTGAGTACAAAATATATGGATTTTGCATCAATTATGAAGGGAATGTGCATGTATAATTCACTTCTTTCCCTTTCAAAATAGTCATAAGCACTAACTGGAAAAGAAATGGAGCCCCTATCTGTGAGTATTTTATAGGGGAAATGTGAATCATGCATGTATTCATTCTTCATAACTAACATGATAAATGTATATTTTGTACTTGAGTACTAGACGCTAAGTACAAATTGTTTCATGAGAAGCTATTTTAATCCTCCTTAAGTTTAAAATAATTTTTATGTTCTTCTTAAAGTCATTTATGAAATTACATTGCCCGTATTGCAAATTATTATGTAAGACTCTGTAGAGGAAATTTTTTTATCTAAAAGAAAAGATAGGATATGACAATAGAAAGAGCATAATAAAGCTTATACAGGCAGTAGTTGAAACAAATTTGAGACTTATACTAACTTATACAAATAGAACCTTTGAAATTAAAATATAATTTAAACAAGCACTACATTTAAAACTGAGTTAAACTGATAAAACTTAGGTGTATAATAAATCTCCTTCCCTCTTCTTGGTTACTTGTACAAAATTTAATATCAACTATTTTATTAATCATTCCCTGTGTTTCATCCTTTTATCTTTATACTAAATTACCTTAAATAATATTAGTTGTGGCCTAAATAATCAATTCCAGCCCAACCCAGTCTCAGAGCTGCAGTTGGGCTCTGGGACCTAAAGATTTTCAGAAGCTGGCAGAAGCTGAATGCTTAGTTTTGGGGAACAGGTACATTTGAGTACATATCCCTAACTAGAGAGTTCCCAAAGAACTACAGTCCTGAAGCATGGTGCATGCACTATCCAAGACACTCTCACTACAGGGGAAAGTGAGATTTATATACCTCTTTCTCAAAACTGGTGACTCAAAATGTACAGCAGAATGTTTATGGCATTCTTTTGCAATATGCATAGCTTTTAACTAATAATGACTCCACAACTAACTAATAATGACTCCCTTTAACTAATAATGACTCCACAAACCAAACATCCCCAAGAATGGAATACTATCAAAGGCTGGCATATCTTTGAATTTTTTCTTAGAATACTGTATAGTTGTACATCTGTGAATAGTTTGTAAGTATTGGTCATTTCTGCACTGCCTTATTTTTGTGCTTGTATCTCTCCACTTCTTATCCCCCTTTCACAATGCAGCGTTCACATGCTGGTTCATATGTCTTGACTTTTGCAACTGAGTTGCGCTTTCAGAAGTTCACATGCAGCAGAAAAAGCGCTATAATGGGTGGTGGATGAGCTCAAGTCACAGCTGACGAAAGCACATTCACGCCTATTTTGGGCATAGTCAGACTGTAGTAACCCGTAGTCAGATTTGCATTATATCGCTGTTTCAGTATGTAAGCTTGGAAGATTTGATGGTTGAAGCCTGGAGAGGGCAGGGTTTGGGGAGCGGAGGGACCTCAATGGGGGTATAATTCCAGAGTCCACTCTCCAGAGCAGCCATTTTCTCCAAAGGAACTGATCTCTATGTCCTGGAAATCAATTGTAATTCTAGGAGTTCTCCAGTCACCACCTGGAGGTTGTCATCCTATTGGTTCCTACTGGTTCTTTTAGTTAATAATAAACAAAAATAAGTCTATTTGAGAAATATATTTCTATGGAATGCTAAGATTTAAACTGCACCTAATAATCAAACAGTAAAGGACCTGCCCATTTTGTTTAATTAAGTCATATTCATCTTCCATGGTGAACAGAATTAAAGCCTTGAACATACTCTTGGTATTAGAACGAAATGGTTTATTCCTTGAAATTGTGTGTATCAGGGATAATAGGATAATAATAGGATAAATACTCCTCTATTAGCATTTTTATTTAATGGTGGTGACATACAAGAAATGGTTGTTATAGCTTCCAACTCAGACACGGCATAAAAGCAAACAAAAGATATTTTTGAAAATTCAGTGCGTGGGTGTTCTATGTGGGAGCATTTTTCTTACATGAGCAGAAATTTTTTCTGCCACTATGAACCTAAATGGTTGCATATTTCTTTGTAAATAGTAAGTGTTGGCATGAGGAGAAACTATCTACGTCCATAAGGCAAAGTATAGTAAGAAATCCATGAAATCCATTCAGTAAGAATGCACATTATGCCCCACAGCAATCCCATGAACACGATTAGTATGCTGCAGCTTATGCAAAGGGATTTCAAAAATACCTGAGGAAATTTATTTTTATATATTTGGTTGGATCCAGATTGAGTTTTCTGCTAATGGAAGAGGAGGTGTAATTTTCACTAGTTTCCCCTTCCTGCTTCAGATCTCCAATTTGCTCCACATGCTATTCCTGAAAGTTCCTGTCCCACAGGAACAGCATTTTGGGGAGATTAATGGACTACACCAGGATGCAGGGAAAGTTCTGTTATGCACTTACCTTTAGTGGAAACACCTTTAGTTTAAAATTTAATATGAATGCAACCCAGCATATGAATCATGTTTAAGAACTTTTTCACGGTACTTACTACACACCCAATTATGTCTTTTGGATAAATCTCAGTATTTTTTAGCTAATGTATTAGTAACAATCCAAAATGGAGAAAAATAATCTTGCAAAGCAAATGTTTATTTACTATGCAGATTATAATATTCATAATAATATTTATAATACTTAATTTTAAAACTGGTTTATAGCTAATTAAGAATCTAAGATTAGACCAGTTGTCCATCTAGTTCAACATCCTGTCTCATACAATGGCCAACCAGTTACTCTGGAGGGCCAACAACAGGGCATAGAGGCAATGATGTTCCCCTGAAGTTGTCTCCAAGAACTGGTATTCAGGTTTTACTGCCTCTGAATATAGAGGTTCCCTTTACTCACCATAGGTAGTAGCCACTGAAAGACCTATCCTCCATGAATCTGTCTAATACCCTTCTATAGCTATCCATGGCTGTGGCTATTAGTAGAGATGCACAGAGAAAGTATTTGTTTCAGTTTCGAATCCAAGGTTTTCAAATTAACTGTTTACAGTTGCTGCTTTTTTCTTGGCTGGGGCATTGTCAGTTCTAATCCATTTTTTTTAATTATCTTGAGCTTCAGACCCATTCTTTGCAATGAGACCTTTGAGGCTCTTTGGGGCAGCTGTTTTTGCATTTAACTGCACCAAAATCATACAGAACATAGTACTCCCTCTAAACCATTGACCCACCAAGTTTGAGAGCACACACAACAACAGGTATCAGTGTATGGACCCTGGAAAAGGATCACGAAACAAGAAAAAAGGTCTGGAGAAGCAGCCAGCATTTTGTCAGGTCTTGCCAGGTACTTTCCAAATCACTTCACTGCATCACTCCAGTGTATGAGTTACAGATTTTATTAAGGAAAGATATCAGTTTCAAGATACTGCAACATGGTCATTGACCAGAATGCCTAAAGACAGGAAAGTCAGTTCAATTATAGGTCAGTGTCCCCTCCACCAGGAGGGAGAAAGTCAGTTAGGAGTTTAGGTGCGCTTCGCCTGGGAAGAAGGGAGGGGGGAAGGAGAGGAGCGCTACTCAGTCTGTGCAGTAGTTTCAAGGACACATTGCCAGGCTCAGCAGGAACTAGGAATCAAAACACTTTGCCTGAAAGAGAAACAGTTAGCAACAGGTTTACACAACTCTGGTTCCCTTTGCACTCCCTCAGAGGTACTGAAGCCAAACACATATGAAACAGAAAGCATGAAATGTGGCAGATACGCTGGGGCTTATCTGACACATTTGCCAGATTAAACCAAATTCACTCAGTTTAATCCATCACATTGTCATTCAGCTTCCTGGATGAGATCCAGGAGTCTCTGATCTGAACTGGCATAGCCAGATTTAACCAAATCAGCATAAATCCAGTTATATAGCCAAATCAGAAAAGCTGGATTGCACGTGCCTAATGCTGTGTTCTTTTTTTAAAAAATGATACTGTTTGGTGTTCATTTAAATAGTCCTTAGTGTTGGAGTTCAGCAATGTCTGGTGTACAAAGAAAAAAAATCCTGCAGTGGGAAACAAGCTCTAGTTAGACAGGACTATAAGAAGAGTACTTTCTTTCTAATAAGTGTTTTTCTCCTTAGGCTACTCTTTAGGTAATGCTTCCCTTCTTCACAGAACTCTAGAGAGCTCTCTCAATTACCAAGGTAGCTAGATTTATTTTATTCTCATTCCTATCTCATTTGTGAGTTCTATTATGAAAGTTTTTGTTACTGTTAATCAATTCAGTGTCCTGAGTACTGCACTGGCACTCCGCCAGCACATAGCAATGTTAATCACTGCTAATTTGTTTGGATCAGTAGCTCAGTTTGGGGGGTGGGGCAGTAGGGAAAAAGGTATTCACAAGATTTACTCATTCATTGTGAACCAAACAGACTGGTGATAAGTTCATGTTTGATTGTCACATTCAAACACGGTAAGTTCGATTTTCAAAAACACTGGATGAAAAATTCATAGCATTCCAAAAGATTTACCACCTTCATGAGAACTAGGCCAGACACTGCAATCCTATGCAGAGGTATACCAACTCTGCATGGAATTGTGCAGGCACTTATTTTTTTTATCATTACCGTAGGACACATTCAATGACTTCCAACAGCAACTGTATACTGTTTAGAATGTGGAGGATGAGGACCAATCAGTCTGCATATGCAAATGACCTTGAAAGGCCGGCCCAATCAGGGAAGAGTGGCCAAGCTGGTAGTGGGCAGGGGCACAAGCAGGCAGCAGCCTGCCAGCCACACAGGTAAGCTGTATCCCTTTGAGAAAACACATTTTACCCGCTTTTTACCCCTGTAGGGGCGCATTTCTTAAAGTCCCTTCTTAGCAGGTGTTTACATCATGAAAGGAATGTTCTCCCCAAATTTCATGTTTCTAGGTCGAGGGGTTTGGGCTGGGCATTGATGAGTCAGTTAGGACACTAGTCTTTATATATAGAGACTAGCTTGATGCCCGTGCTTTGCTACTATATTTAACTACTTTAAATTCAGTTATAATACTCATGGGTATATAACAGTTTTTGGTTTGTGGGAGGGAGGGGTTGAGTTAGTTTTATAGTATAATAGCATAGTACCTGAGTTTCACAAACTGTTTGAATAAAGCTGAAAACTGATGAAGTGAATTTCGAAATGTAACATTTATTGAAGAGATTTTTAAAACGACGAGATTGTAGCGCAGGAAATAAAGTGAAAAATACGTACAACCGTTTTTTTTCTACTGAAGGACCTCTTTGTAGATCACATTGGTGGTTTTCCTCTCAGGTGCTAGGATCACCAGGCTGCTGGGTGAGCTCACTCTGGAGCAGGCCACGTAGAACTGCCCATGTGAGAAGCAGTCCTCCTGCGAGTCAATTCCTGCCACCTTCAGTATCTCCCCTGGGACTTGTTGATCGTCATAGCAAAGCAGACATTGAGGGGGAACTGCAGTCTCTTGAACTTGAAGAGGTTATCTGATGGTATGAATGGTATGCGTACTATTAACACCAACTCCCCCCAAGCACTGCCGGTGAACAATGTGGCCTCAATGATGTTCCTGTGGAGGGCTTTCACTCATAGTCTGGTGCCATTGCAGAGTTTGGGTGGGCTGAGGTTCTGGAGCAGCATCACTGGAGCCCCCACTTTGAGGAGAAGCTTGTGGGCTGGAAAGCCAGAAGGATTGAGCGTATTGAGGAACTACACAGTGTAGTGGAACGCATCAGCCATTTGCACCACTGAGTCCACAGATCTGTGCTCCATTTCTGCCCCTTCGAGGGAATTAAGTTGTGTTTCATTAATTATCGCAGCTTTATCATTCTTGGGGGTCAGAATGGCACACTTTCACAGCCAGTCCATGGACTTCTCCATGATAGTGGCGATATCAGGGTAAATTGTGGCTATTAGGTCTGCTAGGGTCATCACTACTGTGCCCAGGCCTGCAGTGATGGTCAGCTTTCCCTTAGACTAGGGATCCGCTCCATCCCCTATTTTTAATAGGAGTTCAGAGAATTCCCCAGCAGATACCTCACCTTTCAAGTGGACCCTCATGTTCTTTCTTAATGAGAGTTTCCTGACGAGGGGCCACAGATACGATGCCTTGACACACACGGTAACCTCATCAGCTCAAGTTCCCTTTGGGACTACTGGCAGAGTCTGCCAAAAGTCTCCAGCCAGCAGCCCGGTGACTCCCCCCATCACTCTCTCCTTGCCTCCGACATCTTTCAGGGTTATGCTCAGTGGCTCAAAACACCCTTAAGCGCCATGGTGCTCTCATCCCAAACAATGAGCTTACAGTTCCACAGCACTAGGGCCATGTTGCTTTGTTTTGAGATGCTGAACAGGGGTGTTTCTGCATGGATGAGGTTAAGAGGCAGCTTGAAGGTAGTGAAGGATCATATGCCACACCTGAGTGAGCCTTGACCTTCCATGGAATTGAGTGCCTCTCTACTCGTCTTCCAGGATTGCTCATAGAGAGACTGCCGCTCAGTGCACCTCAGGGTGATCTTGCTGGTACTTGGCCGCTGCTGCTTGGTGCACTGCCGCAGTAGGATGTGCATATTTCTTTGCCGCATCTCTAAGTTGCTTTCTCCTTTTAGCATCGGTGTATCTTGCACGAGGTCTGCCAGAACGCTTCTTGGCAGCAGTAAG
The DNA here is from genome assembly GCF_028583425.1 of Eublepharis macularius. Classification (NCBI taxonomy): domain Eukaryota; kingdom Metazoa; phylum Chordata; class Lepidosauria; order Squamata; family Eublepharidae; genus Eublepharis; species Eublepharis macularius. Next base: position 141,692,538 of record NC_072790.1, read on the forward strand.
AGGGGATGGCTGCAAGAGGTGCAAGGTGGAGTTGGATTGAGGGAGAGGTGGTGTGGTGGGCACTTTCATGTGAGAGGTTTGCATTGAAATGGCCCCTAGAAAGTTCATGCAGCATCTTCCCATGAACATTTAAAACCCCAGTTGCCGTACTGACTTTTATATAAAATCCCTATTCAGGAGTCTTGCACTGTCTTTCTTCAACTGTCTGCAGTTTCCTTTACCTGATTTTTACCTCAGAACACAAAGTTCCACAGCTGACCGATCAGGGAGGGAAAGAGTGCAAGCAGGCAGGAGCCTGCCAGTTGCACAGGAAAGCCAGGCCCCATAGGGAGATTGGCAAACCTAGATGGGAGGTGTATTTTTTACCTCAGGACATGTTCAATGACTGGGAGTCATTGAATGTGTCCTGAGTACTGTATGTGTTCTGCATACTGTTTAGAATGTTGGGATGATGATCAATCAAGGCCGCATATGCAAATGACATCAGGGCAGAGTGGCTGAGTTGGCAGTTGGCGGGGGGAGGGGGATGAGGAGCCTCCCAGCCACACAGGGAAGCTGTATCCCTATGGGAAAACACATTTTACCCCTTTTTACCCCCCTAGGGAGCAAATTTCTTAAAATCCTTCTACATCACAATACCCTCTACATCAGGATAGAAATGTTTTCACCAAATTTCACATTTTGAGGTCCAGGGATTTGGGCTGGGCATTGATGAGTCAGTCAAGACATTTGTCTTTATATAGAGACTAGCTTGATGCCCGAGCTTTGCTATGGTATTTAACTACTTTAAATCCAGTTATAATACTTATGGGTATGTAACATTTTTTGGTTACGGGGGCTGAGTTGGTTTTGTAGTATAATAGCATAGTACCTGAGTTTCATAAAAGTATTTGAATAAAACGAAACTTGTTGATGCCGAAAGCTGATGAAGTGAATTTCGAAATGTAACATTTATTGAAGAGATTTTTATAAGGGCAAGATTGTAGTACAAGAGTTTTGGTTGGTTGAGGTTCCAGAGTAGCATCACTGGAGCCCCCACTTTGAGGAGAAGCTTGTGGGCTAGGAAGCTGGGGTAGTGGACCATGTCATCCATTTGCACTACAGAGTCCATAGATCTGTACTCCGTTTTTGCCCTTTTAAGGGAGTTAAGTTGTGTTTCATTAATGATGGCAGCCTTGTCATTCTCAGGGGTCAGAATGGCACACTTTCACAGCCAGTCCATGGACTTCTCTGTGATAGTGATGATATCAGGGTATATCATGGCTGTTAGGTCTGCTAGGGTTGTCACTACTGAGCCCAGGTCTGCAGGGATGGTCACCTTTCCCGTGGCCTCAGGATACTTTCTTTCCCCTATTTTTAGTAGGAGTTCAGAGAATTCCCCAGCAGACACCTCACCTCTCAAGTAGACTCTTACGTTCTTTCTTAGTGAGTTTCCTGATTAGGGGCTACAGATATGATGCCTTGACACACACAATAACCTCATCAGCTCGAATTCCCCTTGGGACTACTGGCAGAGTCTGCCAGAAGTCTCCAGCCATCAGCCTGGTGACTCCCCCATCACTCTTTAGTTGCCCCTGATATCTTTGAGGGTTATGCTCAGTGCTTCAAAATACCCCTTCCTCCTTTTAGCATGGTGTATCTTGCATGACATCTGCCAGAAGGCTTCTTGGAGGCAGTAAAAGGTGATGGCTGCAAAAGGTGTGAGGTGGAGGTGGAATGAGGGAGGGGTGGTGCGGTGGGCACTTCAGCAGGTTCATGTGAGAGGTTCATATTGAAATGGCCCCTAGAAAGGTCGTGCACCATCTCCGCATTAACATTTAAAAACTCAGTTGCCATACTGACTTTTATATAAAATCCCTATTCAGGAGTCTTGTACAGTCTTTCTTCAACTGTCTGCAGTTTCCTTGGCTTGAATTCTACCTCAGAATACAAAGTTCCATAGCTGACCCATTAGGGAGGGGGACAGTGCGAGCAGGCAGGAGCTGGCCTGCCAAACAGGAAAGCCAGGTTAGAGGGATAGACTGGGAGGTGTATTTTTACCTCAGGACACATTCAGTGACTCCCAACAGCAACTGCATACTATTTAGAATGTTGGGGTGATAACCAGTCAGGCTGCGTATGCAAAAGACCTCAGGGAAGAGTGGCTGAGTTGGCAGACTAGCCCCCTGGTAAGACGGTTGAAGCGGGAGCTGAGACGGCTGGAGTGAGTATGGTGGCAGAATCAGAATGAAGAGGCAAGATCATCTTATGGAGCATTTATGGAGGCCTATGAGGTGGCTGTGAAGGCGAGAAAGAAAGAGTATTATGCCACCTCCATAGCGTCTGTTAGGTCATGCCTGGCAAAATTATTTCAGGTAGTTTGGTCCTTGGTCTCCCTCTCTCAGGGAGACTGCCAAATTAGAAATTTGGCTATTAGCTGTAAGGTTTGGGGGAGCTTTTTTGCAGATAAAAATCTTGTCTTTCCGCTGCGACCTGCCAGCCACTGTTGATACAGCAAGGGAACTGGAGACCCCTTGGCCCGTCTTCTGGTCCGAGTTTATATCACTTCAGTCTGGTCTCCCAGGAGGATGTTGACAGGATCCTGTGTCTGGTGAGGCCCATTACATGCTCCTTGGACCTCGTGGCTGGTTAAGTCCAGTATCAATGGGCTGAGGGCCCCGTTGGAGGCCATTATTAATTTATCACTGAGCTCCGGGGGTTTTCCCGGGGCATTACAGGAAGCCGTAGTGAGGCCCCTCCTGAAAAAGTCAACCTTGTACCCCACCGATCTGTCCAGTTACCACCCAGTCTCGAACCTCTTGTTTCTGAGTAAGGTGATTGAGCGAGTGGTGGTGGAGCAGCTGCAGGGTTTCCTGGAAGATGCATTGGTCCTGGACCTATTCCAGTCCGGTTTCTGCCCAGGCCATGGGACTGAGACAGTGTTGGTCGTCCTCACAGATGATCTCTGTAGGCATCTGGATCGAGGTGGGTCAGCACTGCTGGTGTTGCTAGATGTCTCAGCAGCGCTTGACACGGTCAACCATGAATTGTTGACCCACTGCCTTTCCAACATGGGGATCCGAGGGACTGCCTTGCAGTGGTTTGTCTCTTTTCTCCACAGTCAGGGACAGAGATTGGTGCTGGCGGAGAGGTTATCAGCACACCAATCTTTGGTGTGCGGCGTCCTGCAGGGGGCATTACTCTCCCTATTGTTGTTTAATCTCTACATGCACCCTGTTGCCCAGCTGGCACAGAGTTTTGGACTAGGTTGCCATCAATATGCGGATGACACTCAGTTGTACCTGTTGATGGACGGCCAACCTGGCTTTGTTCCTGAGGCCCTAATCAGAGCATTGGGGGCTGTGTCTGGATGGGTGAAGCAGAGCAGACTGAAGTTGAACCCCACAAAGACGGAGGTCCTGTACTTGGGCCATGGGAAGGTAGATATGGGGATCCAGCTCCCGGCCTTTGAGGGGGCACCACATGTGCCCGTTCCATCAGTCAGGAGTCTTGGTGTGACACTGGATTCCTCCTTGTCAATGGAGGCCCAGGTCAAAGCAGCTGTCCAAACTGCTTATTACCATCTTTGGCAGGCCAGGCAGCTTGCCCCCCCCCTTAAAAAAAAATTTTTTTTTTAAATAAAATTTTATTGGATGGGTTCACATACATTTCAGAAACATTTTACAACAATATACCCCTTTTCTTAATATATGTTATCCCACCCCCTCCCCTTTTCCCTTGTTGACTCCCAACAGCACTCTGACCCCTTTCCCCCTAATAACTAACTCTAGTCTAAATTGCTTTCCCCCTATTGTTTAAGGCAAAATTTTATCTTATATTTCTAAATCTCTCAGTAGTTATCAAGAGACCACAACTGATCTTTCATGTCCCATTTCTTTTCTAAATATTTTTTAAGTTTACCCCAATCTTCCACAAATTCCCTTGGATTTCATTCTTTCAATTTCCTTGTTAATTTGTCCATTTCCGCCATGTGCAACAATTTCTGAATCCAATCTTGAATTTCTGGTAGCTCCTCCTATATCCAGTGTTGAGCATAAAGTAGTCTTGCAGCCACCGTCATGTAATAAACCAGGACTCTATCCTTAACATTTTCCATATTTAACCCCCATAATAACAGTTCTGGGCTTTTTGCTATATTACTTTTCAAAATTGATGAAATTTCAGCAAAAATCTTAGACCAAAATAGCTTAGCTTTTTCACAAGTCCACCACATATGATACATTGAACCTTCATGTTTTTTACATTTCCAGCATTTGTTTGACATTTGATTGTTAGCATTTGCTAGGTTTTTTTGGTGTTAAATACCATCTGTACATCATCTTATATCTTGCCCCCTCTCTCAATCCATGACCTAACGACAGTGATCCATTCAACGGTCACCTCCAGAATAGATTACTGTAACTCGCTCTAAGCAGGGCTTCCTTTGGGTCTGATTCAGAAACTGCAGTGGGTCCAAAATGCTGCTGCTCGTGTTCTGACGGGAATTTCATTCAGGGCACATGTGACTCCAACTCTGCAGCAGCCGCACTGGCTCCACGTGCAGTTCCGGATCAGGCTCAAGATTTTGGTTCTGACCTATAAAGCTCTAAACAGACTGGGACCAGCATACCTGATGGACCGCCTCTCCCTGTATGTACCTTGGAGAGCTCTTAGTTCTGCAAGTAAACATCTACTGGTGGTCTCTGGTCCCAGGGAGGATCGGCTGGCCACAACCAGGGCCAGGGCATTTTCTGTCCTGGCCCCAACCTGGTGGAATTCTCTGTCAGAAGACACTCAGGCCTGCCAAGATCTCATATCTTTTCGGCGGGCCTGTAAGACAGATGTTCCGCCAGGCATATGGTTGAGGCCAGAACAGGATCCATCTAATTAGCCTCCCTGCTGGTCTCCTACCAATGGGGGGGATATGGTTCATCTACCCCCCATGCTATGCTTGGGGAGTTAGAGTTTCACCAAACCACACCTTCACCTTTTTCTTTCTTGGTGTATGGTGGGCAGGGAAATCGGGAAGGGTGTCCCATCTGGAATACTGAAATTCATGTTTGTACTGGTTTTTATCCATTATAATCCATTGTAATTTATTATTGTAACCCACCCTGAGCCTGCTTGCAGGGAGGGAGGGCTAAAAACCTAATCAATCAGTGGGTGGGGGGGGGAGAAGGTTGCCAGCCAAACAGGGAAGCTGTATTCCTATGGGAAAACACATTTGACTCCTTTTTACCCCCTTAGAGGGCGAATTTCTTAAAATCCCTTCTTAGTGAGCCTCTACATCATGAAAAGAACGTTCTCCCCAAATTTCACGTTTCTAGGTCCAGGGGTTTGGGCTAGGTGTTGATGAGTCAGTCAGGATACTTGTCTTTATATATGTAGATTAGGGATTTATATACATAACGTTTTAAATTGCTGCATGTGGAAGCTGTCATTATTATATGACATGGTAGATCATTCGTATATTGTGGATCTGGTGATTTTAAACATGACACAACAAATGCCATGTCATGGGTTCTCTGAAAGAATTATTTAAATGCTGTTTGGTGAGAATGCTGAGAACTTTCTGTTAGAGTCTTCAGCTAATAGAACTACAGGATCCTTAGAAAGAGAGAGTGATTATTAAACCAGTGTAATTCTGTGGTGTTGCCATTGGCCAACCTGATATCTGAAGTAATGTAGTCCTCATAAGAGAAAAGAGAGAAAAGAGGGGAGGGAGAGAGAAGAGAGAAAATAATGATCTATTCTAATTGTGTTATAAATTGTATCTTAAAATAGGACCACTGCTAAATCTTTGACAGCTGAAGGACATCACACGTAATACTAAAATAAAACAGGCTTTGAAGCACCCATTTGATCTGTCCTTAAAAACAAACGAAAAGGAGTTAAAAATGTTAAACCACATTAAATTACTGAACACAAGTAAGGTGTTGATCAATGCAAGCTAAGTGGCAAACATGGGAAAAGACAGAAATGAGAAGCAGTAGCTTGATTTAGAAACATTAAGGGTTTTTTAAATTCATCACAAACCTTTTATGTTTCATTGTCACTCTTACAGAGCAACAGTTTCATATACAACAATAAATCAGATTATGAACCTCTAAACAATTAGATTATATTTATTTTTTGCACAACAAGGCTGTATTCTAAATAAATAACTGGCAGCTGAACAAAATTCATTACTAATCTTAAAAGTAAATCTTGAGGAATTTATTTTATTTAAGACATTTTATGCCATCTTTCCAAACAGCTTAAGGTCCCCAAGGTGGCAACTCCTGCAGACTTTCTCCATCCCCCTAATGGTGCTCAACAACATCACTAGGAACTCAAAAGTAGTGTCACATGACACTCTTGTAATTTCCCCAGTCTCTAGGAAAATAGATTTTTTACAAACTTTTCTACATACAAAATATATTTACAGATAAAAATTGAAAGACTGGATGGCTACAGATAGTTACCGAGTTACCACAGTTATTAAAATCAAAAAATCTTAATTACATTTGCAAGACACTTTAGAAACCTTTTGGAACTTTAATATTAACATCATAAGAACCTTAGAAAAAGTTTACAAAAGCTTTAGAAGAACCCTATAAATCCTATAAACACTATAACCCTATTAAACCTCTATAATGCCATTATAAACTAATTATAAACATTACACTATAAACATTACAAAGCAACACCTCTCAATGTATAGGGGGATTCACCTCCCTATACCACTGCCACCTACTCAGCCACACTTTCCTCTTGGACCCCTTTTCTTCCCACCTCTGTATTTTGTCCAAGTACAAAATGATGTACTGTACCGTGTCTGAAAGGGGTACCTTTTTCCTTGAATATATTTCCTCTCATCTGTTTCTCATTACGCTGCTTATGGAGATGAGGTTCACTAGGTGAACTATGGACCAGGGAACCTTATAGACACTCTGTTTCTTTCCCAAGAACTCCAGTATCCTTCCTTCCTGTCCCATCTCTCCCCTGGGTTCCCATATTCCTCAGGTTCCAGCCCAAAAGTGATTGTCTCCCACTTTTGAAAAATGAGGAACGGCCACTTCAATGCCCTCGCCACCCCCACCCATTCTTTTTTTTTTTACAGCTGGGCATTCTTTTAGGACATGGGAGATGGTTTTGTGGGTGTCTTGAATCAGGCTTTTACAAGTTACCCTCGGGCACTGCTGTTGGTCTCTGTGAGTTCTGAAAGTAGTGGCCCCCACCTGGAGGATTTGATGGTACACCCTCCACCTTACATCTCTCAAAGCGTAGGGAACAGACCTGTCAGTAAATGTTGGGATAGGAAACTCTTGATACCTGAGGTAGCGAGACAATGTGGTTTTGAGGCACTTCCCCTCATCGTAGGGTGGTGTCATATGACACACTTGTAATTTCCCCAGTTTCTAGGGGTTTTACCCTAGAAGAACGAAGAGTGCCACACAACACAGTGACATGCCTTTTCATTATGCAGCTGGAAGTGGTATCATGGCAGTTGTCCACCCACCTAATCTCCTGCCAATTGCCACCTCTGGACTAGCAACCCTAACACCCCTTCTCCAACAGAGATCTTTGGATGGGGCATTGAAACCTTCTGGGATGAAACAGGGGCATTTCAGATTTTAGGTGGCTCTTTCTTTGCACATGCAATGTGTTACACTGCTCATCCCACACAGAGAATAAAATCCTAGATTTCACCTCCAGGCCCTAAGAGCAACAGTTCCTTGTAGGAAATGCTTTTGCATTTTATGATCTGTATATACTGTTGAATTTAGTTCTTGTCTTTGCTAATTTAGACATTTGTTTAGGAATTTTAGTCTGGGTTTATATCAGTTAATGATGAGAATGTCAGCAATAAAAGGAATACAACTTTGATGTTTTGGAGAATAGGAAGGAACAGAGGAAAGTGCAAACGCTTTAAGATGTACTATTGAGCTGACAGTATTCCATGTGCTTCTATGATGCAGTTTTAAAGGATTACCACAGTCATAGAGATTAGTCTGGATTAAAGGGAATTACAGGTTTTTAGATGTTTGGGGGTGGATCTTCATTCTGGGCCATAGTTAATATAATTCTGTGAAACTGCTGACCTGTATACCATATCTAGTATTACTTCAAGATTGCGTTTCTAAAGGTGCCACCTAGATATTACCAAGCAATCACAAATATGTCATATACATATGTAAAACAATTTTGGTCCCCTTCAGAAATTGTACAGAAATGGAGCTCTTATATCACTTATAGTTTGGCTGTAAAGGGAAGCCCAAGTCTGCTGTCATAATTGTTATAAACACACCAACATGTGTATAAACTTTTATTAATAATTACATCCTTGAGGTTTCAAATGCACTGCAGTTCTCAAAATATTACAGCTGTTCTTATCTCTTTGCAGAAAATGTGATTCTGGGATCACTTATTTACTGAACTATGCTAATGGTCTTTGATATCATTCATACAATAAAGTCAAATTTGCCTTTGAGGTAATGATTGCCTCTGCTTGTATTACAGCAGAGATATATGAAAAACTAGACTTGAAAATGCTAATTATGAACTCATCATACATATTCCTTGCTCATAATGGAGGGAAAAGCAAACCTCCACAAAACTGTTACATCTCTTAGGACAAAAACATAAAACAAAACAAGCCAGACTACCAATATTTAATCACGCTAGTAACTCTTCTGTAGACACATGACCGGAAGGCATGGGCACCTGATGCCTACTGAGAACGGGCAAGACAATGCAGCTTTGATTAAAGGCTGGAAATCCAATTTCAGCTGATAAATTTCTCTGGATATAGAGGGAACATGACTTTTACCATTTGTGTTCTAATTGGCAGCTCAGCTGAAAGTTTTACTGCCTCAGCTGTGTTCTGGGTGGTGGCTGGAAGCTTGAGTGCCAGGAGATGGGAGAAGATCTGCAATATGGGCTTGGTGAATATATGGAGACAGAAAAATGGAGATCCAAGAGAGTATACTTTTTATTGTGAGAGGCATAAATCTTTTTCATATATGACATGGTCTGGGTATTAAGAAACTTAGTGGCTGATGTATAGTGATCATGCTCTAGATCAGTGATGGCGAACCTTTTTGAGCCCGAGTGCACAAACTGCAACACAAAACCAACTTATTTATTTCAAAGTGCCAGCACTGCAATTAAACCTGAATACTGAGGTTTTAGTTAAGGAAAAACAACTCATACAGTTGTCCCAACTAATTAACATCTCTCTCTCTCTCTCTCTCTCTCTCTCTCTCTCTCTCTCTCTCTCTCTCTCTCTCTCTCTCTCACTCGAGCCACGACTGAAAATAAAGCAAGTTAAAGCAGTTTGCCCTTCTTTAGACCAGCAGCCCTGCTTGCAAGCACTCTCTCTCTCTCTCTCTCTCACTCAAGAGCCACGACTAAAAGTAAAGCAAGTTAAATCAAAGCAGTTTGCCCTTCTTTAGACCAGCAGCTTGCAAGCACTCTCTCTCTCTCTCTCTCTCTCTCTCCCTCTCTCTCACTCACTCAAGAGCCACGACTGAAAGTAAAGCAAGTTAAATCAAAGCAGTTTGCCCTTCTTTAGACCAGCAGCTTGCAAGCACTCTCTCTCTCTCCCTCACTCAAGAGCCATGACTGAAAGTAAAGCAAGTTAAATCAAAGCGGTTTGCCCTTCTTTAGACCAGCAGCCCTGCTTGCAAGCACTCTCCCTCCCTCTCGCTCTCCCTCTCTCTCTCACTCACTCAAGAGCCACGACTGAAAGTAAAGCAAGTTAAATCAAAGCAGTTTGCCCTTCTTTAGACCAGTGGCTTGCATCACTCTCTCTCCCTCTCTCTCTCCCTCACTCAAGAGCCACGACTGAAAGTAAAGCAAGTTAAATCAAAGTAGTTTGCCCTTCTTTAGACTAGCAGCCCTGCTTGCAAGCACTGTCTCTCTCTCCCTCTCTCCCCCTCTCTCTGTCACTCACTCAAGAGCCACGACTAAAAGTAAAGCAAGTTAAATCAAAGCAGCTTGCCCTTCTTTAGACGAGCAGCCCTGCTTGCAAGCACTCTCTCTCCCTCTCCCCCTCCCCCCTCTCTCTCACTCACTCACTCACTCACTCAAGAGCCACAACTGAAAGTAAAGCAAGTTAAATCAAAGCAGCTTACTCTTCTTTAGAAAGCTAGCCCCAGCAGCCTTGCTGCTGCCTCCGCTTCCTGCTGCTAAAGAGACGGGCAGCAGGGAGGCAGCTTTGAGGAAAAGGAATCACGTGGGCAGGGCCAAACCCCATGTGATCTCTGCTCAGAGCTACTGGAACGCCATTCCAGGCGTTCCCCCTCCAAATGAGCCCTGGACCTAGCGATCGGCGACTTGGCTCGCGTACCCACAGAGAGGGCTCTGTGTGCCAGCTGTGGCACATGTGCCATAGGTTCGCCATTGCTGCTCTAGATAATTTGTGTAAAGGGTATCTTAATTTTCCCCTAGTGTAATAGATATTTCTGTTTTTCCTTATCTTTTTTTTTCCTGTAGTTCCTTTTTTGTTTAGGAAATAAAAAAAAAATTAAGAGAAACTTAGTGGCTAAAATTTCAAAAGTTGAGATAATGCCAAAGACTTTTCCAGATCACATTCCTGTAAGTGTGAGTTACAGAAACAAACCTAAGACCTTTAGGTGGAAATTAAATGAAACATTACTACAGATAATGGAAATTGTGGAAGACAGTAAAAGAAGGTTAAAAGAATTTTTTGAATTATATTTGAATAAGGGTAAGAGAATGGTCTGGGATGCAATCAAAGCTTTTATAAGAGGTCATCTTATACGTCATAACTCTGAATTGAAGAAAAAGAAGCAAGAGAAAATGCAAAGCATTTTGCAAGAAATTTTTTAAAAAGAGGAAGAATTAAAAAATGTTCCAGGTAACAGTAAGGTGTCTCAAGAGACACCTTACTTGCAACAACAGTTATCCATGTTATCAATAAGCGACAGATCAAGATGGGTGCCCATGTTAGTCTTTCTGTGGCAGTAGAAAAGATCAAGAGTCCAGTAGCATCTATAAGACTAACAAAATTTGTGGTAGGGTATGAGCTTTCATGAATCATAGCTCACATCTTCAGATACAGCTAGAATGTGAGTCCATCTGTCCTATATCTTGGAGAGTGGAGTGATTACAGAAGCTGAATGATAATCACTGGTGTATGGGTGGGGTATGCAGAGGGGTAATGAGTGTGGATAAAACAGCATTGGTAATGGGACAGGAAGCCTAGGTATCATTTAGTCCTGGTAGATGCATTGTTTTGAGCTTCGTTATCAGTTGCAATTCAGCAGTCTCTCTTTTTAATCTCCCTTTGAAATTCCTCTGCAAGATAATCTGCCCTGAGCCTGCCTGTGTGGGAAAGGCAGAATAAAAATTGAAAACAAACAAACAAATAAATAAAAATACTTTTAGGTCAGCAACTGAATGTCCTGGAAAGTTAAAGTGTTCCCCCACTGGTTTTTGTATGTTTTTGGTTTCTGATGTCAGACTTATATCAGACAGATGGACTCACATTCTAGCTGTATCTGAAGAAGTGAGCTGTGATTCATGAAAGCTCATACCCTACCACAAATTTTGTTAGTCTTATAGGTGCTCCTGGACTCTTGCTCTTTTCTACTGCTATCAATAAGAGAATTGGAGAAAAAATTGAATTATGCTAAGCAGAGAAATTTTGAATTTGCTAATAAACCGGAACGATGGTTGGCTTTTAAACTGAGAAAAGAAAGAGAAAAGAAAAGGATATTAAAACTGCAAGATGAGAATACTATATTAACAAACAATGGGGCTATTCAAAATATTTTTTTAAAGTATTATACAAATTTGTATAGAAGACAAGATATTTCTTTGAAGAAACTGAAAGAATATATTATAAAACAGAATTTACCCAAAAGAACGGAAGAACAACAAGAAGTTATGAATGGTCCAATAAGAATTAGAGAGGTGGTTGAAGCAATTAAAAAGATGAAATGGGAAAGGCGCCAGGTCCACATGGATTGATAGGCCAGTATTATAAATGTTTTGAAGATGAGATTCTACAGCCTTTGCAGAATACAATGAATTTGATTTTACAGGAAGTAAAGATGCCTGAGACTTTGAAAGAAGCTAATATTACACTGATACCTAAAGAAGGGCAAGATTTGACCCAAGCAAAAAATTATATCATTGTTGAATAATGACTATAAGCTATTTACTACAATTTTAGCAGAAAGAAGTATATTCTTAAAGACTTCATTCATAAAGATCTAAGTGGTTTTTTTACCCTGTCCGAGGGTGGCTGCTCGGTGACCCTCGGACTCCCCCAGCCTCCAAACTCCTGCCCCAGGGGCCCAGTGGGGCTGCATTTACCCAGCTACCAAACAAGCTGCTGGGGAACAAGCCGCCGCAACCTCCTCTGCTGGGCAAGCCCCAAAGCATGCTGCGCTGCTGGGAGGTCTGTCAGCTGCCGCCAAAGACATCCCGACACAAGCCTCAGAGGCCAGAGCACCCAGAGAGGAGGCGCAGCAAGGGTCGCAAAGGGTGGTGCTGCCCGGGGGGGAGGCCCCACCAAACCTCCAGCCGGCCTCCAGCACGAAGAAGCTGGGGAAAGGGCAGCAACACCCAGCAGAGTGCACCAGCCCGGAGCCAGACACTGGTGCTAACAAAGGGAGGCTTGCCCAACTCCGTTCGCCCAGCATCTGGCTGTGGAGTCATGGGCCGGAAGGCCCACCCCGCTAGCCAGCAAGGGAAGCTGCAGCCTCTACGGAGCAGGGATAGGCTGGCCCTCCTGCCCATCAAGTTGGGAGGGGACCAAGGGGGAATGAGGGAGGAGGGAAGAAAGAACCCCAGCCAACCACTGAGGGCAGGGTGGGGCAAAGAGGTGTGGCTACACCTGGCCCAGGTGGTGGAATTGGCTCTGGGGTCGGGCTCTTGGGAAACGGGGCAGGATTAGCACTAAGGGGAGGGCTATATAAGGAGGGCTCCAGACCTGGGTCAGGGAGGAGAGCAAAGGGAAGGTCTAACCTGATGCCAAGGGGCAGCCCCCCTGGTGGAGCAAGAAGGAGGGAGAAAGGCTGCTCCATAGTTTGCCCACCCTTTCTGAGGCCTATAGGGGGAGCCCCAGTCAAAAATGGGGGGGCCAAACAGGCAGCCATCACTGGGATGCAGGACAGACCCACTTGACACCCCCTACCACAGTCGGACCTATCGCCACCTGAAGGGGGTGCCAGGAATCCTGACATACCCAAAAGACAGTTGAAAGACGTTGTCAGAACGGTATTGGATATAGTGGAATATTTGGAGAAACCTAATGAGAAACAAGCATCTCTAATTTTTCTAGATGCTGAAAAGGCCTTTGACAATTTGAACTGGATTTTCTTGTTTTGGGTTTTGGAAGAGATGAGTTTTGGAGAGAATACTATAAAATGGATGAAATCAATTTATACTTCACAGACAGCTAAAAGTATTGTTAATGGAGAGGTAACTAAACCTTGTGAGATTCAAAAAGGAACACATCAAGGATGTCCATTGTCACCACTACTTTTTATTTTGGTGTTAGAGATTTTGAATAGAGATATAAGACAAGATGAGAGGATTAGAGCTGCAAAAATTAAAAAAAAGATTAATATAAGTTGAAAGCCTTCACAGATAAAGGCTCTTATTTTATATAATATAATTTTGGAGGATCTTCTAATGGGGATTGATATATTGATGGCCAAGTTGAAAGAATTTGGTACATTGTCAGGTTTTAAAATTAATGAATAGAAAACAACCATGCTGACAAAAAATATAGATATAAAAATAAGGATGAGCTGACGAAGAAAACAGGTTTTAAGGTTAAGGAAGGTAAAATATTTAGGTATTATGCTGACAGTGATGAATTTTATATTATTTAAGAACATAAGAACATAAGCAAAGCCATGTTGGATCAGGCCAGTGGCCCATCCAGTCCAACATTCTGTCACACACAGTGGCTAGAAATCCAGTGCCATCTAAAGGACTGTCAGTGAGGCCAGGACACCAGAAGCCCTCCCACTGCCTTCCTTCCAGCACCAAGACAACAGAGCACCACCTCCCCACAAAGAGAATACCATCTATCTCCTGTGGCTAATAGCCACTGATGGACCTCTGCTCCATATATTTGTCCAGTCCCCTCTTGAAGCTGGCAATGCTTGTAGCTGCCACCACCTCCTGTGGCAACGAATTCCATGTGTTTATCACCCTTTGTGTAAAGTAGTATTTTCTTCTATCTGTTCTAACCCGACTGCTCAATAATTTCATAGAGTGCCCACGAGGTCTTGTATTGTGAGAAAGGGAGAAAAACACATCTTTCTCGACCTTCTCTAACCCGTGCATTATCTTGTAAACCTATTATTATTGTTAATGGAGAGGTAACTAAACCTTGTGAGATTCAAAAAGGAACACATCAAGGATGTCCATTGTCACTTTCTTGTTGTTCTTTCAACTTGGCCATCAATATATCAATCCCCATTAGAAGATCCTCCAAAATTATATTATTTCAAAATAATTACATTATTATATTATTATAATTATATTATAATTATATTATAATTACATTATTATATTATTTCAAAATAATTACAATAAGACATGGGGGGGGAATTAAAAAGGATATGTTAAAATGGAAGAGGTTACAATATCTCTGTTGGAGAGGTTATCTGTGGTTAAGATTAATGTTTTACCTAGAATGCCGGTTTTGTTTCAGACAATACCTGTTCTAACATCAGAGGTACCATTTAAACAATGGCAAAAGGATATTTCTAAATTTATATTTTAACGGGAAAAACCAAGAGTCAAATATAAAACATTACAATATGTGAAGGAGAGAAGTGGGCTGGGTTTACTGTATTTGAAGCTTTATTTTGCCAGCTCTTGTCCAATGTGGATGAAAGAATGGTTGCTGCTGAGAAATGATATGCTTCTGGCTTTGGAAGGACATGACATGAGATTTGGATGGCATGCTTATCTATGGTATGATAAAGTAAAGGTCAATGTGGCCTTTAAAAATCATTATATTAGACAAGCCATCTTAAGAATATGGAATAAATATAAACTGAGCCTATCTCAGAAGACATGGCTTTGGATTTCAACACAGGAAGCATTCTACAGTCGCAAAATGATAACTAAACAGGAGTGATGGTTGTTGTGGGTTTTCCGGGCTGTATTGCCGTGGTCTTGGCATTGTAGTTCCTGACGTTTCGCCAGCAGCTGTGGCTGGCATCTTCAGAGGTGTAGCACCAAAAGATAGAGATCTCTCAGTGTCACAGTGTGGAAAAGATGTGGCAGGTCATTTATATCTACTCAGAAGGGGTGGGACTGAGCTGAGTCATCCTGTAAGAGTTTCCCAGGGTGTGGAATGCTAATGGCGGGAGGCTTCACTGTATCCTGAGGAGGTTCTTTTGCATATGGATTGGTGCTTGATGTGCTAATCTTCTCTACAGGGCTATTGTCGGGTGTGGAGTGTTTTGTTAGCCTGGTGTTTTTCAGAACTGGAAACCTAACCTGGTGTTTTTCAGAACTGGAAAAAAACACCAGGCTAACAAAACACTCCACACCCGACAATAGCCCTGCAGAGAAGATTAGCACATCAAGCACCAATCCATATGCAAAAGAACCTCCTCAGGATACAGTGAAGCCTCCCGCCATTAGCATTCCACACCCTGGGAAACTCTTACAGGATGACTCAGCTCAGTCCCACCCCTTCTGAGTAGATATAAATGACCTGCCACATCTTTTCCACACTGTGACACTGAGAGATCTCTATCTTTTGGTGCTACACCTCTGAAGATGCCAGCCACAGCTGCTGGCGAAACGTCAGGAACTACAATGCCAAGACCACGGCAATACAGCCCGGAAAACCCACAACAACCATCGTTCTCCGGCCGTGAAAGCCTTCGACAATACATTAAACAGGAGTGGTTGACCTATAGAGATTTACTAGATTTCTCACAAGAAGATTGCAAATTGAAGACAAGGGAAGACTTAATAAAGGTTATAAATGTCAATGGGTTTTTTATGCACAATTACTAGACATTTAAATTAGCTTTAAAAAGCTATGGGGCTTTCAACAAGAAAAGGCAGAATTTGACAAAGAGCTATGTACAAATTATGACCATGTTATTGCCAAAATATATACACTTTTATAAATCTGATATGGAAGAAGAATGTGTTAAAGATTGTATGATAAAATGGGCTAATTTTGCGGGTTATAATATACAAATGAATCAGTGGGAGAATATGTGGGTAAAGTGGCTCCAACTTACTCTAAGTACCACACTCAAAGACATTTTTTATCAAATGATGTATCGGTGATATATGCCTCCAGATAAACTAGCTAAAATGGCCAAAGGCATGTCAAATAAATGTTGGAATGTGAATAACCTGAAGGGATATTTTATCACCTCTGGTGGACTTGTCATAAAGCAAAAAACTTTGGTCACAAATCCGTATGTTAATTGAGAAAATTCTGAAGTTTAACATACTGACCAAACCACAAGCCTTTTTGTTGGGACAAATGGACAAACAGTTGTAAAATAATTATGAAATTTTTATATATGACTATGACTATGATGGCAAGGCTTTTATATGCCTTTTATATGGAAAAGTATAGTGCTGCCTTCAATGGATGACTGGATTGTGAAAATGATGGAGTTAGCTTTGATTAGAGATAAAACATTGTCTACATTTATAACGAATTGGAAACTCCTTATTGACTTATTGAATGGATGTTTGTGGGTTTGACTTAAGAGGATAAATATAGGAAAACTAAATAAAAGGTGGGAGAAAAGGTTATGTGCTAATAAGACTACAAATATATTGTTTGTAACAGGTCTTTTTTTCAGCAGGAACGTGGTGGAACGGAGTTCCAGCACCTCCTTAAAATGGTCACATGGCCGGTGGCCCCGCCCCCTGATCTCCAGACAGATGAGTCTGGAGATCAGGGGGCGGGGCCACCGGCCATGTGACCATTTTCTCCAAGGGCAATTTAAACTTTAAAAATTTCCCCCCTTGTTCCAGCTAACCCAAAGTGATGTCATTGTGCGGTCTTGAGTTCCATCACTGAGTTCCACCACCTCTTTTCCCCTCAAAAAAGCCCTGGTTTGTAATAATGTTATATGTATCATAAAGAAAACTGAAAATGTTTTACTATATATGTATTTTTTTCTTTTCCTTTCTTCTCTCATTATTTCCTGTTTCTTCCTTTTCTCCTTCTTTGTTTCTCTCTTTTCTTATATATATATTGTTTTTTCTTTCTTCTCCTTTTAATGGGATTTTAATCTTTTAATTAATTTTTTTTAAAAAAAGGTAGTAACTCTTCTTTGTATCTTAGAGGCACCCTGATCAAAGCTAGATTTCCAGGTCCTCCTTGGTCAAAGAGTCTATCTTAGTTCATCCTGAGAATGGTTAACAAGTGATAATTAGGATCAGCTACTATCTTTGTTCCTTTTATTCATATGCAACTGCTCCACTGTGCATTTAAAGACACTATTCACTTAGGAGTTACATACAACATATCTTGGAGAAACTATGCAAATGTAATTTGACAAAGCTTAGGAAGAAGACTCACAAGGAGGACTGTGTTTATTATTCCAAGGCATTTATATTTTTCAATGAACTTGTCAAAGCTGTTTGTTAATCAATGAACTTGTGGACATCCTCATTATAACTGTACTTTCAAGCATGAATCCAGCTCATAAGAATAATATATGCCTTTAAAAACATAACATGAAATGTAACACCTTCAAAATGTCTGTAAATATGTTCTTTCTAAATAATAAATGAAATGAAAAAAAATTCCTTGCATTTATGTCAGTTCATTTAAAGGCATTAGAAGACTTCCTGAGGTGCTTGGCTATACCATTGTATTTTGATTATGCATCACTTACATGTAGTAATTTCAGTAATTGCAATAACAATGTGAACATAATTTACTTGGGGGGAAAATATAAAACCTCACATAGGTAGATTTTACATTGCTCCTTTCTAAATTAAAGGAATTATTCACCATTACATTGTTGTATAACTTAGTAGCAGTATAAATTGTATCAATTAGTAGTAGTAATTGTGAGTTGGGGCATGTATTCATGATTATGATAACAGACGAGGGCAACAGAGAAGGCGCGCACACACACAATATAAATTGAAGGGGTTAGTGTGGAGTAGGAATAAATTATTTGAGCCTCACCATCCCATTTGTTTCAGCTGTAATATTAACACCAAGCTTCTGTTCACAGAACAATTCTAGCACATATAATATATGTACAGAGCACACTTGATTTTTCTTTATATATTTGTTCAGTAATTCTCAAGTTACATTGAATGTGTGTTCAGCTGAACCTCTGATTGAAACTGTACATTTATTCAGGTACTAATCTCCCGTTTATTCTGTAAAGTGAATGCACGCTGGCTCTTTCTTATAAACAGATGTACACATGTACATGAAAGATGTACACTTGTTCACTGTAACACATGAACAGGGCTCCTATGTTCAGTAAATACATGGAGTGGGATCACAATCCTTGACCCTGCTCATCAACTGCATAAAGTGATGGAATGCAATTCCACCACCCAAAGAGTATCACAACGTGTTCCTACTGTCCTTTTCAAGTTCAGAATACAATACTCCATTTAGCTCTACTCTAAATGGACTTGGTTATGCCCCCCTTCACTCCAACCAAGGTTTCAATGCAGCTGAAATATTTTCATGGATGGAAGATGAAGAAGATTTTCACTGATGGCTCCCTCCCAATGCAAACCTCCAACTCCCATCTATAGCTGTACCTAATGGTCCCCCCCTGCCCATCTAGAAAAGAACCCTAGAACCCAAGAATTTTGGACTGCAACAAGAGTGGAGACAGGGAAATCTCTACTGTACCCAAGTCTGAGTTTATGTATACTCAACAGAATCAGTTCAATAACTCTGGGATGGCAGCAAGTTTTGTTTGTGAGCGTTGATTTTATTGTTATTTACTGAATCAGTCCCTAGCACAACCTGTTGCTTCCAGTTCATGCCTTGAATGATGTCATTCCCAGTGCAACATGGGATTCTTCTGGAGCATGCATGAGGCAAGGCCCCACCAACACATCCCCCAATGACTCGCCATTTCCCACTTTCAGCCCCAGGGGACCTGTCAATTCAGCAATCAGCAGTTTTAACCATAAATGCCAAGTTCAAGTGGACTATAAAGACTTTAGAGTCATTCAAGAATGGGCTCAACTATAAAATTAAAGGGGTAACCCACTTGTCCACTTCCCTCTTTAAAAGATTATTAATGAAACAGAGAATAATCAATTCATTCGAGAATGTTCTTTCCCAGATAGATACTTTCTTTATCTCTCTTGTAGGGGAAGCTAAAAGACTGTAAAGTCCGCCTAGATTCATATGGGGAGAGGCAGTCTTTCAAGAAAGTTCATCTCAGGCTATAAAGGGTTTTAAAGACAAAATCAACACCTTCAAGCTTCAAGAAGTACTACTGAGCTGACAATATTCCATGTGCTTCTAGGGATGCAGTTCTAAATTACTAAAATTGTATTACTAAAATTTAAAACAGTAATTTTATTTATAATGTCTAAGTTTTTTTCAAAAAAGAGGTGCATCTTGGTGTGGGAAGTAGATTTAATGAAGATTTCATGTACCTCTATGTGCCTTTTACTACTGTCATGCACTATTATTATTCTCAGGAGCTAATGTGGTATTTGTAATGCAACTTTCAAGAAAATGAGACTTGAAACAAAAGACCAAAGCAGAATGTATGTGATACATGTGAACCACTGTGAGAATTGAGATCAGACACTGTGAAGCTTGCTACAAGGTAGATTACGCTTGCCAGACACCTGTTCATGACTTGATACAGAAACTTCTTAGCAAAACTGTTTATGCAAAATGTTACAAGGAGAGAATGGGAAAGAAAAATGTGTTACCGAGAGAAGAAAGCTAGCTGTGAGTTAATTAGATTAAAAGAACCTTTCAAGGCTGGGAGGAAACCACAAAGCAGAGGAATGGGTGCTGAATGTAACTTTAATCACATTCCTAGGGAAGGGAGAGTGTTCCCCTCCCACGGAACCCAGAGAAATAGTCTGCACTTGAAACCCACAAGGTTGCCAAAAGTGACATTGAGGTGCCTTGGCTAAATGTTACATGGACCAGAGGAATGGGCAAGAATGAAAAGCCCATGAAAGAAATGTGTGGGAAAAGAAGGGAGATGTTCCTTCTAGAGATAAACCAAGGACAGATAAGATAAGCAATGGCAATCGGGTAATACTGTAATTGTGCTATAGACCTAAGTTGTTTCTTCCAATAAGAATACCCCTGGACGATGTATTGTCGAAGGCTTTCACGGCCGGAGAACGATGGCTGTTGTGGGTTTTCCGGGCTGTATTGCCGTGGTCTTGGCATTGTAGTTCCTGACATTTCACCAGCAGCTGTGGCTGGCATCTTCAGAGGTGTAGCACCAAAAGACAGAGATCTCTCAGTGTCTGAGAGATCTCTGTCTTTTGGTGCTACACCTCTGAAGATGCCAGCCACAGCTGCTGGCGAAACGTCAGGAACTACAATGCCAAGACCATGGCAATACAACCCGGAAAACCCACAGCAGCCATCAATACCCCTGGACATTTGTATCATGAGAGGTGGTCGCCCACTTGAGCCAATGGGGGCCACTGTAGTTTCTGAGCCAATAGGAGAACAAATATTATAATTAACAAAAGGTATTAATTGCTTTGCACTGCTATTGTAGCTTTGACGAGCGTTGGACACAAGGAGACCTTTTACTCTCTGTGTAACCACTGTTCCTCCATTGTTTAATAGATGTTTATAGACTGCTTCATCCACAGGACTCCGTGTCTGTCTCTTATCATGATAGGCTGAGGGACATTCGAACCACAAGTTGTGTGGAACATTGGGAAAAGAGGGGGACAAGGGTGAGGGAAGAAATGAGAGGATGATGGAGAGACCAGTCAGTGGCCTAAAGATGGGGAGAAGAGGGCAGAACAGAGGGTGGTGGTGGGGAAACCGGAATGAAAATTCTGCACAATTGAAAAATCCAACCACATTGAACCACATTGAGAAAAACTTTGGAAAATAAGCGCAGGGTGAAAACACCACATTGAAATCTGCAAGGAGGACTTCCGGTTTGGGGTAATGGCGAGACCGATGTGATCTGGAGCTCCGGATCATCCGACGTGCTGTTTTTTGGCTGGTGGGGTGCATAGATCGCCCACAGTCTCCTGATTTCAGCTAGAAATCAGGCTGGAACACTTGAAGCCCTGAGAGTGAAGGGTCTCGGCGGGTGGGAGGCTCTGAATAAAGGGCTTTCCTCCCAAGCCTTGAGATCCTCCTCGGAGAAGGGTGGCTAAAATCTCTGCAGCAGCTTCTGGAGTCATTAAATTGACATAGGCTCGTTGTTCCCCAAGCCTCGAGAATGGAATTTGACAGAATTGGACGTTTGAAGCAGTGAGTACAACCCAAGAAGTTTGTGTTAAGTAAAGATTACTATCTCCCCCAACGGACTGTTTTACTGAGCAAAGACCGATTTTTTAAAAGAATGAAAGACTCAGATATTAAGCTGAAAAGGCATACCAAAGAACTGAGCTGTTTAATTTGAGGCTTGAGAGTGAGAAAAAGCTAAAAAGAGCAAAGAAAGAATATTGTTTTGCATACCTGTGGTTGGGGAGAGAGCGACGCAGAGGGCAGATCGTGGGAATTGGAAGAAGTGCTGCGAGGCAGGAAGTGGAGGATAATAGACGGAGAGGAGACAGAGACAGAGCAGCGAGGGAGAGGTCAGGAAGAGTCAGAAGAGCCGGAAGGAAAACAACGCTGGAAGAGGGGGTGAAGCGCCCACCATTGAAAGTAAGGGAGAGGAAGCGGAAGTAAAGTGCCCACCATTGAAAGTAAGGGAAGATTATTGCAGTGACATCATTACTATAGAGCAAGATCGCCCGACATTTTATATCATAGAGAAACATCGCCCGACATTTTAAGGGTGGGAAGCCTTAACCGCCATTTTAACAGAGGGCAGATGCTTAAAACTTTGATATATAAGAATAGAGACATGAATTAAAAAGAAGACGGAGTTAAGAAAGAGAGCGGATTCATGGGGGCCCAAAGCAAGTCCGATGGCTTCCAAAAAAGAAAAGGATTGGCAGGTTGCTATGGAGAATTTGGATAAAAAAATAACAGAGGGAAATAAAGAGATTCGGGAAATGGTACAACAACTACAGCAAAATTTAATGATGGAAATTAAAGAAGTGATTAAGTCGGAAATAACGGAGGTTAAAAAAGAGATGGAGGCAATAAAAACAGATTTACAGAATACCCAACAAAAAGTGCAAGAAACGCAACAGATGGTGCAGGATGGGGAGAAAAAAACAGAGGCTATACAGACAGAGACTATGGGTATGGGTGAAAGAATTGTGATGATGGAATGTAAAGCAATGGATAGACAAATTCGTATGAGGGCTGTGCCGGAAAAAATGGGCGGATCTGCTCTGAAACAAGTAGCTGAAATATTGGCAAAATTTTGGGGACAAACAGAGGAGGAAATGATGACACACCTGGACATTGTGTACAGAGTCAACTCAAAGTATGCAGAACAAAAGAATTTACCAAGAGATATTATTGTCCAATTGACTACAAGGAGAATGAAGGAGGAAATTATTAGAAGGTGTTTTGAAACTCCACTGGAAATAGCTGGGACACGGGTTTGAATTATTAAAGAAGTACCAAGAAAAGTACTCCATGATCGGAAAAAATATAGAGATTTGATACAAAAGCTGAAGGCAGCTGAAATTAGATAGAGATGGGAGTTGCCGGAAGGAGTGACTTTTGAATTCCAATCTTGGAGACAAGTGATTAAGTCAAAATATGCAATGGATGTCTTTCTGATGGAGAATGGAAAAGACTTTCCTAGCTCAACCAGATTATAATTATGGAGTATAAATTAATTTCATGGAATGTTAATGGGCTCAATTCACCCTCTAAATGAAAAGCTGTGTTACATTGGTTATCTAAACAAAGAAGTAATATGATTTGCCTGCAAGAGACTCATATTAGAGATCAAGATGTTAAATATTTAGTTAATAAGAAGTTAGGAAAACAATTTGTTTCGGCAACAAAGCAAAAGAAGAGGGGAATTGTTATATATATTAAGGAAGAATTGTAACCCAAATTAATAGTGTCTGATAAAAATGGAAGATACCTGGCTGTGGAATTTTTATGTCATGCTAAAAAAATGTTGATACTTGGACTATATGCACCGAATGGCTCTATGGATATATTTTTAAAGATTTACGAGAACAAATGGAACAATGGACTTATGATCAAGTAATTATAGCTGGAGATTTCAATAGAGTGGTGGATTTACAGTTGGATAAAAGTTCATCATCAAGTAAAGTAAGGGCGGGGAAACTACCAAAGTAATTTTTTGAAATTCAGGAACAAGAAAATTTAGAAGATACCTGGAGAAAATATAATCCTAAATCGAAGCAATATACTTTCTTCTCAACTAGCCATCAATCCTTTTCTAGAATAGATATGATCTGGGCGTCTAAAGAACTGGCAGTATTTACTAAAGAGATTGATATTTTACCGAAAATTAGCTCAGATCATAATCCTGTGATGTGGAGATTTGGAATGAGAAATAAGAAACGGAGATGGAGAATTAATGAGGATCTTTTGGGAGACCCAGAATGTGTGGAGGTGCTTAAAAAAGAAATGAAATTTTTTATTCAGTGTAATGTTGACAAAGGTGTGTCAACACATAAGGTCTGGGACACGTATAAAGCAGTAATTAGAGGTGTGTTGATGGACTTAAATGGTAGAGACAAAAAGAAAAAAGAAATGAAGTTAAAAGAGATTCAAGAAAAAATTATCCAAGTAGAACAGCAATTGAAAAAGAGGCCAGGTAAAAAGAAATTGTTGTATGAAATAAAGTTATTACAAGAACAAATTAGGGTTATGGAAAATAAGGAAGTGGAGTGGGAATTGAAGAAAATGAAGCAAAAATCATTTGAAGGAGCTAATAAACCAGGGAGATATTTGGCGTGGCAACTGAAGAAAAAGAGAGAAAAAAGAACAATAAGTAAAATTATGGAAGAGGGGAAGGAATTATATGATCAAGGACTGATTGAGAGAGCATTTTATAAATATTATGCAAGACTATACCAGAAAAAAACAGTGGACTATGAAAAGATAAGAGACTACTTTGACATGATTGACTTACCTAAGGTGCCGGAGAAGCTGAAAAGGAAGCTTGGTGCTGAAATAACAACATTGGAAGTGGTGCAAGCAATACAAGCTACTACAGTTGGTAAAGCTCCGGGACCGGATGGAATTACAGCAAAATTTTATAAAGTGATGGTAGAGGATTTAAAACAACTGATGCAAAAATTGATGAATGAGATACTGGAGGGGGCAGAGATGCCAGATACATGGAATGAGGCTAATATTACATTGATACCGAAGGAGACATTAGACTTAAGTAATGTTAAGAACTATAGACCAATATCTCTAACTAATAATGATTATAAAATATTTGCTGAGATATTAGCGGAAAGACTTAAGGCGTGGTTAGTGGAATTTATAGAAGAAGATCAAGCTGGTTTTTTACCGGAAAGGCAAATAAAAAATAACCTACTACGAGTGTTGCTGAATGCCATTGAGTATTATGATAAAAATCCAGGGAAGCAGGTTGGCTTTTTCTTTGTGGATGCGGAGAAAGCGTTTGACAATTTGAACTGGGATTTTATGTTTGCAACAATGGAGAAGATGCAGTTGGGAGAGAAATTTATACAAGCAATAAAGGCAATATATAAAAACCAATCTGCAAATATAATTGTTAACTCGGATGTAACAAAAAAGTTGGAAATAAGAAAAGGAACAAGACAAGGGTGTCCGCTTTCCCCACTTCTGTTTGTAATGGTACTGGAGATTTTACTCAGGCAAATAAGAGAAGATAATTCAATAAGAGGACTGAGGACAAAAGGATATGAATATAAAGTAAGAGCTTTTGCTGATGATATAATGGTGATAGTGGAGGATCCAATAGAGTGCATGCCTAAATTGATGAAGAAAATGAAAGACTTTGGAGATTTAGCGGGATTTGTAATAAATAAGGTGAAGTCCAAAATACTGTGCAAAAATATGACCAAACAACAACAAAAGGAGTTGATGGATAAGGTGGAATGTGAAGTAGTGAACAAAGTTAAATATTTGGGAGTGGAAGTGACAGTGAAAAATATCGATTTATATAAGAATAACTATGACAAGTTATGGCAACAAATAGACAAAGATATGATTAAATGGAACAAAATGAATTTGTCATGGTTAGGTCGTATTGCAGTAATCAAGATGAATGTCCTTCTAAGAATGATGTTTCTACTGCAGACAATACCTATTGTTAAAGATAGTAAACAATTTGAAAAGTGGCAGAGAACGATGTTAAACTTTGTTTGGGTTGGAAAGAAACCCAGAGTTAAAATGAAAGTACTGTATGATGCAAAAGAAAGAGGAGGTTTACAATTACCAGATTTTAAATTATATCATGATGCAGTATGTTTGGACTGGCTAAAGGAGTGGTTGACATTGAAGCATTTGAAGCTGTTAGCATTGGAAGGATATAATAAATTATTTGGATGGCATGCATATCTATGGTATGACAAAGTAAAAGCAGACTCTATGTTTTTACATCATTATGTAAGAAGAAGCTTGTTTGCTGTATGGACTAAATACAAGAAATATATGGAAGAGACTATACCAATGTGGATTATCCCGGAGGAAGTAGTAAATCCAAGAACAGAATATGCAGGGGAAGACTGGTTGACATATAAAGAAATTCTTGAGATAAAACAGAACAATTATTTGCTTAAAGACAACGATGAATTGCCATTCCAATATGGATGGTTTCAATATATGCAGATAAAAGATTTGTATGAGAAAGACAAAAGGAAAAATGGTTTCAGACTACAAAACTCTGAGATTGGGAACTGCTTGCTTCAGGGAGGGAAGAAAATGATTTCTAAAATATATAAGATATTATTGAAATGGTTCACAAAGGAGGAGGTTGTTAAAGTTCAGATGGTTAAATGGGCAATAAATTGTAATAGGGAAATTTCAATGGAAGCTTGGGAAAAGGTATGGAAAAATATAGTTAAAATTTCAGCATGTACTACGGTGCGTGAAAATGTTCATAAAATGATTTATAGATGGTATTTAACACCGAAGAAGTTGGCCAATGGTAATAGTCAGATGTCTGATAAATGTTGGAAATGTAAACAGCATGAAGGTTCATTCTATCATATGTGGTGGACTTGTGATAAGGCAAAACAGTTCTGGGGGGATATAGTAAAGGTTATGTCGGATATTTTACAAAGGAATATAAATAAAACCCCGGAATTGTTGTTATTATGCATGAACCTAGAAGACTTTGATAAAATGGACAGAGTTATGGTATTTTATATGATTACGGCAGCCAGAATGTGTTATGCACAGTTGTGGAAGACTCAGGAGATACCATCTATGGAAGACTGGATTTTGAAAGTTCTGAATATGGCAGAAATGGACAAGTTAACAAGGAAATTGAAAGAACAAGAAGTACTGGAATATACATCAAGCTGGGAAAAATTCAAGAAATATGTGGAGAAAAAGTGAGACATGAAGGGGAAATTGTGGTCTTTGGATAGTTGTTAAAGGGGAGATAGAAACTTACTTAAGGTTAAAAGGGGGTACATTATTATATTTTACTGGATTAGTATAGAGTTATAGTATTATAAAGTTAAGAGTAAGATAGTATATTCATATGGAAAGTATAAGATTGAATAATAAGGTTGTATAGGTAATAGGGAGTATATATGATATTTTAGTGATGTAATAGAAGTAATAGATTTACAATATAAATAATAGGTATTTAGGGAATAGTATATTACACACACACACACACACACACACACATATATATATATATATATATATATATATATATATATATATATATATATATATATATTAGTTAGTATATGTACTTACTATATACTTATATAATTTTTATACTCTTAATTTAGATAAGTATTATATTAAGATAGTTAATACAAGTAAATAGATTAGATTAGTATGTATTATATAGATATATATTATATATATTATTATAGACTTTAAGAATTTATATGATATATTCTTTAGATTAAATTGGGTATGGAAAACTGTTGGGAGTCACTAGAAAAGGGGGGGAAGGATGGGGAAAATGCAATGGGGTGGAAAATGATAATGATTTTTATGTTTATGTTTGTAAACCCATCCAATAAAAATTCTTTAAAGCAAAACAAAACATTGAAATCTGCAAGGAGAGTTAAGCATGCAGAATTCAGAACCTGAAGTTGTATGGGGCCAAAACCAGCAAAAATCGCCTGTGCGGAAAGGCCCTTACCTCCTGCCCAAGCAAATGTACCTCAAGGTTGCTGTTGCCTCCCTGCCCGTTCGGTTTTAATGTTGTTTAATGTTTACATTTTAGGCAAAATGCATTTTATAGTAATTTTATTTATACCTATGTAACTATATCTGTATTTTTGTATTTTTTGTTCTGTTTTTAATGAACGGTTTTAGATTGTGAAGGCCTATGGCCACATACAATAAATCGCATCGCAGTCTCCCTGCCCATATACTTTGCCTCCTCATACCACCAAATGCCCTTGCTGGGTCAGTTTGTGTCTTCCTTGCACTACCGTTTTCAACCTTAGTAGCAGAAGTGCCAAATTCCCTCACTGCGTGATGCTATCTGTGTAACCATGTGTTTGGAATTCTCCCATAGACTTTAAAATTAAACATGGGTTTATTTCATTGCCTCAAAAAGGGGTGGGATCCCTTGTTCTATCTGAAATTTAGTGGCATGGATGTTCCAGCGGAGTACACAAACAAGTTTGAGATTTGTCCTACTGGACGGAAAACCATAAAAGTACAGACTTGAGAAGAGTGGGTCGTCCGTTGAAACTCAAGGGAAATAATTATTAAACAGAGTTATGAAAATGAAACAACAAAGACAATAAAGAAACAAAACCATATAAAACAACCCAATAACAAAACAGTCCCTTTGGAAATTAGTAACAAAAATGAAAGAAACGAAATAAATTTCCATGCACAAATCTACAACAAAATGTAGTTTCCAAGCATGGCAGTCCCACACATAGCTTGAAGTAAAAAAAGTGACTTTTTACACACTTTGCATCTAGATTTTATTGTGTGAAATGGGAAAATCCACTTGCAAACAATCACTAAGGGCATTGAAAGTGGACTGAAAGTGCATTATTCCGTGTGTGTGAAAGCAGCCTAGCGACAGTAACATGGATCAGGGTGGCCAGATCAGCTGTATCCAAAAACATGTGACATTTTTGAGCCAGGAAGAACTGGAAGAAAGCACTTCTAGCAAGGATACCAACTGCTTATCCACAACTCCCAGACTCTTCACTAAATCCACATATAATGAATAAAAACCATTTTAACTAGCAAATTCACACAAAATGTAAAAATATCCCTTTAAATTTTTGAAATATAATTTGACAAGGAAGAATAGTTTAATTACACTTTCACTTTTAACAAACTATATTCTTTGTGAATGCCAGAAATCATTGTGAAGAGCCACCAGAAAAACAAGTCCTTGAAAAAGGAAGTCAGCTACTGTAAAAACATAGAGCTTTATTGTGCTAGATTGCATAAAATGACAAGTGTACTTTGGTGTAATGGAAAAATATTAAGCCATGGGAGAAAAATGATATCAATGAAATAGGATTCTGAGAGCTAAGAGAAAATGAAGCAGAGCAACTTAATAACAAAAACGAGACACATTTTCTATGAAAGAACTCAGGAAAACATCCTACTCTTGCAGATATAGGTGTGCAAATGAAGTTATAAAGTAAGTTTCCAGCAATCCCATCCTCCTTTCCACCCCTACCCAAAGTCCTGCAGCAACAGGTGCCATCTCTAGACCCTACAGTGCCTCCTCTGTCAGCACCTCACCTAAAGGTATCTCCACAGAGCCCTGGGTCATCTTTTCTAGCAGGACAGCAGCTGCCTATAAGCCTGGAAAACATCCCCCAGCCACCCAGTTGACTCACCTTTCTCCTGCAGTGGCTCAGGCAGCTCAACCTCAGCTAGGCCCACTTAGGATTGCCAGGTATCTGGAATTCACCCAGACAGTCCAGTATTTTGAGAGACTGTCCAGGGAAACATTCCCCAAATACCGGACACCTGGCTCTCCACCCTGACAGCTCCCTCACCCAGCCCAGGCACCTGGCCTAGCTCCTGTATGGTGCTGGTGGGAGCAGGCTGCCTGCCTGGCTTCTGTAGCTGTGTGATGTCAGCAGGAGTGGAAATGGGCCATGTGGTGACATTACTTCCTGTGGAAAAAAAAGAAACAGTGTAGTGCCCCCTGGGGTCCAGTTTTGTTCCGGACCCCATCTAACGACCCTAGGCCCACTGGATGCTGTTGGCAGTCTGGGCAGGGCAAGCACAAGCCCCAAGTCACCAAGAGAGCTGCTGGAGAAGCTTCAAAAGCAGCAGAGGTGAACCTCAGGCTGAAATGGAGGGGGTGGGGTTGGGAGACTGCAGAATCTACCCAGTCCTCCCATTGGATAGGCTGGACCACTCAGGGAGGCAAGGTGAGAATTGGAAGGAATCCCAGGGAGGTGGGGAAAGGAGAATCTTTTAAAAGCAGGTTTCTATGAGGGCCAAGGGGGAGGCAGAGGAGAGACAGTGTGTGTTGTCACTTCCTGAGCAGGAGAAGGAATGGGGTGATGCAACCCTCTTCCCTGCCTGAAGCCTGAGGACAACTGTCTTGGGAAGCT
The DNA here is from genome assembly GCF_028583425.1 of Eublepharis macularius. Lineage (NCBI taxonomy): Eukaryota > Metazoa > Chordata > Lepidosauria > Squamata > Eublepharidae > Eublepharis > Eublepharis macularius. The sequence goes on from NC_072790.1 coordinate 141,722,322, forward strand.
GGCAGGATGGCAGACAGCCGGATGCAGGTGCCTGTGAGGGAAGAGCCTCACAGTAAGGACATTTATGTATGCCCTAAAATAAATAACTATCAGTAATCCAATAATCTCCATCCTTCCACAACTCAAATAATCAGAACATTTACAATCTAGACCTATGGTACTGCTCTGATTACACTGGTGCACCCCACTACCAGGACAGGAGACAAAAAGAGGCAGTGGAGGAGCATGGCAGGGGAGGACCTAGATATCACTGGAATCCTAAATTACCTCAGACCCCTTCCATGTATAAAGTATAACATGATAGAAGAATTGCTTGCTAAGAAACCTTTTCCTGACGTCAGTGTTTCTGTGAGTGTGTGTGTGTGTGTACATACACATACAACCAACGTAATAAGCTATACATATACAAAGGTGGTTTGGAAATGACAGATCAATGATCAAATCTGTCAGGGACAAAATGATGCCTTTAGAAGAAATGTAGAAGCACTGGGGCTGTCAAATCTGAATTGGAAAATTCCTGGAGATTTGGGGCGGGGGTGGATCCTGGGGAGGGGAGGGTTTGGAACAAGGAGGGACCTCAGTGGGATATAGCTCCATAGAGTCCATCCTCCAAAGCAGCCATTGTATCCAGGGAAATTGATTTCTGTAGCTAGTAAATCAGTTGTAATTTAGGGATATCTCCAGACCACGTATGGAGGTTAGCAACCCTAAGAAGCACAGGAAAAAGTGGGTCTATATACAATTAAGATTTCCTGGCACATTCAAAAAACACACTACATTTTCTCCATAGTGGTGAAGTTGTGACTACTAAGACAAGAATTATATTTCCTTTCCAGATTTGCTATTCAAATACAAGGGTGTGAATACAACCTGTTATGAAAATGATGGAGCTTTCTTCTGATGCAAGGAATGTTCCACTGGCAGAAGAGGCGTGTCTCACTACCATAAGTTCCACTGTGCTAGTGGAATGTTCCTTGAATCAGAAGAAAAACAGGGTTAACATACCTGTAACTTATGTTCATCGAGTTCTTCTGTGCTGACACACATGGGACTGCGCAGGCGCAGGCCAGCCGCCGGAGAATTTTCTAGAGCTTCCAAGGCTCCGAAGGGGCCGTTTGTCGCGCGCCTCAGCGACCGTCTTCCCGCCCAAACGGTCACGTGATCCTACAGCGACCAACGGCCCCTTCCCTCAGTTCTCCTTTGCCGCCGCTTGACCAACACACTTCAGCCATAACACCTTAAAAACACCAATATCCGTTACAGCCATCACAGTATTGTGCATTGGAGTTCACAGCGGGGTAGGAGGGAGGGTTGTGTGTCAGCACAGAAGAACTCGATGAACATAAGTTACAGGTATGTTAACCCTGTTTTCATCTTCGTTCTTCTGTGCCTCCACACATGGGAGTGTACCAAGCTTCACACAATAAGGAAGGCGGGGGTGAAGTCCAACACAATTTTATTGAACAAACAAGAACAACAATAAATAGATATGCATATATACATCTATGTAAAAAACTGTGTAAGGACACATAAATATTCAATATTTACATATATACACACCCCCAGGTACATATATACACACTTTCACTCAAGGGTACCCAGCAGGTACGCCAAGAAAGTCATTCCAAAACTCCCTCAGGAAAAAAGGGAGTGTAAGACAGCCTTGGCCACAGATACATCCTGCTCCGCATTGACATCAACGGCGTAATGCCTGACAAAGGTGTCTGCAGAGGACCATGTGGCTGCTTTACAAATGTTAACCAGGGGCACCCCCCTGAGGAGTGCCGAAGAGGATGCTTGGGACCGCGTGGAGTGGGCTCTGACATGAAGCGGGCAAGCCACCCCTGCCAGCGAATAGGCCTTGCTAATGGCCGTCACAATCCACCTAGACAGGGTCTGTGAGGAAGCCCTGTTACCCTTGTCCTTGGCCCCAAAACATACAAACAGGTGAGGACAGGAGCGGAATTCCTTCGTCCTATCCAGGTAATAGGCTAGGGCCCTCTTCAAGTCCAGGGAATGAAGGGCCTTTTCCCCCTTAGAGGAAGGTTGAGGAAAAAATGCAGGCAGTGAGATATCCTGCGAGAGGTGGAAGGCGGACACCACCTTGGGCAGGAACCCGAGGCAGGGACGCAGGACCACCTTGTTGGGATGAAACACAAGAAAAGGGGGGGTCAGACCGCAGTGCAGACAGCTCACTGACCCTCCTGGCCGACGTGACGGCCACCAAGAATGCTACCTTGTAGGATAGCATATCCAAGGGGCATGTAGCCATAGGTTCAAACGGAGGCAACATGAGACGTGAGAGCACCAAAGACAGTGACCACTGAGGCACTGGCGCCGACACAGGTGGGTAAAGATTGTACATGCCCTTAAGGAACTGGCGGGATTGTGGGTGAGAAAACACCGTAGCACCCTCAATTCGGGCGTGAGCAGCTGATATCGCTGCCAGGTGGACCTTGAGGGAGGACACCTTCAAGCCCAGGCCACGCAAGTGGCACAAATACTCGAATACAACCCCCAAAGGACTGCTGTCAGGCACCACTCCTTTAGCAAGTGCCCAAAGTTCAAACCTGCGCCACTTGGCCGCATAAGCGCGCCTAGTGGATGGCCGACGGGCGTTCAGGAGGACTCTCTGCACCTCGTCAGTAAAGCCTACCGGGGAGGAACGATCCGCCACGCCGTTAGGTGCAGCTTCCTGGGATCGTGGTGGACTAGGCTCCCGTTTAGGAGAAGGTCTTGCCGAGGGGGCAGACTCACATATGTCCATTGGGACATTCGCAGGAGCTTCGGGAACCAAACCTGCCGTGGCCAGAAGGGGGCCACCAGGATGCAGTCCGTCCCGTCCTCCTCTATCTTGCACAGGACCCTGGGAATCAAGGGGAACGGAGGAAACATGTAGTGCAAGCCCTGCGTCCACGTAAACTGGAAGGCATCCCCAATAGAGAGGGGGTCGCTTCCTGCCCTGGAACAGAACGTGTGGGCCTTGGTGGTTGCCGCAGTGGCGAACACGTCTATCACTGGATGACCCCACATCTGGAAGATCGGCCCAACGCACTCTACGTTCAGTTCCCACTCGTGGTCCAGCAAAGGGACCCTGCTGAGGGCATCTGCCCGGGCATTGTCTGACCCAGCCACGTGTATAGCACGGAGCGACACGCCGTTCTTGATAGCCCACTGCCAAGTGAGTGTGGCTTCCCGGCACAGGGCCATGGACACTGTGCCCCCCTGCTGATTCACGTAGTACATGGCAGTCGTGTTGTCCGTCTGCACCAAGACCTGACGATCTCTCAGTAGTGCTGTAAGAGACACAAGTGCGAAACGAATGGCCCTTAGTTCAAGCACATTGATATGGAGGGTCTTTTCCCTGTCAGACCAGACATCCTGCACAGACACATCACCACAGTAAGCCCCCCATCCCAACAGAGAGGCATCAGTGGTAACCGTGATGTCATGGTGTTGATACCCAAAGGGGATTCCCTTAAACAAGTTGTCATCAGACAGCCACCAGTCCAAGGAGGAGAGGATGACCCTCGGGATAGAGAATTTAAGGGACGGAGGGTGCAGCAGAGCATCGTACCTCCGCACAAACCAGTTCTGGAGCGGGCGCATACGCAGCCTAGCAAAAGGCACCACAGAGGTGGCCGCTGCCATATGCCCTAGTAAGCACTGGATAGTGCGCACAGACTGGAATCGGTTCCTTTTAAACATGGACACTAGACCCCTTAGGGACCGAGCCCTCTCCAAGGGGAGCAGGGCCTTACCCTCCACAGAGTCTAACAGTGCACCAATGTAGGACACCTTGCAGCTGGGCACCAGTTTGGACTTTTCAAAGTTCACCAGGAGCCCCAGGCGTTGGCAAGTGCTAAGTACCAAGCCAATGTCCTGCACCAGCCTAGACTCCGATTCAGCCACAATGAGCCAGTCATCGAGGTACGGAAAGATGGTACAGCCTTCTTCCCGTAGGAAGGAAACCACAGGGGCCACACATTTTGTGAACACTCGTGGGGCAGTGGAAAGGCCAAAGGGGAGCACCTTATACCGGAAAACCCTTTGCCGGTAAACAAAGCTCAGGTATTTCCTGTGCTCCTTCCGTATCCCCACGTGAAAGTATGCGTCTTTTAAGTCAAGAACCGCAAACCAATCTCCCTGTTTCAGCAAGGCGATCACAGCCGCCAACGTTACCATTTTGAATTTGGTCACCTTGAGGAAGGCATTAAGGCCCCTCAGATCTAAGATGGGACGTAAGCCCCCATCCTTCTTAGGGACCAGGAAGAACCTAGAGAAGAATCCCTTTACAGAGTCCTCATAGGGCAATTCTTCCACCGCACCCTTGGCCAAGAGCGACACGATCTCCGCATCCAGCTCGGCCATAGTGTTATTGACAGCTGTCAGGGGCGAACCGCATCTAGGCAGCTCAACAAACTCCAGCCCGTATCCCAGTTCAACAATAGTTAAGACCCATGAGTCAGATGTTATTGACTCCCACTCAGAGAGGAGTGGACTAAGTCTGTCCGAAAAGTTCGGGGATACGGCTGGCGCGACCCGTCAGTACTGCCTCCCGGCACCCTGCTGATCTTTCTGCTGGGCCGGTTGCTGTGCCTGACGAGGCTTGAAGGGCCGACGCCTCCTCTGCTGTTGTGCGGGAGGGTAAGGCCGCTGCTGGTAGGCAGGATACTGCTGGTAGCCCGGCCGCTGTTGCTGGTATCTGCCCTGGTAATGGTAAGGGCCAGACCGGGGAGCGTACCGTGACCTGGAGGAGGGCTTGTCTGCTGGAGCCAGACCCAAAGACCGCGCCGTCTGCCTGTCCTCTTTTTTCTTTTTCAGGGTCTCGTCGGTGGACTTGGAGAACAGCGAGTCCCCTTCAAAGGGCATGCTCTCCACCCTGGAACGCACCTCTTGGGACAGGGCCGTCGACCGCAACCAAGAGTGGCGCCTGAGGACCACCGCCGACGCCATCCCTCTAGCAGCAGTGTCAGCAGCGTGGCTCCCAGCGTTCATCTGCTGCTTAGACAGCCTCACAGCCTCCGTCTGCAGCAGGGACACCACAGCCCTCTGCTCAGAAGGGAGGTCCCGGGTATAGGATGCCAACTTCTCCCAGAGGTACAGTTGGTACCCTGCCATGATGGTCTGGTAGTTGGCAATCCTCAGACCCAGTGAAGAGACAATGTACTGGCGCCTGCCCATGGCATCCAGCTTCTTGCCCTCCTTATCGGCAGGCACCGAGGAGTGACCCGATCGCCGGGGGTTGAACTCCTCTGTGACCAAGGAGGAAGGTGGACGGTGCTTCACCAACGCCGGCCAGGTGCCCTGCTTGATCTTGTAAAGCTGCTCGATGCGCTTGGACGTTGGAGGTTGATCACAGGGCACCTGCCACACCTTCTCCACAATCTCCTCAATACCCTCGAGCACGGGGAAGCCAACGTACGCCGGATTGTCCCCGTAAATACGTTTGAGGAGCTTGTCCTTGGTCTGGGGGACTGCCGAAGAGATGTCCATCTCGAGAGCCTTGGCCATCCTAGCCATCTGGTCGGCGTAGATGCGGAGGTCCTCGAATGGCGAGTCCGCCGATGGCACTAGCTCCTCAGCCGGCGATGGTTCGGACCAGGACTCCGACTGGTAGCCGCCAAAGCTCCCCACTTCCTCCTCATCGGAACCGAGCTGGGATTCCGGAACCTGGAGCGGAGGGGGAGCCCACGCCGACCTCGATGTCGAAGGCCTCGGTTCCGACACGGAGAAGCCCGCAGGTGCCCCCTCCCATTGGCAACGGTATGGCGAGGGGAGGTAGGAAGCCTGTCGATGCCGGGACGCAGCGGACCGGACAGATCGGACACTGTCCCCGGAACCATGCCGCTCACGACCGACCGGAGGTGGAGACGGACGGGCAGGCGACGGACGGCTCCGACGAGGGGACGGGCTCGGTTCCAGCCTCGGCGACCGAAGGGGAAGCGATGGTCGGCTCCGACGGCGCGGACTCGGCTCCGGTCCCGAAGAGAATTCTGCGGGCACCGTCTCGAAGGCCATCGGATCCGGCACCGGCACGGAGATGTCTTCTGGCTCCGGGGAGCCCAGATGAGGGGAAGGCGTGTGAGGAAGCACGATGACCTCCTCCTGAGGAGCGGGACGCGGCGACCGGTGATGCTTGGTCTTCTTCTTCTTCTTCGCTGGTTCCAAAGAAGACCTCGGAACCGACGCGCTCCTCGCCTTCGAAGGGGACCTCGGCTTCGACCTCTTCGCCTTGATCGGGATCGAACCGGTCGTCGGTTCCGACCGGGGACTCGGTACCAGGACCCTCGGTTCCGAAGCTGGTCTCGGATCCGACCTGGTAGATGACGCGCTACGGGGCGGCCGCACCGGTCCCTGCGCTGGAGAGGCCGCTCTCGACGCCGAGGCACTCGGGGGCAGCGGTTTCGACCCCGACCTCGCGGAGGCCACTGAGCCAGCTCTTGATTGCCGTTCGGCAGAGGGGCTAGGGCCGGCCTTGGACGGACGTAACGGGGTTCCCTCCGACATGACCTTCTGCCACAGCGAGGAATTTAGCCGGGCCTTGCGATCCTGCCGGGCCTTGCTGGTGAAACCCTGGCAGATCCTACAGGCCGAGACATTGTGGGTCTCCCCCAAGCAAAAAAGGCACAAATCATGGCCATCGGATTTGGCCATTTTAGTGTGGCATTTTAGGCAATGCTTGAAGAGAGCCGTAGAGGCCATCTTCAGGGGCACGCGAAAGAAGGGTCAAAAACAGTCCGAGTCAAATTACCGAGTCCACGTCAAAGTCCAAAGCGAGATCCAAAGAATAGTCGAGGTCACGAAGTCCGAAGTCAAAAGCCAAGCAATCAGTTAGAGTAAGCACGAAGCACAAAAGCACAGAGCAACGAAGCTCACGTTCTCTCCAAGCGGCGGCAAGAAGAGAACTGAGGGAAGGGGCCGTTGGTCGCTGTAGGATCACGTGACCGTTTGGGCGGGAAGACGGTCGCTGAGGCGCGCGACAAACGGCCCCTTCGGAGCCTTGGAAGCTCTAGAAAATTCTCCGGCGGCTGGCCTGCGCCTGCGCAGTCCCATGTGTGGAGGCACAGAAGAACGAAGATGAACCATCTGATTCCATTTAAGGAATGGAAATTGATTCAACTCTGATTTCTCAGTATCCATTCACATGAACATCAGACATTTTGCTGGCTGCAGAAAAAGTTATAATGCCTGTATGTAGGTTGTCTTTATGGGTCCAGATGGTCCTATGAATAGACCTTTAAAATAAATCAATCCAGATTCACAAAGGGATATGCAATCACTTACTAGTTAAGAAAATAAAGGAGCCCCATTCATTAATGTAATTAAAATCAATAGAAGAACTAACGAACAAGCTCAGTTCAGATGAAAACAGAGGAGGTAATAAAACTGACAGGGAACCTTGCCAATCAACAGAAAAATACATACTGAAAAACAGAAGTATGTTAGTCACCATCTACTGTCTTATTCATACTGAGTGCACCCACAATCTGTCTCTAAGTGAATATACGTTGTAATGAATTACACACATACAAGGATTTCCACTGAATAGTCAGACTCACTGTTTGGACAATGAGCAACAGATGGGGTATTGCGCCTAAGACCAAGGCAGAGGAAGCTTAACAAATACCATCCTCTTTTCACTCTGTGACTCTGTCTGGTTCTCTTGGTGCCAAATTAAAGTTTCTGTGTTGCCTGTGTAACACTGCCTGTCTTTTTCAGGTGCCAAATGCTTCCCTGTGTCTGATTTATATCTCTACCTGCCTTCTGGGGGTACTATCCATTTACATCTAATGCCACTGCATGTGAGAATTTTGCCCTGGCTGAGATCCTTTACACTACCTGTTGTAAAGTTTTAAAGGAAAAATCCCTTTGTTTAAGGCTACAATTTCTGAAAATTTCACCAAAACTGGAGGGAAAATAAAGCACTGGATTTTAATTAGTAGCCATACAAGGCAGTGGTGAGTTTTCCTCTTTCTCCCAGCAGCTGCCTGTGAGTCTCAAAATAGTAACCCTGAAGCCTGGTGGACCTACAGGGATGAAAAGCTACACAATACAAGCAATTGCACTGAGGAGAGGAGAAATGAGCAAAATGGCCTTTTTTGCCTCCTCTATCAGTGAAGCCACAGAAACACCACTGGTAGAGCAAGCAGACTTCACTTCTTTCCTCCTTTTCACTGCAGCTGCCCACATTGCGTGACCTTTTTTATGCATCTCCCCCAACTCTTGACATTGCCATTTTGAGTTTCATGGACAGCTGTCAGGAGAAGAGAAGGGTGGGGGAAATTAACCAGCTTAGCCCTTTGGTGCTGTGCAGAAACCATCCCAAAGTTTACAGCTTGAAATGCAGTGCTTTTTGTTTTTAAAAAAGGTGTCAGTACTAATATATACAGTTGAGCCATTTTCTACCAACCAATTCCTCCATCAGGACTTGGGATAGCCCCCCTTCCAAAGATACCAGTACTCAGTACTGGTACTGCCACCAACAAAATCTGTTAAAATATATTCCCCAATTAAAGCAAAAGGAAAAATATAATGAGGACATCCAGGTGGACTTGTTGTATTTTTCATCTGGAAGTGAATGGGACAACTGAGGTTCTGAACAGGAAATGAATAAAGTGAAGATCAACCCAGAAAAGACAGGGCTGATGAGAATAGGGTATCCAATAAGATGGTCAGCAAAAGAAATGCCTGTTTTGGATGGGATTACACTTTCCCCAAAAGATGAGATTAGCAACTTGATTCTTCTGTTGGGTCCAGCCTTGCTTCTAGAAAACAGCATGTATGGTTTTGTTGCAATGTGTTTACGCCTTGAGGAGCAAGAAGGAAGGAATGTTTGCTGCTTGGAATCCTGGAGGCAGGGGATGACAAAGGGAGGATAACAAAGCAGGTGTGGTGATGGCAGTGGATTCTGCCTCCTGTCCAAATCAATCACATGTAATTCTTGCCTCACTTCAAGATTTGCATCTATCTCAAGAAGTTCACTTTTTCTTCTAATTAACTCCATTGTGGAACCCCTTCAAGATTTTTATTCTGCCAAGCCTTAGAGACTTCAGTCTGATTCTGATCTGAACTTTGACTGCTGCCATTTTAATTACATATATTGTGTGCTATTTTAGATTAGTTTAAATGCCTTTAAGCATTTTAGTGTTTTAATTAAGTTGTTTAAGATGATTTTTGAGAATTATCAGTAGTTGAACAAGATATTATTTTCCTATTTTCCTTTTTTAATGATGTTCATATCTTTAATTCCTCCGTCTTACGTCCTTGGAGCTAATGGAGACTAGAAGTCTGTTATCTTGACCCCTGGAAGGCATTCAGGCACCAGCTGGAGTCTCACCCTTAATCAGCCACTGCGGGAATCAGCCACACCAGCTCCTATGATGCCTTAGAAATACAGGCACTGGCTTGAGCTGCAAGATATTTGCATAGCTGAGGCAGGCGCTCTTCCAATTTTAGTACCCTAGGCAGTTGCCTGGTTTGCCTCTACAGTTAAATTAATGGAACAATTAGCAATCTGTTTTATAAATACTTGTATTAAAATGCTTACTTTTGTTATAAGGAATGCAAACTTCTAAAGGGACGAGAGGATTTCATACAGCCAAAAGCTATGCATATACTGTGGGTATGAAACTTAAAATTTGAATATCCTGAACCAACCATAAAACTAAACATATTTCAATATATTCCTGCTTGTTCAAACTTTAGTATATATGTGACCTCACAAATGCAATCAAATAAAGAGTTAAATCACAAAATCAACATTCCTCCAGAATCTTCACATTGATCCTGAGGAATCAGACTGGAGAGTTCACTCTACTGGTGTTGATAACTTGCATCAGAATCATACAAGGTCTGACCTTCCAGATTACCACAAACACACAAACTAAGTTTCAAGACCATCTCCTAAAAAATGTTATGCAGACAAAGACAATTGAGGAATCTCCAGTCATGCTGAAAAGCAGCAAAACATATCACAGATCCAATAATAAATTAATGCATTTTTAAAGATTCTATTAAATTAATGCTGTTGTGTAAAATAGTAAGGTTTACTTTAAATATTAGAGAAATACCTTGCCCATGAATACAACTCGCATGTGGGTGAACACTCACGATGTCTAACAGATGCATAAGCTGAAGGAAACTGAAACTTTCTTCCCTTGTATTCACGACTCAACCATATGTTCTCTAAGGACAAAAACTTCTATTGGTAGTAGTAGTCAGATGGAGATGTTTTCTACAAGCTATTGCAAAGCAATATCCCAGCAACTCTACAGTCTTATCACTACTAAAAAAAATCAGATTTTATCCTCACAAACACTATAGAGGATGAAGACATGTATTTTCATAGATATCAATGCAATACATGCACGTAAATAAGAAATGACAGCTAAATATTGCAACATGTCTATTTAAGCAAATTTCCCCCCAAAAATCAAATATTTTTTTCAATTTTTTAATTCTTCTTCATGACACTCAAATCTTTGTTAGCTTTAATATTTCTCTTTGATGCTATTACTAGGTTATATTTTTAATTAATAACTTTCACTTTCAGTTGAAGTCCAAACAGCCACCATTTTGAATCGTGGAATGCTCTGTGGGCATGATGCCATGAATGCTGTACACTGTTTCTGATACTATCATATCTCTTTGACAAAGAGGTAGCTCAGAACCTATCTACACTTGGGGATGGCAGCAGCTGTGGATATGGAAAGTTTTTCTTTGCTATTAAGGCAACTGGAATCCTAAGATCCAAGTATTTGCTTGGAGTGTCTCATGCCAGAGCTATTCTCAATTGAGGGCTGGTCCTCTCCTTACTTAAGTTACTATAGTCATCTGCTTCCAAAGCGAGATTGGGACTAGACCTAGCATGGTGATACAGAAGAAATTCCTCTGAAAATACTGTCTGTACAAAGCCTTTCTCTATGTGCATGTGTATTTCTGCAGTTCTTTTTCTGGAATTTAGAAAATATCATCTGATTCATCATACCAAGTTGCTATCCAGTTCATTTATACTTTTTCCACATTAGCCTAACCTAAATAAAGCCTTTCTGTTGAAAAAAAATGAAAATTTCTCTCAAGCAAATATTTTTTTAAAAAAGCTATAAAATGAGGACAAAGAGATGCATGTAGAATTCTGAGGTATCTCAGAAATATATTTTTCTCATGAGAACAGGTTGCTATGGGACACCAAGCATCACTAATGCTGTGGCTGGTTTTTTCCACTCTGGATTACACTGAGGTTTTTTTAAGGTTACACCCACTTTCATTTTATCAGTTGAAAACATTTGCTCATCATCAACAAGCCACACTGACACAAAAATCACATATTTTGAAACTGTGCAAAATAAAAAAGATAAAGAATTCCCATCTTCTTCCTATTGCAGGCCTCTCCTCTGGGAAACTTATTTAGGGACATGAATACTACAAATGGCAACCCAGAAATGTGTAATTATTTGATCTTGCACTCTAAAGATATGCCCTGATCCAAAGGAGTACACATTGTTGTTCAACACATACAGCTGATTTTCCTGCATCCCTGTTTTACTTCTCCCCCTCCCCACAGCAGACTATGAAACAGTTCTCTGCTTTTGCCAACATTTTTTTTAAAAAATCTGTTTATCAGGCACAATGTAATGTAAGTGTAAGATGCCACATATGTGTATGTGATATTTCCCCTCAGAATTGCTTTCAAAACACTCTTACATTAGACTGGAGGTGTGCGGAGATGTGGGGGGAACCTGGAAGTGATATCAGGCCACTCTAAAAATCACCTGAAAGTTTACCATAGAATTTCTGGTGATTCCTAGAATAGACTGAAGTCACTTCCATGTTTCCCCCAGAAATGATGTAACACTATTGGCCAATTGCAATTTTTAAAGCCTTTTTCTCCTGCCAGCCATTGCAGCAGGAAATGGGAGCTGGAGGGACCCCACCCTTGGTGGAAATCTGACAAACCTACTTAAACCTAATCACCAAGTAACTCATGTTTGATGGAGTTTTAACAGCAATTGGGAAATTTGTAGACAAAGGAACAAGTTTTGAAAATAACACTTGGGGAAAGTTTTAAGAATGTGAGAAAAATATGCACAAAATCTCTTGAGATTTGTTATACATATTTTGGAAAGCCAGTGCAAATCAAATCATAAACATGGAAGCCTTGAGCTTTGGTGATCTAATCCAACTGCAAGAACTTGTGCTAATGATCTACTCTGAGCCTTGGTCCTTTGATTCATGAAAGCAGTATCATTTTATTCCATATAGATGTGATGACTGATGAACGGCAACAAAAAGTTGTTGAGATACTTTAGATATGAGAATAATACAGATTGATCAGTACAATAGGCATTTCCAGTACTTAGGAGGTTAAAGCCTATAATTAATGGCAACATCTTGTCTAAAACAGGGAAGAAGAATTCACTGACTGATAACGCTGTTGTAATCTCACTGTCTTCAAATTCCTTGTTTATTAATTTCCCCTTCTTTCTGTGGCTTGGGTTCATTGTACTGTTTACACACTATTTCCTAGCACATGCACACACATACATCAACTATGCCCTTGAACAAAAACTTACACACTTCCTTCTGCAGAAGGTATGAACTAGGGTTAGCAACCTCAAAATCGGGTCTGGGCTTCTCTCAGAATTACATCTGAACTTCAGACTAGAGTTCATTTACGTCTGGAAAAAAATAGCTGCTTCAGAGGGTGGACTCTATGGTATATCATAATGATAACATATTCCTGCTGAGTTCCTTTCCATCCCCATACTCCACCCTTCGCAGGCGCTGCTCTTCAGCCTCCAGGATCTTCCCAATTGCAACTCTAGCATGACAGATATTAAGAAAGGACACCCAGATAACGGAGAATGCCAGATAATAGGGGTTCAAAGTTTAATTTTGAAGAACACCACCAAGGCTCCCCTGCTTGACTAGCTCTATAATAAAGTGAGATGATATAGCAACCTTGGGCTGTCATCATCTAGGAGCCATATCAACCAATGCCCCTTCCCTCCTCCTTCACAAGTGTCTTTAAAAACAGCATACATTAGGAATGACAGAGCATGAGGCCAACAGAGTGAGATGGTGAGAGGCAAGAGTGGAGCCCCTTGTTGCACTGCCACTGATACTAGGGTTCCAATAGGGATCCCATAGCAGGAGGTCTCCTGCAGATTACCAGCAGCAGTGAGATAAAAATAAAACAAAAAAAAATGCCAGCATCCTCCATGCTGGTATGTCACTTTCAGGTGCAACCAGAAGTGGCAATGGGTACTGCCACTAGGTACTGCCAGAGACTCTACTTTAAAAACCAGAGTTTACCATAGAATTTCTGGTGATTCCTAGAGCTACCTATTGTCACTTCCAGGTTGTACCTATAAGTGACATAGTGACATCAGCACTGACACCAACATTATATGCCTCCCCCATGTCCCTGCCCCCCCCCCCCAGCCCTCCAACTGGTTGCCTGCCTTGGCCTGGCAACCCTAACTGCTACCTTGCTTACTCTATGGCATTTGAAAATTCCCCTAGCCTGGTCCAAACTTTCATGCTTTCTGACAGCTCCTTGTTGCCTCCCTGATTTGCCATAGTTATAACTGGTTTTAAAAATAATTTAAAGAACTAAGTACAGAAAGATAAAGAGAAGGAAAGAAGCGATAATAAACTTATTGTCAGTACTATAAAATCTTCTGTAGTGATGATGTGCGCTTCTCTCTTTATCAAATCTAAAACATTTTCAAAGGGAACCAAAATTCCTGATAGTTATTAAAATGTAAAATTTTAGTCTGCTATTCACTTTCAATTATCAGTATGTTGCCAAGTAGCCCCCCTCTCCTGTTCCTGAGGCCTGCCATGAACTGTGTCAGTTTCCTGCGTTGCTGTTTTAAAGTTACACCAAAGACTCTGTTCTAGGGCAGCACTGCCCATGCCTGTTTCCCGACTACCCTGCTTTTATGGATTCTGCTTTTTCCTGTCTCCATTGTGGACTATACTGTCTACACACTGTTTCCTGCCTCCATGGACGTCTGCCTCACCTGGGCCTAGAGCCAGGCTGTTAGCAGCACGGTACCAGCCAGGGAGACCCTCCACGAGCCTGGCCAGGCACCCCCTGGTCAGTTCCCACGGGGAATCTCTTGCGGCCCAGTCACCAAGCTTGCCCTCGCTACCGGGCAGCCTGCTAGCAAGCCCTAGTCATGCCCAGGCAGCAGCCATGTTCCCAGGCAGCCAGAAGACCAGCCTGAGCACCCTGCTCAGAGGAGCCATTTCATGGAAGCGTGCAGACCAAGTCCGCAGCGGCCAGCCTCGCCCTGCTCTGCATATCTTGAATGGAAGCTAAAGTGCCAGCTACCCTGAGCACTTAATGGACGCATCTCAAAGCAACCCCTGCATTCCAGAGCTGATGACATCAAGACCATCCCAGCTTCCTGGAAGACCCATTCAACCCGCCCAGCATTTCCCCTCCCTCCTTTGTCCCCTCTTCCCGAGGTGTCACAATAATATATTCAGATTCTAAAGTGGCCCATCCAGGGTAGGTGTCATGGCCCAGTCTGAGAGTGAGGTCTCTGGAGGAGAGGAGCCTCGTGTAGCCAGCCAGGACTCCTCAGGAGAAGAGGAGCCCTGTGTAGCCAGCCCTAGCCCTAATTCAGCAGAAGCCAGCAATCAGGAGCAACAGCTGCTGGCTGATCAGAGCTTACAGCCAGCAGCTGAGGCACGAGCACCCTCTAGCTCCAATACTACAGAGGAAGCTCAGCCAGGGACTTCTACAGGTGCAGCGCAGCCAAGAGCCTCCACCCCCCCAGATTCACCCACGCCCAAGGAACGCCGCAGGCAGCGCCAGAGACTGGAACTGCAGGAGAGACGGCGCAGTGCTCGCCTCTTAAGCCAACGCCAGCTGCTGGAGAGTGATGAGGAGTAGTGGCAGGATAGAGCCCCAGCAGCTGGCTGAAAACCACGCCTGGCTATAAGAGCCAGTCTGGAGGAACTGCTGGGCGTGGAAGCAACGTGTCTACTGCCTGCAACCACTCCGTGTTTTGTGAACATTGCCCATGCCTGCTTTTGGACCTGACACTATCGGTGACTGACCTTGGACTGTGCCTGACCTTGCTTTTGGACTCTGGACTCACTCCTGGCTTTATCTCGTGCTCTGACCACCGGTTTGACTTGGCTTTTGCTTTTGGAACTCCCCTTTGACTTTGGCCTTAAGGTTTGGACTTGAACCACCCTGCTTGGGCTGGCCCAGCCCATGACAGTAGTTATAGAGCCATTAAACCTTTGTTTTACTCGTGAGAACCACAGGGAAATGCACCAGCCCCAGGGTACGTTTTGGGGTATTTAAGCTGGCCTCCGCGGCCATGAGGCGTGTGTGCCATTCCTATCCTGACACCCTTGCTGTCACTCTCTTTGGACCTAGTGCAGGCATTAGTCCATCCCGTCTCGCTGCTACGTCTTTCCTCCACACTGTGACTAGGTGAGTATACCCAGTTCCATCGCTCTCAAGTGGGCTCTCCTGCTCATGCAACTGTCTCTATTTTCCAACCCTTTATTTCTTAGTTTCTTGTGTGTACTTTGTATGTGTGTGCTAACTTAGGCATACGCAACACTGTTTAGTAAAGACAAGTTTTATTGTTATTAGTCTGCCTCTTTATTACACGAGTGTTCTGGAGAGGGACCCTGGTATATATTGGTTAAGATCCGCACTAAATTAAAACCCAGACTGCAAGCTAATTCCCCATCAAAAAGAGCAGTTCTGGTAACAAGTAAGAACTAGTTGCTGCAACAGCAGCAAATTTGACTTCCTGCATTCCCATTAACCACACATGAATTATACCCCAGTAAAATTAGTATCTCTTTCACTATTTCCAGTGAGGGTTTTCTACACAGTTTTCCCTTCTAACACTCAATTGATTTCACTATGAGATGAGCATTTATGCCATTTTCCTGACAAATAAAATACCATACAGTACACCCTCATCAATATTTCTATTTAAAATGACAGAAACGAAATACATTCTACTTCTCAAATATACTACACAGAGCAAGCAAAATTGTTTTTACGAGCCCTCAAAGAGATTTGTATTATGCTATATAAATCATAGACCTTGTGCCACTGAAAAGAAGGAGGGGGGGGACAGGAATACTATATACAAAAATGCAATGTGTCGCATATGGAAAATGCGTGTGTATGTAAGAGAGAGACAGAGACGGAGATGGACACAGAGACAGAGACTTCATCAAGCTAAAGCAATTGTAAAAACTTTTAATGCATCAAAAGAACAAATGTATACACATATGGAGAGAAATACAAAGTTTCTTACCTTTTTAAGAAACAATTTTTGGAGTTTCCTGTGAGGAAGCCGTATCATTTTTATTCAGCATTTGTAAAAGGAAGAGCGGTCGGATTTTTAAAACAAAACAAAACCATGTGCCGAGGATCAACACCTTTCATCTTCTCTGGTTATCTCCTTGTAGCTGCTTAACCCTGTACGTCATAGCAGACAAACCACCACCATCCAACAGCTGGAGATTTCAAACCAAAGACTATGCTGGATATAATACTTGATTCAGATAAAATGAAGGGAGATACGCAGTAGCTTTTTGTTTAGATAATGCTTCAGCATTCTTTTTGCTAAAAGAGAGAAAGGAGAAGGTAGCAAAGGTCCCCTAGTTTACTATGTATCTACAGGGATGCAAAGTTATAAAAATGGCATTCTTGTCTGTTAGAAAGAGAAGCATAAGTAAAAGCAAAAGATGAGCTGCCTCTCAGCATCTGGCTACTCCTTAAAATCTCTTGTGACAAAATGATCTATTTCAGTATCCCAAGCTGTAAAAGATATCAAGAGAAGCTACACAGCTTGCCACAGCATAGCTGTTAACAGTGTTCTCTGTGAGTCAGTCAAGCACAATAAAGAACTGGTGACTTACACAACTTCTTTGAATTAATTAGTGAGAGTTACACAAAGACACATACACAATTCATCCCCTTTACAAATGTAACATTAAAATGATTGTCACAGGAAAGTCATATTTTATACCATGAATGCCAAACCTTGAGAAAATTATGGGAAAATTAGAATTATATAGATAGGGGGTTTATAAAAGCCATTAAAATATGGTCCTATGGTCTAATTTTGCAAAGCAGCTTGACCTTGTGAGATATACCATTATTTATTTTCACAGCAATTTGTATTAGCCTATCCTTTATGCTATTAAAAGTCTTGATTGATTGATATTTATTTTCAACATGCTCATTACTAATGTAGCATCAATAAGGAAAAAATGGTAAAAATCATAGCACAGTATACTACAGATGGTTGATGTGGATTTTCCGGGCTGTATAGCTGTGGTCTTGGCATTGTAGTTCCTGACGTTTCACCAGCAGCTGTGACTGGCATCTTCAGAGGTGTAGCACCAAAAGACAGGGATCTCTGAGATGCAGCCTCGGTGTCCCGGGCTGGGGTGGGGCCGGCATGGCTGTCAGGGATGGCGGCCAGGCCTGCCGTGCCCCCAGGCACCAGGAGGCCGCGCCGTGCCGCCACACCTGCACCGCCTGGCCCCCGCCTGCCCGGGTGCCACCGTGGCAGCCGCTGTTGCTGTCTTCGGCTGCGCCGGGCCGGGCCCGCCTCTGCCCGAGCCACCACCGTGGCTGCTGCCGCCCTTCTTCTGGCCATGGCCGTTTCTGCCGCGGCTGCTTCTGCCACATCCAATGCCGCTGCGGCCATCTTAGACGCTCCTGCCGCTGCTGCGGGCATCCGTGACACTCCGTCGCGCCCCTTGGACCGGGCCCATCCAGGTAAGGGGGGCTGGAGGGAGGCTGGGGGGCCCGCCCATCCGGGGCCTGTGGGCGGGCACCAGACACTCCCCCCCTTGGCGTAGAGCTGTTGTAGGGGTCTTCGGCCAGCATGTGGGATATAAAGTCGGCGTTGGCGTGCTGGGCTCCCAGGCGATGGTGTATCGTGAAACTGAAAGGTAAAAGGGAGAGGTACCATCTTAGGACTCGCGCATTGTGGTCCTTAAGGCAAGCCATCCATTGGAGGGGGGCGTGGTCAGTGATGAGGGTGAAGTGGTTATTCGCAAGGTAATATTGGAGAGCCACCACGGCTCACTTCATGGCCAGCGCCTCCTTTTCTATCGTGGCATAGTTCCGCTCGGCTGGCTGCAATTTCTGGCTGAGGAACAGGACCGGGTGTTCCTGGCCCTTGAATTCTTGTGAGAGGACAGCGCCCAACCCGGTGTCCGAAGCGTCCGTCTGAACTGTAAACAGGCACGAGAAGTCCAGGTTGCGGAGGACTGGGGCTCTGGCCAAGGCCGTCCAGAGGTTGTTGAAGGCCCGGTCCTTGGCCTCGGTCCAACACACCCGGTTGGGCTGGTCCTTTCGGAGGCTATCTGCAAGGGGGCTGGCCCGGCTGGCGTAGTGGGTCAGGAACTTCCTGTAGTATCCGACGAGGCCCAGGAAGTGCTGTAGTTGCTTCTTGGTGTTGGGGCGGGGGCAGTTCTCCAAGGAGGCCACCTTGTTGGGGAGCGGCCAGAGTTGCCCCTTTCCTACCAGGTACCCCAGGTACCGGAGCTCCTGGAATCCCAGGCGGCTTTTCTTGGGGTTGGCTCGTAGCCCGGCCGCCCAGAGTGCCAGGAGGACCTGGCGAAGGTGTTGCACGTGGGAGGGCCAATCGGGGATGTAGATGATTATATCGTCTATGTATGCGGTGGCGAAGGCTTGGCACTGGGCCAGGGCGCGGTCCACCAGCCACTGGAAGGTGGTCGCTGCCCCGTGCAGCCCAAAGGGCATGACCCGGAAGTGGAACAGCCCCTGGGGGGTGGCAAACGCCATCTTCTCCTGGTCCTCAGGGGCTATGGGCACCTGCCAGTACCCCTTCGTGAGGTCCAGGGCTGACAGGTACTTGGTCGTGCCCAGCTGCTTGATGAGGATCTCAGCCCGCGGCATGGGGTATGCGTCGAACTTAGCAATTTTATTGACCTCCCGGTAGTCCACGCAGAACCGCACCGAGCCGTCGGGTTTGGGCACGAGGACTACTGGGCTGCGCCATGCGCTTTGCGATGGTTCTATGACCCCCATGCGGAGCATGTCGGCCACCTTGCAGGCCACCAGTTCCCATTGCTTCCGCGGCAGTGGCCGCCACGTGGCCCTGGCTACCTGGCCCGGTGGGGTGGGGATGGTGTGGGTGACCAGGGAGGTGCGGCCTGGCTGGTTGGAAAAGACCCCTGGGACTTCCTGGAGTAGCTGCTCCAGCTGTCAGCGTTGGCTGGGAGTCAAGGTCGCTTCCATCGCTCGGACTCTGGGGTCACCCTCCTGGGGTGTCCAAGGCAGCTGCCCATCCAGGGGCTCGAGGGGGTCCTCGGCCAGCTGGCACTCGCTGCAGGACCGCTCCCACCACTCCTTCAAGTCGTTCACATGCAGCCATCATTCCGCTCACGGTGTGTCCCAACACTGTACCAGATATGACAGGGGCCCCAGGACCCGCACCACCAGAAACGGCCCCTGCCAGGGATCCAAAGCCCCGGGGTTCAGGATGCAGTGGTGCACAAGGACGGGGTCTCCCACCTGAAAGGAGCGCAGCTTGGTCCCCTGGTCGTATTGCCGCTTCTGGGCGGCTTGAGCTGTCTCCAAGTGGCGCTGGGCCAGGGCCCACACTGCCTCCAGCCATTCCCGTAGGGACTGCACGTATTCAGCCTCCGGGCGGCCTGCTGGCTCTGCTGCTGGGGCCCACTGGTCCTCCATCATGGCCAGAATCCCCCGGGGCCGTCGCCCATCGACCAGCTCAAAGCGGGCGAACCCCGTGGACGCCTGAGTGGTCTCCCTGACCGCGAAGAGGAGGGGGTCCACCAGCAAATCCCACTGCGTAGGCCGGTCGCCTGCCAGCTTCTTCAGCATCATCTTGAGGGTCTGATTGAAGCGCTCCACCAGGCCATCCGTCTGGGGGTGGTGGACCAATGTAAAGATCTGACGGATGCCAAGGGTCCGGCAGAGCTGGCGGGTGAGGCCAGCCATAAAGGAGGTTCCGCAGTCCGTCAGGATTTCTCTCGGGAGCCCCACGTGGGCAAAGAAGGGGTACGGCCTCCAGGTACCGGGTGGCATAGTCCATCATTACCAGTAGGAACCGGTTCCCCCTAGGGGTCCGGGGCAGCGGCCCCACGAAGTCTATGGCAACTCTTTCAAAGGGGGTCTGGATCACTGGGAGAGGGGCGAGGGGTGACCTCGGGGGGGCCGCCCTGAAACCCGCTGGCAGGTGGCGCAAGTCCAGCAGTACTCTTTGACATCCTTGGCCACGGATGGCCAGAAGAAGTGGACAAGGACTCGGGCCAGCATCCCCTGGGCACCCTGATGCCCCGCCGAGGCGTGGTCATGGGCCGACCTTAAGATGGCTTCCTGGAAGGACTGGGGAGCCAGGAGCTGGTGGGTCTCTTCCCCGCAGGTGGCGACCACGTGGTACCACACTCCCTGCTCCTGAACCACCCGGGGGTACCTCCCTGCCTGCCGGGGGTCCCGGACCTCACCTTCATTCACCGCCATGGTGTCTCGCAGGGAGCTCAATGTCTCATCCTGCTCCTGGGCCACTCGGAATGCCGGATCTGTGGGCCACTCCCACTGGGGGTCGTCAGAGCCCGGAGGCGGCGGCCCCGAGCCTGAAGGGGAGGCCTCCTCAGCCGGCAACGCTTTGGTGGGAACCATTGTCGTCTTGAGGTGGTGTACAAACGCCGCGCATCCCGTCTTGGAGCACCGGGTAGGGCAGGGCCATCACCCGGGCCAACTCCACCTCCCAGGTGCGCCCCTGGTACTTCAGTGGGACCTTCACCACTGGGTATTCCTCTGCATGCCTGTGGAAGCAGGCCACCGCGGCGTGCCGGATGACGGGGAGTTGCGAAGAAAGGAAGCAGGAGCGGATCATCGAGATCGAGCTCCTGCTGTTGAGCAGCGCCGACAGGCTATCTCCACAACGATGAGCAGGGACAGGGGCCGCTGGGGCAGAGAGGTGATGGGCAGCGCCACTTCCCAGCTGGCGTCGCACTCCATCATCGGGCAGTCATGCTGGAAGTGCCCTCTCTGGCCACATTTAAAGCAAGGCCCCCAGTCGTCCCCGCCTCTCGGTGCCCGAGGGCCGAGATCGACGGGTAGCCCCGGGGGAGGCCTTGCCCAGGAGTTCCCCGTTGGGGAGGAACCCCCATGCCCCCTTCCCGGGGGAGCCTCGCTGCCGCCTCGCAGAGGGGGCCAAGCCCAGCCTGGGCGTGGAGCTTCTGGGACTGGGGCGAGGCTGGCCCCTCCGGTCCCGCAGCCGACAGGGCCTTCCCGGTTGCCTTTGCGGATGTTGGCCACGGCGGCGAAATTCTCCAGGAGGGTCGTCGCCTCTTTTAGACCTTAGGGGTGGCTGCAAGCGACCCATTACCAAGCCTTCGGGGGCAGGATAGTCAGCAGCTGTTCCAGTATGACCTGGTTGACTATCCGCTTCTCCCCATCCGTCCCGGGCTTGAGCCATCGGTACGCGGCGTCCCTCAAGGCGGTGACCAAGGCCCAGGGGCACTCGGCTTTGCGATACGGGATGGCCCGGAACTTCTGTCGGTAGGAGTCAGGAGTCATGGCGTACTGGTCGGGGATAGCCACCTTCAGCTGCTGGTAGTCGACGCTCTTCTCCTTGGGGAGCGCCTTCAATGCCGCCTGTGCCTCCCCGGTGAGGTAGCGGCCCAGGATGAATGCCCACTGGGCCAGCGGCTACTGGGCAGCCTCGGCGGTCCACTCAAAGGCCTCCAGGTACACGTCTATCTCATCCTTGGGCCCCCGCTTGGTCAGCTGGAATGGGGCGCCCCGTTCGGGTCCGGCCCCGCCCATGGCACTGTCACCAGGGGCTGCCCCCAGGGCCTGACACAGTCCTCAGGGGAGGTCCGCCTGGGAAGCCTGCTGCTGAGTTGAGAGGTCTTGCAGGAGCCGGTTCTGCTGGTCGGCCAACCATTGCCTGAACTGGGCCAGGTCAAACGCGGGAGCCGTGGGGTTCAGGTTGGCAGGGCCGGCCTGGCCCTGGCCCACAGCCACCTGAACGCCATCCATCTCGGGCAACGCTGGGCGAACTGATGATGTGGGTGGGGCTTTAAACGTCGCGGGTCGGAGTAGTTCACTGCAGCTGGTCTACCCGTGGGGTGTCGGCAGGTGTGGTAGGGGGCGCTTCACAGCGGTCAAGCTGCCCGCATTCTCCACCACATTGTCAGGGTCTGGCGGAGTCGTGGGCAGGGTCGCGTACGTTGCTAAAGGTGGGGTGGCCGTCCTGGCCGCCCTCTGACGGGTCCGCCTCCGTCTCTGATGCTGGCTGCCTGGTTGGCCGCATCACTCTGCCTGGGGGCAGACGAGGGCTCCGCCCTTACACGCCTCAGAATCAGGGCAGGCGTGGGCCTGGCTGCCCTAGCCGCCTTGTGATAGCTGCCTCTTCACTGTTGGTACAGCCTGGGACTCTCTCGCTCTCCCTCATACTCCTCATCAGCCTGGGCTCTGGAGCCCTCCATTTTATTCCTCCCCCTATTCCTACCTCCACCCCCGCTCCCAAGACCCTGCCCCCAGGGCAAGACCCACTACCTGGAGCAGGTGGGGCCAGAGGTCCAGGCCCTGCCCTGCTCCTGGCTGCAGCCGCGCCTCGGGCCTCCCTCCACCCAGCTGCCTCCCCTCTCCCCGTGCGCTCACCCGTCCCGCCACCCTCCAGGCCCAATCCCCACCTGCCTCCCCACCGGTGGGGGCGGGCTTGCATGCAGCCTCGGCATCCCAGGCTGGGGTGCAGCCGGCGTGGCCGTCAGGGACAGCGGCCAGGCCTGCCAGGCCTCCGGTGTGGCAGGCACCAATTAGGCAACACTTACAGCTTCAAGTCCAAAGGGGTATTCCAGAAACAAGTTCACAATAACAGGCCAAGGTCAGAGACAAAGAGAAACAGTTCTAAACACAGTGACAAGGTCAATAGTAAGCAGACACGTTGCTTCCACACAGCCACTCCCTTCTCTGCTGCTTTTAAGCTTTACACTGCTCAGCCACTTGTGCTGCATCATGTACCTGCCAGCTGTCTCAGTCCTGCTCCTGCAATCACTCATCATCACTAATGATGCTGGGCTGGTGCTGTGCTGCTAAGCCTGGCACTGTGCCTTCTGGCTTGAAGGGCTCTCCTAGCCCTACTCTGATGGCACTCCCGAGGCTCTGGTGATGACAGGGGAGAGCTGGTCTGCACCTGGCTTTCTGTGGCCAGCCCAGGGCTGGGAAGCTGAGGGGGAGAGCTGGCTGGTGTCTGGCTCTCTGCTGCTGGCCCAGGGCTGGGAAGCTGAGGAACTGATGTGCTGGGACCTGGCTGTGGATCGATATCTGAGCCTTCAGAGACTGCCTCCTCCTGCAGTGCCTCTGCCACTGGCTGTGGATCTGGGTCAGGTTCGCCAGCTGCCTCTCCCTCAGAAGAGTCCTCTGAGTCTCTCTGCTCTGCTGGGGCAGGTTGGTCCATGACATCACTTTAGACGAGGCAGCCCTTGAGCCCGGAGATTACAGCTGGTACAAAATGCAGTGGCGCGTGTTATTATGAGAGTGCCAAATAAGGCACATATAACGCTGATATTACGCGAACTGCATTGGTTGCTGGTGGAGTACTGGATCAGATTTAAGGTTCTGGTATTGACCTATAAGGCCCTGTGTGGACTGGGGCCAGCATATCTATGGGACCATATCTCCTCATATATTGCCTGGAGGGTACTCCGATAAGGGGACAAACAGCTGTTGGCGGTCCCTGGCCCCAAGGAGGCCTGCCTAGCCTCGACTAGAGACAGGGCCTTTTGGTCCTGGTTCCCACCTGGTGGAATGCTCTGTCTGCTGAAGTCAGGGCCCAGCAGGACCTACTATCCTTCCACCGGGCCTGCAAGACAGAGTTGTTCTGCCAGGCACATGGCTGAGGCTGGGCCTCTGCCGGCCTGAAAAAAGGGGATGTATAAAATTCTAACCCTCCCTGTGAAGGCTGTCCACCATCCTGTTTTTAAATTTGTAAGTCTGATTGCTGCTGTGTGAATAGAAATATGCTGTTGTTTTAATGATGTTTTAATGTAGATGGAATTTTTATTGTGTTTTAATAGGTTGTTATCTGCCCTGAGCCCGCCCGCAGCGAGGGTGGAATAGAAATTTGAAATAATTAAAAAATAAATTAAATAAGACGTATGAAGATCTGTGATCAGATCCCTGAAATATTTCGCTTTTAAAAGCTGGGGTGGGGAAGGCTGACCTGAAGCTATGGTGCTGGGAAACAGGGCTGCTGGAAGTCACCAAGGCCCTCACACAAAGCATCATGAAAAATAAATTGTAGAACTAGCTGGTAATATATATAGGATAGTAACTGGTTCTCTTTTTACATGCACCATATATGTCTTTCTCAGGTCCTTTTCTTGCATTTATATTCTACTTTTCTTTTGAGCATTTCAGAGCAATACATGACTTACCTCTCTATGTATTTTCCTTACTGGAGTATCAATCTGGGCAGGCAGGTCTTTATCAGGGAAACATTAGAGGGAAAAGAGTTAACCTCCCATTTCCCAGTACCATAAAAATGTTTGTCTAGAAGTGACAATGAGTTACAATAAATATGTCAGTACACCATGAAAGACGAGGCCTTTCTCAATGCACTTTATGGCTAAGTTGAGACATTCAATAAGAATAGGCCCAGAGCACAATAAACACCCTTTGAACTTTTTCAATTTAAGTGTGATTATAGCATCAGTTGCAAATATACCTTACAACCTCTGGCTGCTCCACTGCTGCCACCTTTCCCTCCTCCTTTCTTTCCTTTTCTTGGCGATGAGAGACCCTATAGAAACAGTTACCTGGAATGAGCTGCTTCCCCCCTTGGCACTCAGCTGCAGGGCACTTTCATCCCCAACAGGAATAGAAACACCAAAGGGATAATGAAAGCAATGAAATACAGAACCCATGTGCTTTCTTTCTCTGCTTGTTCACCTACCTCTCTACTACCTCTATCTTTCTCTCCCATTTCTGAGAGTGGGAAAATATCATAGCTGAGTGCCTGAAATAGTGGTGGCTATCTTAGGCAAATATCTGCCAAATATCGACATCTTGTTCTCCAACAAAGGGAAGAGAAGAATAGGACGAGACAGCAACAGAGCAACTAACAGCTGTAGTTATCAGCTCTGGATTTGGTCGTATGAAATGGTGTTGGTGGAAAGTGCTGTCAAATCGCAGACAATGTATAGCAACTCCATTGGGTTTTCAAGGAAAGGGTTTGCCATTGCCTTCTTCTGCTTAGCAACCCTGGACATCCTTTGATGGTCTCTCAACTAAGTACTAACCACGGCTGCCCTGCTTAGCTTCCGAGATCAGATTAGACTAGACCTTCTAGCCTGGGTCACATGAAATAATCAATCATATATTAAAAACAGAGTTCAAAATACATTCACAACAATTTGAACCTATTTTTAATGTGTCTGTGAGTATGCAGTTTATACTCTCTTAAAGGGACAGTGACTGTAGATTACTGTATACTGTCTGTTGTTGTAAGTATGCTTCCACTAGGTAATTTCTGCATCATTTTATTGTTTATAATTTATTTCAGTATTGTTTCAACTCTGTACCATATTTCTGCTTGTTTTTTCTGCAGTCCAAACTCTGTTGCATTGTTTCTTGGATATCCCAGCCAGACTTATGTAATCCACCTTAAGTCTCAGTGAGAAATGCAGACTATAATTAAAGTAAATAAATAATAAATGTAAATAAATACTATCTGTCTCTTATATTAGTGAAAGTTACTGTCCTTTTAAATAAAAGCATTTTGAATGGTAATTGTTACTGTAAACTGGTGGTTATTATGACAGACACTTGTTTTTTCTTATATATCACAATGAAAACACACAACACATATGCTTATTGACCACCTCTTGACACAGGAGCAGCATGTTCTTCAATAAAATCAGAAGTCTTTGAATTTGTACCTCTTTTTGTGTTCTACAGAGATGACCTAAAAAGAAAGGGTACCCAAAGCAGGGGCGAGAATGTTTCTTTTTAAATACTTAGATTCATAGGATGCAAGTTTGTTTGGATTGCATGTGCACAGGGAGTTCCATACTTCTTAGGCATGTGGGCTCCCAATTCTGACTGGGACAGGCACACACATAGCAAAGGAGTACCAGTCCCCCATGCTGTTTTCCTGACCTGAAACATCCCAGTGAACCACTATTTATCCTTTGGGAGTAATTTACATGCAGCCGTCATGACATAGCAACAGGGCAAATGGAAACTTCCTAGGGCCATTTCAGCTCAGAGGAAGGCAGAAACCTCTATACACTGCCAATCAAAATTGGGCCCCCAGGAATCTGGGAAGCATCGGACTTGAGGCTCATTCCATGAGGACTTCGTATTGTGTGAATTTATATCATAGCTCTTTGAAATTGGTATTCAAATACAGATATTCATCTTTCTAGGTCTACACATTACTATGTTCAAATTTGTATGGAGTGAAAATAATGGTTAAGTATGAAGAGGCAGTGTTTAAGAATAAAATTTTTAGAAGTCTCATGGGGAAAATGAACTTATTTTATTTCTAGGATATACAAGGCTACAAAGTTGTGGGCCTCTTGGCAGCTTGCCAGCTAAAAGCACTGTTTCAGTTATTATAACCAGGAGAATAGTGTTCTGCAACGTTACAGAAAGTCAAACATACAGGGTAGAACAATCCAAACCTGTCACAGATGATTAGTCATCTATTTATTCTCATTGATCTTTACCTAAGACCCAGTGAGTTGGGAGCCTGAGACATACCAATCAATGGCCATGTGAAGGAGTCTGGACAGAAGAGAATAAAAGGCCAGACATAGGCTGGGCTGCTTCCAGAAAGGGGCATGAAAACATCCCCTTGCCACAGCAGCATGGGAATGGACAGGAACAGTGCCCACAGGCCCCATTATTGTGCGACTTATTGTGCTACTTCCTTCCATTCCCTGCTTCTTCCTGTGACACCAGAGCATTGCTCAGGAGCCCCCCACCCCCACCTGCACAGTACCTTTAAAGGGCTTTTTCCTTTCTTTTTGGCAGCTCTGTTGTAGTATTACATTATGACTTGGTAGGAAAATAAAAAAAGTCCTTGAAAGGCTGAGGGGGCGGGCAGAATTAGGGCTCAGCTCCATCCTCTTTCTATGGTGGCTAAATGGAATGTCCAGATCTGTGATACTCACTTGATGGTTTGGGAGCCACCTGTCGCTCTTCCGAACACAATTTCCCAATATGGCACCTACTCCATGTTTCAGAAAACTGGGCAAGATCCTTGTCCTGGGATTTATAGTAGTAAACTACTCCACATACTATGATGCCATGAGTTGGATCCTGTCAAAAAGATCTGCACACACAAGAGGGGGGCAGTTTCTCCTTCCTGCAACAACCTTTCAACCTCTGCCCCTCATCTTGCTCCTGAGGTTCCCCAGTCCACCAGCAGACATTTGAGGCTGCTTCAGGGGGTAGGAAGTTGTGCTTTCATGCATGGAATTTAGACAGAATCCAACGCATTATGTGGAGCTGTGCCCACTGCAAGACTGGAATATGTAGACTTGTCATTAGGGGAAGTACTTCTAACAAGAGACTAGGTGGGGTTTCCGAATGACAAGTTTAAGATTTGGTTAATCGAAACCATAAAATTGAATAAATGAAGTACTTTCATGTCCAACAAGGAAAAATAATCTTTTAATAAACAAGAGAGACCTCTATTGTCAGATAAAGATACTGCAATGCTGACTCAATCATTCCTGTTACATCAAAGAATAAGAGTCTCTCTACACAAGACATCTCAGAGTCTCTACATGAGATCTCTTACATGAGGACACTCAAATGTAGTGAGGCACAATGTTAACTGGGAAGCATAATTTAAAAAGATAGATCCAATGGCTCTGTCAATTTCACCTCTTTACATAGGGGAAGTTTAGAAAGACAGCTGGCAGAGAGAGCTTCAGAGGGTTTGTTAATTTCATCTTTGCCTCTCCAAAAGGGAGGTGAAATTGACAGAGCCTTTGGGGAGGCAAAGATGAAATTAACAAACCCCCTGAGGAGCAATCTCTGCCAGCTCTGTCTTTTTAAACTATGCTCTTGTAGAGCGATAAAATTGACAGAGCCTTTGACTCTGTCTTTTTATACTATACTTTGGCTCTGTCTTTTTAAACAATACTTTATTCCTTTTAAACTATACTATATTCCTTTTAAACTATACTTGTGCATCTCCCTGCACTTGAGTGTCCTTGTGTAATATGAAAGACTCTAATTTGTCATCAAGTCACACAACAAAAATGTATCTTCAACCATTACAATGTAATTACTAATTAATTAGTAAATACTAAGCTTTTTAGAACATAGTATTCTCCACAGAAACACAGATCATTAAATTAATATGTACAATATTCCTGAAAATAATTTTTGGGAAACTAGAATACCTCAATGATTTTTAAGGTGTGCTATAAATCAAATAAACAAAATAAAATAATGTTGATCCATGCCTGTAATGTTTTGCTGAAGTAATCCTCATCTTAGTTCTCTCAGTTTAATGCACAATATATAATTAGTAGAATGATAGAATGGTCACTGCATGGGTATGGATGTGAAGTAAAAGGGATCCTTTATTCTAGATAAAACAGACATTTTATTTAAACAAGGAGCAACCTGAAACCTGAATCTCCTTTGCATGCCAGAAATTCCATCATATTGTGGCATGAGAGGGTATTAAGAAGATTTGAAAAATCTGCTTTTTTCCTCTTGTTTCTTTGTAATATCTGGCCTAATGAAAGTTTCTGTGGAAGTTGAAAGCTTGCACACAGTTATGTGTCATTGGATTGGTCCTAATTAAAAGGTATTACATAGATTGTGTTCTTGGCTTTTGGAGTTATACTTTTGGACCAACACTGTAAACAATTTGTAAAAATTATGTGAAAGCTAAAATAAGCTCCATTAGATGGCAGTGTTTGCTGCATTTACTAGCAAGAGCTAAGAAATAACCAAGTAACTGGTTTTCTTCTTGGGTATTAAATGTCCAATGATATGTCTTATCTAACAAACACTATTTTTCAAGTTAAGTGAAACATGCCTGTTAAGTGAAACATGCCTGTTGCCATATGGGAAAATGAGTTAGTACATACATGTTAACAGGCAGGGAAGAATCTTTGTCTTTTACCTAGGCTATATTTTATTTATTTACTAACATATTTATATTCCTCCTTTCCTCATGTCTTAAAGTAGCTTACAAAATACCAACTAAAAACACACAGAAAAAAATAAAACCCCAAAATTGTCATTGGTTTTATATATGTCTGTATAAAGCTAATAAAAAAGAAAGCAAAATAAATTATGGATCACTAACTGATGTGAAGAGAGTGTGGGTTATCTATTATCTACACAGATGTAAATAGGAGTAGGATAGTGGTTAAGTGGTTCAGCTGTGAATCAGCAGCACTCTACTGGTTCGAATCCCACTACTGCCATGTATATGCCATGTGTTGATGTGAAAATAGGAGCAAAAGGTAACAAACACACCTAATTTTATTAACTTGGTTAGTGTGACATTTAGTGCCTTTCTACTCTAGAATATTAACTGACAAGTTAGCAGAGATGGGAGGTGCTTTGTGATTAATTGTTACAAAGTTACAAAGTAAGTGCTGCAAGAGTCTTAGAAACAACCACCAGACAAACTTTAACGCTTCACTATTTTTATAAAGGAACAACACCCAAATCCTGCCTGTCTAAATAATTCCCTAAATTAATTTTACATTTATTTATTTTATTTATTTACATTATTTATAACCTGCCTTTCTCACTTAAACTATAGGAGGATTACACATTGTAAGTCAGTACAGTCAGTTTCAAAATCATTTCAATAAACAATGTAATAGGGTATATAAATGCAAATTTGCAGAGATTTAAAACCAGCACAAATTCAATACAGCGTTGGAGAAATGCTGACACAGAGCATGAGCAATTCTGAACCTGACATATTAAACAACACAGAAGCTACCCAGCAGAATAATACTTACTGCAACAGACAGTACATAGCAATAAAATCTTTAGTCCTGCCGTCTTACAATACAACCCTCCTATCTGAATAAAAAGACCTCTTGAATAATTCAGTTTTGCATAGTTTGCAGAAATCTAGAAGAGTGGGACCTTTCCTGACTTCTTCAGGTAGGCCATTCTGTAAAGTGGGGATCACCCTAGAGAATGCATGTGTATGGGCAGCTGTTCATTTTGTTCACATACAAGGTAGCACTTGCAGAAGGCCCAGTTCAAATGAGCAAAGTTATCATGGTGGAATAGAGGTGGTCCCGAAAAGCTTTGTATGTCATAACAAATACCTTGAGCCCAGTAACTAATAGGTAGCCAACAAAGTGATTGCAGAATTGAAGCAACATTCATGCCCCTGATAGGGATACCATACCCTCGGTAGGGGCAGGGATCCCCTGCCCCCACCCCTCACACCCTGCCCCCACTTACCTGGCCGGCAGGGGGAGGGCGTGCACCTTCTGTGCATGCTCCCCTGCGGCACTGTGCGCTCCCATATGCAGCAGCTGCCTGGATTGGCCCAGTTTGGCCCAGATCGAGGCTGCTGTGGAGTGCAGGAGCACTCCTGCATTCAGCAGCGGCTCAAAATGGGCCTGATCCATGCCCAAACGGGGCTGTTTTTGGTGCTGCAGAGGGCAGGAGTGCTCCTGTGCTCCGCAGAGGCTCAAAACGGGCCCAATCTGCTCCAAAATGGGCCCGAAATGAGCCCGTTTTGGCACAGAACAGGCCCGTTTTGGGTCGCTGCGGAGGGCAGGAGCACTCCTGTGCTCTGCAGCAGCTCAAAACGGGCCCGATCTATGCCAAAACAGGCCTGAAACAAGCCCGTTTTAGCTCGGAATGGGCCCGTTTTGGGCTGCTGCAGAGGGAAGGAGTGCTCCTGCTCTCCGCAGAGGCCCCAATACAAGCCCCTGTGGAGCGCTCTGGGGGGGCGCCACGCGATGACATCACTTCCCGGAAGTGACGCCATCATGCTTGCAGGAGCACGCATGCCTCCCCCCAAAGGTAAGTGCCAGGCCCCAATCCTCCCACCGGGAGGTTGAGGGGGCCTGGCAACCCTAGCCCCTGAAAATAACTGAACTGCAGTATACTGCACCAACTGGAGTCTCTGTGTTAACTTAGAGGGGAGTACAGTACATTACAGCAGTCAAGCATCAATGTTACTATGGCATGCATGCAGGAGGCCAGATCAGCCATGTCAAGATAGAGGGCCATCTTCCAGGATGCTTTTGTAGAAAGCACTTTTTGCTGCCTAAATTTGTTTTTCTAGCAGTAGAGCTGGATCCAGTATAACTGCTAGGTTCTTAACTGAGTCTGCAAGGGTCAGATGAACTCCATCAAAGTGGGGCATACAATATCTTTCAAGATCTTCTGCCTTTCCAACCAGCATCACTTCCATCTTGCCTGGGTTCAGTTTCTTTGCTTCCCTGTCTGAATTTTTAATAGGAGTAAGACAGTTACAGACCCTTTTACTGGTATTCAGCCACAACATACCTATTGCTGCAAATCAGTTCTCCATTCACACATATGTAGGCCTGTACAACTGTTCTGTTTATCCTCTGTAGCCCCTTGTGGACTTAATATCAAATAAGACATGCTATCATAAAATAGTTAAAGGTAGAAGGATATTACAACTTACTTTTGTCCTTGCATCCAAACTACACTATGCATACTCCCACCATTCACAGAGGCCAACATGTCTGCTGCCGGGCAAGATGATGCCACTTCTAGAAGTGACATCATCTTGCTGCACCAAGAGCATGTGTGTGAGAAGTATCAAAAGGTATGAGCCAGGTCCCCCACCCTCCCATCAGGAGGGTAAGCAGACCTGGCAACCCTATCTACTGCAATGGACATCCATGTTCACTTCCATTATCTACAAGAATAAAAGCAAATGTAATGTAATAAAGAAAATGGCTAAAATGTAATGTAAACCATAAAAAATCTACCTGACCTACATTATGCTCTTTCATTTATTTATTCACACACATAGGGTTGCCAGGTCCCTTAAGTCCCCCAGTGGGAGACTGGAACACTGACACTTACCCTGCGCCAGCTCCAGAGCTCTCCATCGTGTGTGCACTCCTGGCGTGCATGATGACATCACTTCCGGGAAGTGCCATCATCATGCAGATCAAAGGGCAGCCCAAGAGTGTGCACGCACTCCCCAAAGTGCTGAATCGCCCCCCCCGGCCCAATTCAGCCCAAAATGGGCCCGTTGCAGGGCGTGGGGGTGTGCCGCTCTGCCAGAGGGTGTGCCCACGCCACCAGAGGGGCACCCTGGGGGCACACCCCCTGCTGGTCAGGTAAGTGGGGATGGGGGGAGGAGGTGGGAGCAGGGGATCCCCCCAGCAGGGGAATGGCAAGCCTACATATACAGAGAAAAGTGTGCCAGTTGCACAGTTCCCTGTATATATTGTTACCATTACAATATAAATAATTTGTATTGATAAGACTAATTTGTCTTAGCAAGTATCTATTTGGAAAGTGTTTTGTTACCATAACATTGACAATACAATTGCCAATAAATGAAGACCGTATGTGGTTCTTAAAAGGGGAAGTTTATTAATAGCTGCAAAAATTGCTATTGCAACTCTATGGAAGTAAAAAAATGTACCAACAATACTTGATTGTCATACAAAGGTTTGGGATCATTTTATTATGGAAAGACTGAATGACAAAATATACCAAGCCAAGCACTTCCCTAAATGTAGTGACTTTCACAAAAAATGGTTTCCATTCTTTGAATATCCGGAAAATAATAATAGCTGGTCTAACACAAAGATACATAAAACCATGTTTGAATTAAAAGCCTTCGACAATATATATTTGAATTGTTATAATGAGTATTTTACAGGTTAAACATGTTGTTTATATTAGAACATAGAAATTGTTATGTTACTTTTACTTGTTTCTTTTTACTTGTTTCTTGTTTCTTAATTCTTGTTATTCGTTACTTTTTATTTGTTATTTGTTACTTGTTACCAGTTCAATATCAATCAACAATAAAAATAATAATTAAAAAGGGGGGAAGGAATGTAATCTACTTCAGCATTTCTCTGTTAAGAGTGCCTCTTGTGTGATTAAAAGTAGTTCAGATATATAAATTCAATTCATGACAAGAAAAAAATTAAATATTTCAAGATTAAAAACAACCACAATGTATCTCTATGATTTTATAACTGTCTGATTTCCTCCTTAGCGATCAAGGCCACCGAATCTTTTTACTGACTATAACTATCAGATTCTGCCAGATTTAAACTATGATAAAGTTCAGAAATGGTCTAACAAGAAAAAATAATAAATGGTTTTAGAAGATACGTAAGGAAATTAAAATAAAAAGCCTTACAAAATATAATTTCAAATGCAAATTAGGGTTGTTAAGCTGTATTAATATCATTAAATTTCAAATCTTTCATATAATTCAAGCTATTAAATAAATTATTAGCTGAGAACAACATGAATTTCATCTTGACAATTTAAAGTAATCTTTTTTAGAATAAAACATAATAAAATGAAATTTCTTAGCAACGTGTGACCATTATCACCTTACAGTATATTATAATTGCACTTAGCATTTGTATGTAGAACTCAACAGAGAACAACATTTGTGTGACTTATAGTATTTGACCACTGAAAATTAAAATCAATGCTGGTTTAACAAATATTCCCAACAGCATAATGTATGAAAGCAAGGATATAACATGTTATCTACTCATGAGCAAATACAACTGAAAGTAAACCCAATATGACTTCTGTGAAATAGAAGAGGAGAAAAAAAACCCTAGCACTTTTAAAAGCAGAAGCTGCCCATATCAATAGTCTAAATTGTTTGGCATGTCTCTCCCACCATACCAGAATAGTTATATATTTTTAGACAAATTAATAAATTGCTTCAAATCCCGTAACCTCCTCCTCACAACATTAGAACTCCTGCTATTAAGCAGATTCCCTTTTCTTCTAAAACAAATTGGGCTGGATTCAATAGTCATTTCCATCAACAGAAGCCTGACTCCTACCACTGATGGAACTTTCTCTTGCTGCAGCTCTCTGAGCTCATAGAATGCTGCTTCTGTGTGACTGAAAGCCCTCAGGAACAGCAGGTGGGGCCAAGTGGGGGTCTACAGTGGAAGAGCGAACTGATAAAAAAATAATTCCCTCGCTGCTGTTGGGAAATGACCTTTGAATTCAACTCTTTGTCTAGACTGCTTCTTCTGTTATACCTACATGAACATTTCCATTAATAGCAAGCCTGCCCTATCAGCATCGTGGTCCCAAGTACATCTTGGAATTCTACCTATTCATCATTAAGATTTTGCAACCTCTATTACCTTCATGAAACAATGTTCCCATTTTTGTTTGAAATTACATTTATAGCTAATATGCAACAATGGAAAAATTAACATATTTTATATTAGGGGTGCCATTCCCCTGCCCAAGGCAGTGGACTCCTGCTCTCACCCTTCTCTCCCGTACCCACTTACTTGGCCGGTGGGGAGGCACGCTCCCCAGGGCATCCCCTCCACAGGCGGCACGGCATGCCCCCGGACGGCATGGTGCACTCCTGCATTCACAGCAGCCCAAATCGCGCCCCACAGCACTCTGTAGCATGCCCATTTCAGGCAGAATCATGCCTGTCAGGGAGCCCTTTGACATGCAGGGCCATCCTTTGACCCATGTGGTGATGTCACTTCCAGGAAGTGACATCATCACACAAGCCAGGAGTGTGCATGAACGAAAAGAGATGCCACAGGGTAAGAGCCAGGTTCCCAATCTTCCACTGGGGGAAACAAGGGATTTGGTAACCCTATTTTATAAATAATAGACCAATTTCAGAATTTGGTTGTCATGTGTAATCCTTAAAATTAGTTTTAAATGACAATATCAAATTATAATTAAATGTAGCAGACATGCTGTCACTGACTTCTTTTTCTTACAAATGAAAAATGACCAAGTTTTATACAAGGATGTTTCTATTATTTGAACATTACACAAGCACAGAATTGTTTTGAATAGACTATTGTTGGCATGACAACAGGAGTGAGAAGGCAACAGTCAAGCCTTTGTTCATAAGAAAGGGGCATGTTTCTTTACAGTGTTGCCTAATCTATTCTCCTAATTCATCTAACACTTAAATAAAATTGATGCTTCTTAAATGCATATAAGGAAGTGTTTAAAAATGCTTTTATTTTTCAGTTCGTTGCTGTATCCACTATATATTTGCATTAACCTTCTGCAGTTGGTCAGAATAAATGAAACCACCAAATATTCAAATCCCCATTTGGACAGAGGCCTATGCACATAACTTGAGTACATCTTAGCTCCATACACACTCTCCATTTTTGTAGGGTATAGATTGTGCTTCAGGATCCTATATATGTTTAGTATGTGCATAGGTCTTTGCACAAATGGGACCTTTAAAAAAATTATTTTATAAAACAGAAAATAGCATTGGACTGTAGAAAAAATATCAAAAGCAGACTATATAACAGAAAGTAACATTAGATAATAAACATAATTTCAAATACAAAATATGTAACAAAGTATTAAAACTACATAATAATATAACAAAAAACCATTAAAGAATAGACATGATATCAAAAACAGAATGGCTAGCAGATTATTAAAACTACATAATATTTCTCTCCATCCCCTCACTTATTTATGTTTTTTTAAAAAAATAAAAAATAATTTCATTAATTTTCAAATAATTGTATTATGTTAAAAACATTATACCTGCCATTTTATATTCAGCATATTAAGAAAAAACTTAACTTTCAGCCATATAGTCAAAAAAGACTTTCATTTTTTATGAAATTCTGAAATTGGTCTATTTTCTGCCTTCCATTTTGTTGCGTATACTACTCTTACCACCATCACCATATATTTAAAGAGTTCACTGTGTTCTTTTGCAATATTACTTGGTAAAATATTTAATAACATTTTTTTTTAGTCTAGCGGAGCTTTAATATCTTTTGCATCTCTTCATGTATTTTTAGCCAATATCTTCTTGCTTTTTTGCATGTCCACCATATGTGATAGAATGTTGCATCAGTACATTGACATTTCCAGCGCCTTCCACTATAGTCCTTATTGGTTTTTGCAATTTCCTTAGGAGTAATATACCATCTAAAAATATTTTATACCAATTTTTCCTTAACATTTGACAATCCATAACTTTAATTTCTTTAGTCCATAAAGATTCCCATTTGCTCATAGAGATATTTTCTTCAAAGTTTTGCATCCATTTTATCATACAGTTTTTAACATGCTCTGATTCTGTTTCATACTGCAAGAAGATTTTATATACTTTTCCTAACAAGTGTTTTGGATCTCCGCTGATTAGTTGTTCAAACACTGGTTTTTCTCTTAGTCAACCACCTTCTTTGGATAGTTGTTTTTTGAGTTTGAACACCAATTGATGGTGCATCAACATTGGAATGTTTTTCTCTTGAGCTTGAATTTCTTGCCATGTTTTTATTTTTCCACAATTGTCCATCATATATTCATAATTTACATGATTGGGTCTATTTCTTGTAGTAATATCATAGTAGGTATCTATTGGTGCTGTCATTGGTGAAATTGACATACTTTGTCTATTTCTACATTGAAACCATATTCTTAATAGTCCATCTCTCAAATCATGAGTGCCCTCTTGTCTTTGAATAGTTTTTAGTGATTTCTTAACCCATAATTAATTATGAATTCCTTCCTTGGTATCAATTGTCTCCAATATTATGTCATCTGTTTGGATTTATAATCTAATCTGTTATCCAATCTAATGCTGCCATTTGATGGTACAGTTTGATCGCACAAATGGGACCCTGAATGCGGCCTAATAGTGTGATTCTGATAATCGCTCATGCAGTCACATTCATGAATAGAATTGCCAGACATCCTGTTTTCACCCAGAAAATCTCATATTTTTTGGAACTGTATGGAGAAAATTTTCACCAAATACTGGACATCTGGCTCCTCCCCTCTCCCCTGCTCCAACACCCTCACCCAGCCTGGCCACCCAGCCTCCTGCAGCTGAGTGGCGCCACCGCCAGCCTGAGAAAGTGGCCAGCCAGCCAGGGTGCTCAGCCTTCTGTATGGCACCAGCAGTAGTGGTCAGCCAGGCCTTCTGTGGCTGCATGGCACTGACAGGAGTGGCCAGCTGGCCCGGATGCTGGACCAGCCTCCTGCAGCTGCATGACACCACCTAGGAGTGGCCTGCCAGCCTTGGGGCCCAGAAGTTGGTTGGCGTGATGGTATCACTTCTGCTAGTATAAAGAAAGGTCAGTACTTCCCCCCCTTTCCCCAGGGTCCAGTATTATTCCAGACCCTATTTGGCAACCCTATGGATGAACATCTACTAAAAACTGCTTTAGATTCAAGGAATGTGGATTTAGAATTCCAGTAATCAAAGTCTATGCTAAACATGCCATGTTTATTATTTTCAAAAGGGCAATTTATCTATAATGAAATTTTCTCTAACTTTTTTTGGTCTTAACCAAGGAGGTCAGATCTGGCCATTCTATCTCAAGAAGAATGAAGTCTGCAGCTGCACTCCTTTTCCCATTTCCATTTCCATGCAGTGATTTAAATTTCCATTTCCCAGTGGTAGCAAGGGGTAGGGAAAGAATAGTGAAGTGAGAAAGTGATTCACTGGAGATGTGTCTGACAGGTGTGTCATCCAAGAGCCAACACTTGCAACATTTAGTCCCTCACTGGTATTCCTGTACAGAGCATTTCCTTTAATCACTTTGCCAGCTCACTGGCTTAGGTTTGTCAACCACCAAGTAAGGACTGAATTACAACTGATTTCCATACTTCAGAGATCAATTCTCTGGTGGACTATATGGCATCACATTGCTGCTGAGGTCTCTTTCCCCTCAGGGACCACCCCAAATCTCCAGGAATTTCCTGATTCAGAGGTGGCAACCCTAGAAGGGCTAGCACTCTTTATAAGCAAGAATGATGCTTGCCTGGGGCATTTCAGCTATTGAATGTAAGCTTTATTGCAGGAATGACAAATGCTTTGCTTGCTCCCTATGGAAGAAGAGACAAAGTGGATGGATAGAAGCAGTGTTTTTTCAGTCTTCTTCAGTCCCCCCACCAACCTAACCACTGCCTTCCACCTTTAGATGTAAATGTTTTGCTTAAAAACTATGTGAGATGGAATGCTGATGTTCCACTTGGCTAGGAAAGCCAAAAAGCCAGAAGCCATTTCTCTTGTGCTCCATTCTCATCCCTTCATGATAGCCTAGGGTTGTCAACATCCAGGTAGAGCCTGGAGATCTTGCAGAATTACAGCAGAACTCCAGTCAACAGAAATCAGTTTTACTGGAGAAAATGGCTGCTTTGGAAGGTGGACTGTATGACATTATATCTTGCTGAGGTCCCTCTGCTCCCCAACCCCTCCCCCCCAGGTTCCACCTCCAAATCTTTATTTCCCAACCCAAAGCTGGTAATTCTAATAGATAGGCTGCCTGCTTTACAGAATGCAGGCTAAGGTTTCCACCCTCTAAAAGTATAAAAAAGGAAGGAAGAAAAGATCAAATCTTTTTTATTACAGGAGCATTCTCGATCTGAAAGCAGACCTGAGTTGTCTCAGCGAAGTTTGTACACTCACTTTTAATGTAGACAGAAAAAATTCTTAAATCTGCTGAGCTTTAGGAGTGGTTGGGTAAATTTTTAAAAGTATTCTAACATTTACTTGTGCTGCTTTTAAATAAGTTTTTATATTAACTGTTGTCTGGATTTTAACTAGTCATTATGTATTTAAAACGTGTACTTTGAAGACCTATGACATAAAAATAAGTACAATATAAGTACAATATAAATACAATATAAATACAATATAAGTACAATATAAATACAATAAATAAATGATCATATTGTTTTTACTATGCATATGAATGCCCAATCAGGCATTTGGACAACTGCCATCCACACTAATCCACACTATTCTTGGGTTCAGCTATTTGTAGAAATTAAATAGCTATAGTCAGAGGGAGCCAATCTCTGACCATCACTGCTTTTATTCCTATCCTCATAGTGGTTTCTCTCCTCTGAGATTCCCAAAGAACTTTACCACTTAAGTAGGAAAACCAAATAATATCAACTCTGTGGAAACAGTCACTGTTTATTTTCTTTTATTCTTGGGTTAAGTGCTCTGCTTGATTTATGTGCTTTTTGCATAGAGTAGGCAAGGATGAGCAAAAACATGACAGCATACTCTCAAGTACATATTTTATGAGAACTGGACATGATTTATGCTTGCATCATATTTCCCTGTGAAAATTTACTTTGTGTCTGAATATGGTACTGCTGACAGATTGCTTAGTGTTATGTATGATATGTAATCACCACTTTGCCTCTGAGCTACATATTAATGATGACTTGAACATAACCAATTAACATTTCTTCCCATTTGTTGTTTGTTATTTACTAATTTCTGGGAGTGCATGTAACACCATCTAAGACTGAGACAATCCTGGTTTGCAATGCTTCTATGAACATTGTCACATAACACTAAAAAAGTGTCTGGAGCATGTTTCACAATTGTTGCATTAAGTGCTGTCAAGTCACAACCAATTTATGGTGAACCCTCATGGAGTTTTCAAGGCAAGAGAGCAAACTGTAGTAGTTTGCCATTGCCTTCCTCTATATAGCAACCCTCATCTTTCTTGGTGATTTCCAACCCTGCTTAGCTTCTGAGCTCAGGTTGGCCTGGGCTATTCAGGACACATAAGTTGTATTACATACATTTTAATCAAGGTTCACATTCCCATTACAAGCATGAACAGTGAAAAGCATTCCTTTCAAGCTCTTGAGGCAAGGGTTTGCTTTTGAATCATGGTCTTCCATCTCCCTTAAGTCTCACCAATGGAAATCACATACCAGAGAGATAGCTGCATTTTGCATTTAATTGCTTAACGTGCTTTAACAGTAAACTCCTGGGGCTAACAACCTGGTTACAGCCAGAAGATCCACTTGCCAATCACCATTCACCTATCTCTGTCAGGGATTCAGGCTGTCTCATAGAAGGAACTCTTGCCACAGGATTAGGCCATGTGCCCTAATTAGGGATGCCAGCCCCATTACCCTGGCTGGCAGGGGGAAGGAGTAGGAAGGCCAGGCAGGAGAAAAATGGCAAACACATGAGATCCAAAGAATCCGATGATGTGCTTCCAGTTGAAAATTTGAAGTTACAAGGTCTCAGTGGGATCAAATTGGCCCCAAACATAGCAAAATTGCTATGACTGGGGCCAATTTTGCCCCCCATTGGACCCCCGTCACTTCTGTTTTTCATAAGGATGCCAGGTCCCCTTAACCTCCTGGCAAGAAGGGGGTACCCCTGCTGCTTCCTGGGTGCTCCTTGCATGTGCAAGCCCCCACTCCTCGTGCCTATGCAATGTCATCACTTCCCAGAAGTGACATCATCGTTCAGGCTCAGAGGCACATTTGTGGTTCACTATGGGTCTACATCAGCCCGCTGCAAAGTGTGGAAGTGCTCCTGGGGAGGCGCGATGATGTCACTCCCGGGAAGTGACATTCCCGGGAATGCACTCAAGAGGCCTGTTCCCACACCTTCCCCCCACTGGCCACATAAGTGTGGATGGGGGGCAGAGGGTGGCAGTGGAGGATCCCCCACCCCACTGGGGGAATGGGATTCCTAGTTTTTCAACTGGTTTGGGACCTCCAGAACACATGATGAAGCCAGATTGGGCCTGTGTGCCTGCAATGTAATTGCCCATCCCCCACTTTGGAGATAAGAGGAACTAGCAACCCTAGGCCTAATATGGGTAGTCATTACCCATGCCAGCCTCTTAGTTACCCTCAGGACATGGTACTATCTTTCCCTCATCACAGCAGCTAAATTGTGGCCTCCCATGGACAGAGTTACCGTCCTCAGGACAGATCTGAACTTCTGGAATTTCAGCTGATCTGGATGAAACGGCAGATTCTGAGAGCAAGACTGTATAGAAACAGAAGTCCTAGAATGACATCACTTCCTTCCACCCCAAACTCTGTCCTCTCCAGGAACCACTCCCAAATCTTCAGGCATTTTCCAAGCAGAAGTTAGCAACCCTATCCATCAGGCTAGTATTGGGCTCCTGCACATCACATCCTGTTTTCACTTCCTCTCATATACTCCTATTTCTTATAGCCTTCCTAACACTACTTCTCCAATCCATGCCATCCATTGTAACACACCAGCTGTTGACAAAATAGCATAAGACTAACACGTTAACAGGATCACATCTACAGGGACAAGTGTTGATGCTGGAGAATTTTACTTTGCCCTACTTACATTTCTGCAATAACTCATGTACCTTGCACTGGAGCAACAGCTGATTTAAACATGGAGAGAATAACAGTCTCACTATCCTCTTAGGCTTGGGTTTCTTTTTTCAAACTGCATTCATTGATATCTAATTAAAAGTTTGTATAGAGTGTTAATATTTTTTTAAAAACTTTTTGCACTTGAAAACAGCTAAGGGCTCAACTGGACATGATGCATCACAGAGTGAAGACCCCATTTTAGAACTGAACTTAGGCCATTTCCGAATGCACAGTGTAGCAGGACCAGGCACACTTGTTCCCTCAGCACTTTTTAACGTGCTAAAACAGCTGTGGGGGGGCAGCTGTTTCAGCACTTTAAAAAGAACTGCGGGGGGGACGGACAAGAGCATCTGGTCCTGCTGTAGGCCCAATCAGGATCAGGCTGCCACAGTATTTTAAATGGTCTGCTTTCATCTCTAAAATGGTGGTACCACCAGTTTCCTCAGGTCATGCCCAGGGATGCCATAATGCCTAACTGTGCTCTGAGATAGGATACTTTATGACTAACATAACAGCCAGCCAGGCTGCTTTTGAATTGCATAAGCAATTAGTGGTATGCAAATTCAGCACTCTTCAAAGAGGAGAAAGAAAAGATTCTCCTGATCTCAGTTCTCAGCAGAATTATCATCAGCTACAGTAAGCACACTGCTATAGCAAGTTCACCAGTAAAATTATATACTGCCTAAGAAGTTCTGTGAGTTTTGAAACTGTATGTATGCCATTCCACTGTAAATTAAACAATACTGCTTATAACAAATTAAAATTAGAACAACAGTAGCACATCATTAACAATAAGCAAAATGTTAGCTATTTGAATCCCTAGAGACCACATAAAACAGTAAAGTTTTAATTAGTTGCTCAGCAAGGAGGAAACCAGACTGATCTCCCTCAGGAAAGAGTTGCACAAGTTGTATGAGCTGCAAACTAATTCAATTTATGATTTGCATAATTTATTCCCAGTAGGGAAAGTACACTCCTTTGTTAGACAGAACTACTGGCCCTGGCTAAAGCTCCTGTGCCACAGTGTACCACAAAAACTGTCTTCAGGAGTCATCAACAAGAAGAAAGTTTTGTCTTTGTAAGTGCCAGGTCATGATTAAAATCCCAGTAATAACTTTATAACCATCATTTTATAAACTCTTAAATGA
Organism: Eublepharis macularius; assembly: GCF_028583425.1. Taxonomy (NCBI): domain Eukaryota; kingdom Metazoa; phylum Chordata; class Lepidosauria; order Squamata; family Eublepharidae; genus Eublepharis; species Eublepharis macularius. The sequence continues at coordinate 141,764,847 of NC_072790.1, forward strand.
AGCCAGGCAACACAAGGCAAAAAAGCCACTATTGTGAAAATTTACATATTCTTCTATTCTGGAATATTGACTCTGCATTTAAGTTGTCTGCAAAGTACATAAACATAGTGTAATTTTCTTAACGACCAGTGTGTAAATGGATGAACAACACACACTTATATATGTGGAACGTCACCTCAAGATATATCAGACTCAAATTCTATTTGCTTTAGTTTTATTCCATTTTCTTTACTCAGATTTTCTGAAAATTCCTTCTCTATTCATGCAACATCCTAATTAGAAACAGTTGTACCTCCAATAGGGTTGCCAGCAGATGGCTGGCACCCAAAGAAAGATGGGAGGGCAAAGACATGGGCAGATGCCAGCATTGTACATGACATGATGTCACTTCCAGGGAAAACTGGAAATGACATCACATCACTTTAAGAAGCACTGTTTAAAAAAAGAGTGCCAGTACTAATATAAGATTGCACTAATTTCCACCAATTTCCTCCTCCCTTTGAAGATCCCTGTTCCTGAGGGTTCACGCTCTCTTTCTCTAGCTGATTGGGGCAGGGCAGCATACAAAGATCAGGACTTGGGAGAACCTGCAAAAGGTGCCAGAACTCAGTATTGGTGAGCACTAGCACAAAAAAAGGCCTAAAAATAAAATCCTTGAAAAATTACACTGATCCAGACACTAATTACAAAGGGGAGAATATACCTCATTAAGGGACAAATTACATGTTATATCTGCCATGTGACTGCAACAGGTACAGCAAGTTCCTCATGGGAACTCAACTTAGAAGTGCCATAGGGGCCCAGTTCTGGTTAAGATAATTGCATGGAGGCAGGAGAGGCTCCTGCTTTCTCCATGCTATTTTCCTGACTGAAAAATGGCACCAGATAGCTATTATTTGCCCTGTTGGCAGGCTGCACCTTCACATTTTCAGTGCATGTGCAGCAGGGTAGATAATGCCCTGGTGGCCAATTTGGGGAACTCTCCACTGTCAGAAGGCTGCATTCCTCCATGGCAATCATGTGGCAGATGTAAAGTGTAATTTCACCCTATTTACCTTTGGCTGTATAAGACCTGAACAGGAACAAAGTCACCACAGAGGAAAACACAAGAACATAAAAAAATATAATTCTGTCAATTTCACCCTACACATTAGTCACAGTTGCAGTTTCAGAGCAATTTGAGGTAAAAATGACTTAACACCATATGCATATACATGGTAATTTATGAATAATTACTAGTGGAGAAACATGAAATACCATAGTGCAATTGATTTCCCCACTTCTTCAGGTCAGTTTGACTTCACTTTTTGATTAAATTAACTAGCATTATCTCTGAATACCTACATAAATGTACCACCCTCTGGTTTAACATGACAACCCTTGTTAGAAACCAGCAATAAAACATATTATTATTAATCATCTGTGTTGCATATTGAGCAGCTGTTTATCATCTAATATAATAACTTGATGAAGCTGTAGTTGCAAAATATATCAGAAGATGGAATACACCACCATTAAAGAATTTTTAAAAACCTCCCATCAAAATTTGGGGAAATGAAAATAATGATTTCTTTATTGAGAAGTCAATCAATCAATCAATCAATCAATCAAATTTATTATGAAACAAGATCAGCTCTGGAGAGTCAGCAATAATGGAAATTAGAATAAAAAATAAAAGAAGTAAAAAATAAAATAAAAAATAGGGAGGGCACATGAAGTGTGACAAGCACAGAACAATGAACACAGATTTAGGGAGGGGCAGAAAGTTAATATCTTCCTCCGATGAAAAGGCTCAATCAACCGCTTACGTATCCCACATGCCCAAAGGCAAATTTTACCAACTGCATTGGTTATCTCCTAGGAAGAATATGCATGATGGAGGGAGGCATAATATTGTTCAATCTTCCTGGTAAAGTTGACAAAATTGGAGCTATAATTGAGAACAGATTCCTTATAGAATGAGCAGCGCAGTAGAACACATTCAATAGACTCTACTTTCTCTGTATGACATGGGCAGAGCTTTTGAGGGAGCAAGAGCTGAAAGAAGAACTTTGAAGAGTGCATTGGTAAAAATTCTCCAGTATTTGGGAATCTCAAGGGATCTAAAATAATCTGCTGGTTGGAAGCATTTGGCATACTGCAGAATAATTGGATATTTCTGTATCTGTGCACTATCTAATTGTAGGGCATTATCCCAGAGCCACTGTTTAATTGTTTCTTTTGCTTTTTGGTTCCCACGGTGCAATAAAACTTTGAGGGGGGGGGGAGGCCATACTCCTTTTCCCTTGATTTTTCTTTGTCAAGTTGAATGGTGGCTATCAACAAGGATCAAGGGTATTAAACCACTGGACTGAAGTTTTAACCAATGAGTTGGATGAGTTTTAACCAATAGGTGGATGCGAGTAGCCACATATGAGTCTCCAAGGGGATCAGCCCAGTCTCTAGGGCATTCGAGATACATCGCAGGACTCCAAGGATCTTTTGCAGGAACTTGGATTCTTCCGCTTCCAGTGAGCGCTTTTCTTTGTAGATACAGAGCTGAGAACAGTGTAAGAGCTGAGATACAAACTTTCCTTGAAAGACCTTGATTGCTGCAGGGATAAAGGAGGCTCCTTTTGTGAAGAGGAATATTAAAATGGTGCAGGATGCAATATGGGTAGTCTCTGCAGCATGCAATGCCTGAGCTCTCCAATATTTAGATGACTGGAAGACTATTTCATGATACTGAAAGGTTTTTGTTTGTTTGATGTTATGACACTCTGTTTATCATCTATGAATGTAATGTTTTTGGTAAAGATAAGGACTTTTGTTTTTTGATAGTTTATCACAAGCTGCTCCTATTTAGAGTATATAGTGAAGGCATGGAGTGCTCTTCTGAGCAGGGCCAGATCTTGGGTTCCCGGCGCCTGGGACAACCCAAGTCTGGCCGCCCCCCACGTGCATGCACAGCGCACACGTGCTCTCAGCGCTGTGTGATGATGTCACTTTGTGAAGTCATCACGCATGACAGCGTGCCACTAGCGGAATGGTGGTAGTACCAGTGGCTGAGAGGCTGCCCGCGCCACTTGCCTGTCCCGCTGAGGGGGAAGCCAGCTTGCCACATGCTCCCTGTCCTGCAGGGCAGGCGAATGACACAGGTGGCCTCCCAGCCCTCCATGCCAGTCGCTTGCCCAGCAGGACAGGGAGTGCGCAGCTCCCTGTCCTGCAGAGCAGGTGAATGGCGTGGGTGGCTGCTCAGCTGCCTGCGCTGCCACCAGCGCGCTCCCGGTGGCTGGCAGCTGTGCCCGGCGCCCCCTCTTTGGCGGTGCCAGGGGCAGACTACCCTCCCTGCCTCCCCTCGATCCAGCCCTGCTCCTGAGGACCACTTGTGAATAAGATAAGATGACAATATCATCTGCCTAAAATAAAGCAGGATTCGTTTTTTCAGCAAGTTTGGGCAAATGGAAGCTTGGATTTCTTAGATGTTGCATAAAGGAGTTGATATAGTCATTAAAAAGTAGAAGGGCCAGGACACAAACCTTCTTAACTCTTTTGTCAAGTGAGATCTTAGTGGAGAGATGGCCTTGAGGACTGCATCTTACTTTTAGAAAATTTCTTTTACGTAGTGAGCGAATAAGTATATGGAGTCTGCTAGCAGCTAAGAGTGCTCCATTTGGCTTAGAGCTATACTTCTCTGCAACATGGTGCAAAATCAGACACTGGTCTATGGTGGAATGGTCAGCTCTGAAACCTGCTTGCTTGTCCATCAGTATGTTTTCTCAATGTAACCAGTCAAGAAGTTTCCAACATTAGTATCTTGAATATAATTTACTAACAATACTAAGAAAGCTAATTTGTTGGTAGCTGGTGGGGTTCGATTTTTCTCTTTTCTTATCAAGAAGGTTCTTACATCTTATACATTCATTTCAAAGTTATTTTTAAAATTAGTACGGCAAGCATTGTGTTTATGTAAGTGCAACAAATGTATTCAAGTATAGCACCTCTGTATAAGCTGATGCAACTCTAAATAAGATTGTTAATGGGCATATTTTATATAACAGCAGCAGGACTGTTTAAGAACATAAGAACATAAGCAAAGCCATGTTGGATCAGGCCAGTGGCCCATCCAGTCCAACATTCTGTCACACACAGTGGCTAGAAATCCAGTGCCATCTAAAGGACTGTCAGTGAGGCCAGGACACCAGAAGCCCTCCCACTGCCTTCCTTCCAGCACCAAGACAACAGAGCACCACCTCCCCACAAAGAGAATACCATCTATCTCCTGTGGCTAATAGCCACTGATGGACCTCTGCTCCATATATTTGTCCAGTCCCCTCTTGAAGCTGGCAATGCTTGTAGCTGCCACCACCTCCTGTGGCAACGAATTCCATGTGTTTATCACCCTTTGTGTAAAGTAGTATTTTCTTCTATCTGTTCTAACCCGACTGCTCAATAATTTCATAGAGTGCCCACGAGGTCTTGTATTGTGAGAAAGGGAGAAAAACACATCTTTCTCGACCTTCTCTAACCCAGATCCTAAATTAGGATCTGCCCCTATTCATGTATTATGCAGGAATGTGATTCAGATTTTTAGAATAAAAGGAATAGTTAACAGAATGGGCTCAAAACCCTTCCTGCAACCAGAGTTTAGCAGTTTTATCTTCCTACATGTTTTTCTCCTAAGCCAAGCTCTGACACTGGAAGTGAGTTTGGCTGTTGGGGAAAAACTAGACAGTATCAGAGGCAGAAACAATGGTTTCAGCTCCTTTTACCCAGGAAGTCCTTTTCACTACCCACCACTACCAAAGATCTGATGTGAAGCAAATGGCATGTAACTGTCATGTCAAGTTTTGCACCTGATGTTTTAGTACTTTGGATGTGTACCCTATGTTCAGCCAGGTAAGAAAGCAAACTGCTAATTCTCTAGCTGTGCAGAAACAGAAAGTCCATGGAGGGGAAGATTTAATGAGCCTGTTTACACACTCAGCACATGTGTGCTCCCCACAGGTGCAGAGGTGCCATTGTAGCCCTCCATCAGTTAACTCACTTATTTCTGATTGCCAGACAATAACTATCCCATTGCACAACGGTGACAGCACCTGATCAACATCAGCAGCAGAGACAGAAGCAGCAGAATCATTCTGTAGCCATGCTGTGGCCACGCCAGTGCTAGCAGAGCGCAAAATGGCAATGCAAGAAGGCTACCCTTGTGCTGTTACTGCCTGTTGCCCTGAACAAGGCCTGCCATCTCACTGGCAGCAATAATATTCTTCCAGTAGCCAAGAAAGCAGTAGCAGGCTGAGGCAGCATGTAACTGCCACTAGTTAGAAGAACACACTGAAAATGTTTATGGGAATTCAGCATGGTATTACTATAGGTAACTATGAAGGTTGTCCTTATTAGGATTCTATACATTTTTACATTCTTTCATTTCTGTAATTCCTTTATTATTTAACAATTGATAAGCCTCTAATTAGTCTATTTCTGTAGCTAATGAATTCACATATGTATAAATATTCCCCCAACAGTGGCTCTCAATGTCTAAAACCCCAAAGTTCTGGCAAATCTAATCCTACCATGCTACTTTTTAAAGGAAGAAAATGAAAGAGTGTGAGTTCCAAATGGACAAAGCAAACAGAATTACCTCATTTGCAGATTCATCCAAGGCTTCATCCAGGCTGGCATCCTCTGTTGCTGGCTGGCAATTTTTTTAAAAAAAGAGAAGAAAATCTTATGAACACAATAAATTCAATTATTGGCTGAAAATCTAACAGAATCAGTGAGTGATGATAGAAATGTTATTGATTTATATGTCAAATTTGCATCTTTGCTCACAGCAGCTTTGGGCAGCATACTCAGAGACCTTTGGTCACCCAAAGACTTCCTTGGCTAAGAAACATGCCTGTTCCACATTGAGAATTTCAGCCACTATAGTATAATGGCTCTCAATAGAGGTTATCAGACTAAGAACAATGATCAGATTGCCAGAACTTGAACCTGAGATGTCAGGTTGTTAATGAATTTCAGTGCACAAACATTGTTTACAGAGAAGTCCCACCCACTTTGATGGCAATTGCTTATCAATTAAGGATGTTCAAAACTGCAATTTAACAATAAATGGTAATCTTATTATTCAAGAGTATGAGCAAATTATCAAAAGATGCTCATTCCATTAGCATTTACAAGATTATGAATAATCTTGCTGAACAGAAGCCAACACAAGCTGCATTTTGTAAAGAAAAACAATAAAGTCTTTTCCAAGGAAGGAAAGAACATTAAACCAGATTTTTATACACGCTCAACTCATCTTTCAGGCTGGAATTTTATTTATTATATTTTTATTCCACCATTCCTCCAAGGAGCTTGGAGCAGCATACATAGTTTATTTCTCCTTTATTTTATCCTTATCTCTGACGTAAATTAAACTGAAAGTGTGACTGGCCCAAAGTCACCCAGAGAGTTTCATGGCTCAGTGGGGACTTGAATACAGATCAGCTATCTTGGGGAGGATTTTAATTCAATATAAGCAGGAGTACGCTTTCTAGAGTAATTCTAACACTGGGTATTGGACGCAACAAGATTTGACTAGTAAGCCTGAATTTTTCTTAGTTGGGCACAGATTACAGTGACCTGCTCTGGAATTTCAAAACTCTCCTTGAAAGTTAACTGCTAGAGCATGAAAGATTTGACTCTGTTGTCTGCAACGTACAGGACCTCACACACAATATTCACACACAATATTTACTAATAGTTAATACTTATGTGATTAATACTGACAGTTGAATTGCACATGGATACTAATGCATTCCTAGCTTATGCATGTTTATTAAAAAATAAGCCCCATTCAGTTCAGTAGGACTTATTTTCTAACAAGTGTGTTTAGAATTGTGTCCCTACATTCATGTGCTAAAAATATGTATATGCAAAGAAGGAGGAATTAAAATAACAGTTTGTTCCTTTTCTGTTATACTGCATGCTTATTCAATATAGACCTGTGGGGGGGAAAGAGGAAAAAATCTTCTAGATGTACAAAAGCAACATTTCAAAATCAAGATCAGAAAACATCACTTCCTACAGACTACTGAATAGTCATTTATGATACTACTAAATGCACAGCACCTTGAGAGAGACATAAAACACATTAATAGTCTTCTGTCACATCTGGTCAAACAACTAGCATAAAAGAGAAACTATTTTCAGTTTTTTGATGAAAATGAAAATTACATAGTCTGAATATGTACTTGAGAAGCTCACGTGAATGTACTTTTAAAGAATGTGCTTGAAGTTCTTCATTGTTCTGAGAACATATCTGCAACACACACCATTGGATGCTCCAACACACAGAGAAGCACCCCTGGCAAAGGCAAATTAAGGATCAGCAGTCTTGCTCTCACATTATCAGTTTTCTATGGTCCCATTTGAGTACCGCAGCACAGAAAAAGGTTCTGGGGAAAAGCAAGTACATTTCCCCAAAGAACAGTCCCATGCTGAGCATGAAAAGTCAGCTTTGAGGAACACACAACTGTTGATGCTATTGGGTGATCACAGAAAGGCAACTTTGCAGCGAAGAAATGGTGCTGGTGTTGAACTGGTTCCTGCTGTCTGCAATGCAGCCTGCTAGCAGACTAATACTGGCTGAAGCTGCCTGCAGGTATGGCCAGCAGGGGTCAGAGGCATTCTCAAACCAAACCCTTACATTTTGATGTCCCTTAATAGTGTTAAGGGGTCCCTTCGTGCTTTTCAGTTTTTGAACACTGTCAACAAGTGGGTCCATATTACATAATAACACGGGAGGGGGGATGACCCCCCACATTCCAAAGTTCAGAGGAGCACTTGGAGACTTCACAAAGTTGTCACATAAATCAAGCAAATGAGTGTGCAAGGGAAACGTGCACTTTCCCCCTTTCACATGCAAAGACCTTAGAAGTGCTGTGCAATGCTTTCGGTTGCTCACCTCTGTTTCCATAGGCTCCACTTCCACGTCTATCTTTTTCCATAGCTCCAGTAAATGGGCAATTGGCATTTTGTGAGACTTTTTCCTCTTCTCAAGACCGTACGAAGCAAGAGGGAGCGCTGTAGTAAGTGTATGACCGAGACAGGAAAATAAACAACCACGCGCGCTGAAGAGTCGGTAGACAGGGTGCCTCAGGGTTTGAGGGGGCTTGAATAACGGCTTCCTGATTGACCACCCGCCGCCAGGAGACCGAGTACGAGCAGCCGCTTCCGCTGCTGCCTCACACACATTTAACCGGACCGGAGGGGGGCAGAGAAATGTGTGATTAACAGACCAAAGCCGTAAAATTTACTTTGGGAGTAGAAAGTCTTCCTTAGCAGCATTTGGAGTCGGTTGCCTCTCCCTTCTCTCCAATCTATTTTTTTTTAATAAAAAAGCCCCCTTCTCTTACAATAACAGGTGAAAGTTGAGCCTGAGGAGACAGCGGCGGCGGAGGCTGCTATAGCAACTGCATCCCGACTAGGCTGAAGGCAGGCGTTTCAAAGCCCCTCCCTCTGTTCCAAGGGCTGCTTCAGACTTGAACTGAAAGCAGCCCCGCGGTAGCTCGGAGATGCGCAGAGGAAGAATCTGTAAAGGAAGCAAACAAACGCTTCAGTGCAGGAGCGTTTAGTTAAAAGAAGGGGTGGGGTGGAGACAGCAGTCTGCGTACAGACAGACCTAAACAAACACAGTCTGTTGACTTCAGACCAAACACTGACTCTCTGTGGTTGCATCCTTTTAAGAGTAGCATGTCTATATGGCATTCCGCCGTCCTCAGTCTACCTTGGAATTTTTTAAAAAGCGACCTCTTTTTGCTCTCTCCAGCTTTGGCAAATACTTCTCTTCTTGTGCTCCTCAAGGCCTTTCCAAGCTATTAAATATGCCTACAGTTTCCCTTTAACACTACATACTCTTGCTACTTCTATGGTACCAACAGTATCCCAGCCTCATGTAACTAGCAGAGAAAAGAAGTATTCTGAGAATACCAATATTTGTTATCCATTTAAAAAACATATCTGGCAAGATGACATTCCATCATGACAAAATGGGAAAACAGAAACCTTCAAAGAACTTTAATAAGAAGCTACAATAATAATACTTTAATAATACTTCAATAATAAGTTGCAATAAGAAAAACTTCTACAGATATGTGAGAAGCAAATGCAAGGTAAAAGAGGCAATTGGACCGCTGTTGGGAGCAGAAGGAGAAACTCTGATGGAGGACAAAGAAAAAGCAGACAGGCTTAATGACTTTTTTGCCTCTGTTTTCTCCCTGAAGAACTCGAGCCCATCTAGAGATGAGAGAAGACATGTCAGGACGCCTGGGTGGCTAGTTGACATTGACAGAGAGGTTGTGGAGAGGCACCTGGCTGCACTTGATGAATACAAACCCCCTGGGCCAAATGGTGTGCACCCAAGAGTGCTCAAATAACTTTCTAGAGAATTTGCAGAGCCTCTGTCCGTCATCTTCAAGGCCTCCTGGAGGATGTGCCGCAAGATTGGAGAACAGCAAATGTTATCCAATCTTTAATAAAGGGAAGAAGGATGACCTGGGAAACTACAGGCTGGTCAGTCTGACTTCTGTTGCTGGAACAGATTTTAAAGGGATCGATCTGTAAGCATCTGAAGGACCACTTAGTGATCCGGGGAAGTCAACGTGATTTTGTCCCCAACAGATCTTGTTAGACCAACATGGTTTCCTTCTTTGATCAAGTGACGAGCTTACTGGATCATGGGAACTCTGTTGACGTGATTTACCTGGATTTCAACAAAGCTTTTGATAAGGTTCCCCATAATATTCTAATGGGTAAACTGGAAGACTGAAGACTGGACTATAGGACAGTTCAGTGGATAGGGAACTAGTTAGAGGACCACACCCAAAGAGTGGTGGTCAATGGCGTTACATCAAATTGGAGGGCGGTGTTAAGTGGGGTGCCACAGGGCTCAGTTTGGGGCCTGATACTTTTGAATATTTTTATCAATGATCTGGATGAAAGGGTAAACGGGCTACTCATTGAATTTGCTGATACCAAATTGAGAAGAGTGACGAACACTCAAGAAGATAGAGTTAAAATTCAGCAGGACCTGAATACTGTGGAGAAGTGGGCGGTTGTGAACAGGATGCAATTCAACATAGATAAGTGCACAGTATTACATCTGGGCCACAAAAATGTGAAGCACAAATACTGGATGGGGGATACACTTTTGGGCAGTAGTGTATGTGAAAGAGATCTTGGGGTAAGAGTGGACTGTAAACTAAATATGAGCAGTCAGTATGATGCAGTGGCAAAAAAGGCAAACTCAGTCTTGGGTTGTATCAAAAGGGCTATTGCATCGAAATTGCAGGAAGTCATAATCCCTCTCTATACTACCTTGGTCAGGCTGCACCTGGAGTACTGTGTGCAGTTCTGGAGGCCCCACTTCAAAAAGGATGTGGACAAAATTGAGAGGGTGCAGAAGAGAGCAACGAGGATGATCAGGGGTCTGGAGACTGAGCCCTACGAGGAAAGGCTGAGGACCTTGGGTATGTTTAGTCTGAAGAAGAGGAGATTGTGGTGGGATGTGATTGCTCTCTTTAAATATTTGAAAGGCTGTCATTTGGAGGAGGGTAAGGAGCAGTTAGCAACAGAGGGTAGGACCCGAAGCAACGGGCTTAAATTACATGCAGAAAGGTAATGGCTGGATATTAGGAAAAACTTTTTCATGGCCAGAGTAGTTCAAAGGTGGAATCAGCTGCCTAGGGAGGTGGTGAGTTTTCAAGAAGAGGCTGGATGAATATTTGTCAGCAATGCTTTAGGCTCATCCTGCATTGGGCAGGAGGTTGGACTAGAAGGTATGGCCTCTTCCAGCTCTGTGATTCTGTAATAGATGAGTGACCTGCCTTTGCCAGGAAGATTCCATGGATAGAGTCATGTACCCATCCAAATGTCTGAGCCAGCCATATCTACGCTACTATCTGTACTACATGCAATCATTATAAATACTGATACGGACAGTTTTTATCGTACATGTCATCAGATACATCAAGCAAAACAAAATCTAAACAATTATTTCTTGGCTTCTAAGCCTTCTTCCAATCACACAAGAGTCACTTCTGCTTCTGCAATATACAGACCCTCACATTGTCCATGCTGTTCCTGAGGATCTACTGACCAGCACACACATATACACCTGATTCTTTTTCCAGAGCAACAGCCAGACAGCTGTCAGGAGGGAAGTAAGAAAGTTCCATTCCATGAGCATAATTGCACTCATGCTTAGGATCCAGCTCAATGACTAAATATTTTTGATCTGTCTCTTGAGAGACCACTGCCGAACACTTTTGAGCATCTCCTGTGTTTTTTTTAATGAACATAAAGAAGATAATTACTAACATCTAAATTACTTATTAGATGAAATGAAAAACTGTATTTGCTGAGCTCATGGCAAAATACTTTCCTCAGTGTCTCATAAACATTTGATTATGCAGCACCGTATCTACATTTAACGCTGATCAGAGATGAGCAAGGTCATTAATTCTTAAATTTGTCCAGTTATTCTACAGGAATAACAACACTTGCAGTAGCCAATAGGTCTAAGACCACATTTTTTTTGTACAATGAGATTTTATTTTTCCTGTATGCCAAAATGTGTCAATTTAAAAGCTGGACATATTTTAAAAGAATTTCTTCTGTCCTCAGTTGCTGGCTCAGAGTCACAGTGAAGCAGACGGAAAATTGAAGATTCAGTTTCAAACATCCATTTAGCCATGAAGCAAGAACATAGAGCCTGTCATGGGCTGGGCCCGCCCAAGCTGGGAGTCCAGGTACTAGCACGAAGCCAAGGGGTGTTCAAAAGTCACAAGCCAGGTCCAGTCCGTAGTCAGAGCACAAGGTTAATGCCAGGGTTGCCTCCAGGATCCAAAAAGCCAAGCCAAGTCCAGTCCGTAAGTCAGAGCACGAGGGTATCAAATCAAGGTGCAGGCAAGAGCAAGACACAAGGTACCAGGGAGTGGTTGCAGGTAGTTGACACGTTGCTTCCACGCCTGGCAGTTTCTCGTGACTGGCTTTTATAGCCAGGCGTGATTTTCAGCCAGCTGCTGGGGCTCCATCCTGATGCTACTCATCATCACTCTCCAGCAGCTGGCGTTGGCTCAGGAGACGAGCACTGCGCCGTCTCTCCTGCAGTTCCAGTCTCTGGCGCTGCCCGCGGCGCTCTCTAGGTGTGGGTGAGCCTGGGGGGGTGGAAGCCCCTGGCTGGGCTTCCCCTGTGGTGCTGGCAGTCCCTGACTGAGCCTCCCCTGTGGAAGTTCCTGGCTGAGCTTCCCCTGTGGTATTGGGGCTAGAGGGTGCTGGTGTCTCAGCTGCTAGCTGTGAGCCTTGATCAGCCAGCAGCTGCTGCTCATGATTGCTGGCTTCTGCTGAGTCAGGGCTAGGGCTGGCTACACAGAACTCTTCTTCTCCTGAGGAGTCCTGGCTGGCTACACGAGGCTCCTCTCCTCCAGAGGAGACCTCACTCTCAGACTGGGCTATGACACCATCCCCCCTCCCAAGGCCCCCCCTCCTCTGTGGCCCGGGCGCCCCCGGTTTCTGAGGATAGGCCCGATGGAATTGTCGGACTAGACGGGGGGCATGAATGTTCACAGCCGGCTCCCATGAGCGGTCTTCCGGTCCATACCCCTTCCAGTCCACCAAGTACTGCACTTGCCCCCGCCGGCGACGGGAGTCCAGGATCTGGGCGACCTCATATTCTTCTTGCCCCTCAATGGTAATCGGAGGCGGAGGAGGTGGTGGCCCGGGATGGTGCAGGTCTGGGGGTGACGCCGGGACTAGAAGGGACCGATGAAACATGGGATGGATCGGGAGGGTCGGTGGTAGTTGCAGGCGGTAGGCTACGGGGTTCACCTGGTCGGTGATCACGAAGGGTCCAAGGAACCGAGCATCCAGCTTTTTGGAGGGCCGTTGGCTGCGGATATGGCGGGTGGATAACCAGACCTGGTCACCTACGGACAGGGGAACACCAGGTTGCCGTTTCCGATCCGCAGCTCCCTTGTAGTTTTCCTTGGCAAGCTGGAGTTGCTCCCGCAACAGCTCATGCATGGATTGAAGTTCCTGGAGGCGATCGTCCGCAGCTGGGATTTCTGACGAGGGTGTGGTGCTAGGAAAGAAGCGAGGGTGATGGCCATAGTTAGCCATAAAGGGGGTCTGTTGGGTGGAGGAGTGCACTGCATTGTTATATGCGAACTCGGCCAAAGGCAGTAGGGCTAGCCAGTCATCCTGTTGATGGTTTGTATAGCATCTCAGATACTGCTCCAGGGTTGCATTGGTGCGTTCCGTTTGCCCGTCGGACTGGGGATGGTGTGCTGAGGATAAGTGGACTTGGGTACCAAGAAGGGAGTGCAGTGCCCGCCAAAACCTAGAGGTGAATTGAACTCCCCGATCGGAAATTACATGGTCCGGTCACCTGTGAAGTCGAAAGACATGCTGAAGGTACAGGTGTGCAGTGTCCTGAGCGGTGGGGGGGTCCAGAACAGGGAATGAAATGGGCCATTTTTGTGAATAAGTCCACCACCACCAGGATGCAGGTATGGCCTTCAGAGCACGGCAGATCTGTAATGAAGTCCATGGAAATAGTCCTCCATGGCCCGGTGGGTGTGGGTAGCGGATGCAGAAGGCCGGAGGGTTTGCCAGGGGAATCCTTGGCCCGCCTACACGTCTCACAGGCTGCCACGTACCGGGCCACATCTGATTGCACCCAGGGCCACCAGAAGTCACGGGTCAAGAGATGGGTTGTCTTGTGGCGACCGAAGTGCCCAGCGGGTCTGGAATCATGGACCAGTTGCAGGACTTTCGTTCGCAGCGGGCCAGGTGGTACATAAATTCGGCCTCGATGGGTCAGTAGCCCCTCTTCCTCTGCGAAGCCATCCGCCTGGAGCTGGTGCGGCTCCCGGACCTTCTGGAGGTATTTCTGGGCAACTGGGTCCAGTACCTGTTGAGCCAGTATCTCCTCAACCAGCCCCTGGGAGGGTTGCGCGGCAGCGAAAGTTTTGGGAGCCAGGATAGTAGTTAGAGGCTCTTCCCAGCCTGGGGATGAGTTGTACTCTGGTTTCCGGGACAGAGCATCGGCTTTCTTATTCTGGGAACTGGGGACATACGTGATCCTGAAGTCAAAGCGGGAGAAGAACAATGACCAGCGGATCTGCCTCTGGTTGAGGCGGCGGGCGGTTTGGAGATGTTCAAGGTTCCGGTGATCAGTGAGCACTCGGACAGGGTGTTGATCCCCCTCCAGATGGTGCCGCCAAACCTCGAAGGCTGCCTTTATTGCCAGCAGCTCCCGCTCCCAGATGGTATAGTTCCTTTCTGCAGGGGTAAGCTGGCGAGAGTAGTAGGCACAGGGTTGGGGGACGCTGGAGGAGGTTGTGCGTTGTGAGAGCACCGCTCCGATGGCAGTGCTGGAGGCGTCCGCCTCAACTACGAAGGGTAGCTGGGGATCTGGGTATCGGAGTACCGGTTGTGTGATGAAGCGTGCCTTCAAGGTCTGGAATGCCTCATTGGCTTCCGGTGTCCAATGGAAGGGTTCTCGAGGCCGGAGAAGCCGGGTAAGGGGAACAGCTATGGATGCAAACTGGGGGATGAACTGCCGATAGTAGTTGGCAAACCCCAGAAATCGTTGCACATCCTTCCGTGAGCGGGGGGGTTGCCAGGTCTGTACCGCTTCGACCTTAGCTGGGTCCATTTGGATACCCCGGGGCAAGATCAGATGGCCGAGGAATTCTACGGCAGGCAGGTGGAATGCACATTTTTCCAGCTTGGCAAACAGGCCGTGCTGCCGGAGTCTTTGCAGCACCATGCGCACGTGCTGGGGGTGTCGAGCCGGGTTCCGGGAATAAATTAATATATCATCCAAGTAAATGATGACGAACTGATCCAGCAGGTCACGAAAGATATCATTCATAAACCTCTGAAACACCGAGGGCGCGTTAGTCAGGCCAAAGGGCATTACCATGTACTCGTATTGTCCATACCTGGTACTAAAGGCAGTTTTCCACTCATCGCCTTCCCGGATGCGCACCAGGTTGTAGGCTCCCCGAAGATCCAGCTTGGTGTAGATCTGGGCTCCCTTAACTTGCTCCAGGAGGTCGGAGATCAGTGGCAGTGGATACCGGTCTCGGACAGAGATTTTGTTCAGGGCCCGGTAGTCATTGCAGAGCCGGAGTTCTCCACTTTTCTTTTTAACAAAGAGGACTGGGGCAGAGGTGGGCGAGGTGGAGGGGCGGATGAATCCTCGACGCAGATTGGTTGTGAGGAAGTCCCGGAGTGCGGCCAGCTCAGGCTCTGATAACGAGTACAGGCGTCCCACTGGTAGGGGGGCGCCGGGGATTAAGTCAATAGCACAGTCATACGGCCGATGCGGGGGGAGTTGGTCTGCCCCTTTTTCCTCAAACACATCTGCAAAATCTGCATATATCTCCGGTAGTGCAAAGGCCCCTTGTGCAGCGGCTGCAATTGGACCCGTGCGTTTATTTTCATGTGGGCAGGGTGTCCGGAAGCGAAGGTCCTGCTGGCCCCACCGAATAACCGGATCATGGCAACAGAGCCAGGAGAGCCCCAGGACCAGCGGAAAGTGGGGGATGCCCACAACATCAAAGCAGAGCTGCTCACGGTGATGCTGGATCTGCAAGAGAAGGTCCTGGGTTTCCTTGACCACTGGCCCAGAACGCAGAGGCCGCCCATCAATGGCCTCCACTACGGTGGGGGTCTTCTTTGCCCGCAAGGGAATCCTGTGCTGTGCGGCAAACTTGATATCCATGAAGCAGCAGGATGCCCCTGAATCTACAATGGCATACACAAATAGGCATCGGCCGTCGGGCAGGCACAGCTTTACAGGCACCAGGAATGGTTCGGGATGGTCACAGGAGGCATTGGCTGTTCCAACAAGTTGTTTAGCAGGAGTCCGCTCCAGAGCTAAAGCTGAGGCCCTCCTTTTTGCAGGGCAGTCATTGGCGTAGTGGCCCACCCCACCACAGTACCAGCAGAGGTTGTGGGTGTGACGCCGCTCCTTCTCCTCAGGAGGCAAATGGGTACAAGGCATGCTCGAGGGTGCTAGTTCTGCTGCCTTGGCAGGTGAGGCCTGGGGCGGAGGACAGCTTAGCACACGGGCTTGTCTCCGGTTCTCTAGCCGCCCATCGATTGGCAAGCATAGGAGAATGAGCGCTTGTAGTTCTCTCGGTCGTTCGGATCGGGCCACTTCATCCAATACCTCCTCAGATAGGCCCTCCAGGTACTGGTCGGCGAGGGCAGCTTCGTTCCAGCCCAGGTCCTGGGCCAGTAACTGGAATTCAGTGGTGTATTGGGCCACAGTCCCATTCCCCTGGGTGAGGGCATGTATTCTTTGGTTTGCTTTGATGGCCTTCAGGGGGTTCGCAAAGGCGGCAGAAATGTGGGCCACAAAGTTTGGGAAATTCCCTAGCAGTGGGGATTTGGCCAGTAACAAGGGTGTGGTCCATCTTGCCGCCTGCCCCTTTAACAGGCTGAGGATAAAGCCGACCTTGCTTTTATCTGTGGGAAAGTCTCTGGCCCGGAGTTCAATATATAGCTGGCAGCGGGCAAGAAATGCTGGGAATTCCTCCACATCGCCCTCAAAACTGTCAGGAAGCTTCACTGGGCATTTAGCAGGCGGCAGTGCAGCAGGGGCAGCAAGTAGGGTGGCAATCTGCTGCTGCAAAGTCACCAGTGCTTGAGTCAATTGCAGTACCTGATCCTGCAGCAGAGCCAGGCTCCCCAGGGTGGGCATCGCCGTGTCCATGCTGGGAAGTTTTGTGGTGGAAGCAATCTGTCATGGGCTGGGCCCGCCCAAGCTGGGAGTCCAGGTACTAGCACGAAGCCAAGGGGTGTTCAAAAGTCACAAGCCAGGTCCAGTCCGTAGTCAGAGCACAAGGTTAATGCCAGGGTTGCCTCCAGGATCCAAAAAGCCAAGCCAAGTCCAGTCCGTAAGTCAGAGCACGAGGGTATCAAATCAAGGTGCAGGCAAGAGCAAGACACAAGGTACCAGGGAGTGGTTGCAGGTAGTTGACACGTTGCTTCCACGCCTGGCAGTTGCTCCTGACTGGCTTTTATAGCCAGGCGTGATTTTCAGCCAGCTGCTGGGGCTCCATCCTGATGCTACTCATCATCACTCTCCAGCAGCTGGCGTTGGCTCAGGAGACGAGCACTGCGCCGTCTCTCCTGCAGTTCCAGTCTCTGGCGCTGCCCGCGGCGCTCTCTAGGTGTGGGTGAGCCTGGGGGGGTGGAAGCCCCTGGCTGGGCTTCCCCTGTGGTGCTGGCAGTCCCTGCCTGAGCCTCCCCTGTGGAAGTTCCTGGCTGAGCTTCCCCTGTGGTATTGGGGCTAGAGGGTGCTGGTGTCTCAGCTGCTAGCTGTGAGCCTTGATCAGCCAGCAGCTGCTGCTCATGATTGCTGGCTTCTGCTGAGTCAGGGCTAGGGCTGGCTACACAGAACTCTTCTTCTCCTGAGGAGTCCTGGCTGGCTACACGAGGCTCCTCTCCTCCAGAGGAGACCTCACTCTCAGACTGGGCTATGACAGAGCCTATGGGATCAGACCAGTGATCCATCTAGTCTAGCATTCATTTTTCACAATGGTTCCAGTCCATGTGACTCACCAAATCTAGCATGAGAAACTCCATAACCCTACCAGAAAAAGCATGATCCTTTCTTATGTATACTATTAATTAAAATTAGAAAAATTCATATAAAGCAACAATAAAAGCATCAAACAATCAGAGAAGTGGCAAATCTCTCACTATCTTAAATTAATATTTCTCATTATTTCACCAAGAAAAAAATCACTTCCTGAGCTGCAGTTAGTTTTAGTAAGGGAAAAAAAGACTGATAACTTCTCATTTCATCTGGAGTCTCTGACGTAACTTTGAGGGGAGACCTCTATAGAGAACATTACAGTAGTCTAGTCTCAGTGTTGCCAAGGCATGAATGCAGGTGGCCAGATCAGGCATAGCAAGGTAGAAGGCCATCTTCTGGGAAAGATTGAGTTGGCATAAAGCATTTTTTTTCAGCTGCATTAATTTGCTTCTCTAGTAGCAATTCTGGATCAAGTATAATCCCTTAATTGAGTCAGCAAGGGTCAGCTTAACTGTACTGAAAGTAGAGGTGGACAATATCCTTCACAGTCTTCACCTTCATAAACAGCATTGCGTATGTCTTCCAGGGCTTAGTTTCAATTTGTTCATTCTTAGCCATTTAAATACAGCAGCCACACAGAAATTCAGGACCTTTACTACATCACCAGGAGATTTGGATAGAAAGCTTGATATTGTCAACATATAGATAACAATCAACTATGAATTATTTGTCATAAGGGCTTTATACAAAGAATGAAAAACATGGGGAATAGGATTGCACTCTTTGGAATCCCACAGGATAGGTCCCACATTAATGAAAGCTGGTTTGCAACATCAACCTTTTGAGTCCAGTTTATGAAGAATGATTTGAACCAGTTCAACATATATCCCTGGATACTTACTTCTGCCTCCAAATGCCTCAACAAGATGAAATGGGCCACTGTAACAAAGGCTAAAGATAAATATTTATTTTAAACATTTGTATGCCACTTTTCTATCCAGATAGGGTCCCCATAGCAACAGGAGCAACAAATTGCCTTTGTCTGTATTTAGATGGAGGTCATCACTTAAACCCAATATGGCTGTCTGTTCCATAGAATAGCCTGAAGCCAGACTAAAAATGGAACAGACCAGATGAGTTTTCCAAGAAGATCTGGAGTTGTTCTCACAATCACTTTGCTCAGAAAGTACAGATTAGAGAATGGGAGATAATTGGCCATACCATTTTTCTGTAGGGGTGGTTTTTAAAGTAGTGATTGAATAACCTCTTTGAGTGCCTGAGGAAATGTGCCCTGGGTTAGTGATTGGTTTATAATCGACATTATGGGCTTACTAATGTGGTCCTTACATGATTTTAGCAGCCAGGATGGGCAAGGACTTAGGGCACAAGTAGTGGCCTTCACAGATCCTTCAACATCCTTCACAGAAATTAGGAAAAAGTGCTCTGTAAATAGACCAGGTGGTGCCTTAGGTATTTCATCTAATGGAGCAATGTTACAACTGTTACACATTGTTAATTTTTTATCAGCAAAAACTTTGTAAAAGTGTCAACTAAATATCTGTTCTCAAGACAATAAAGGCTCAGATTTAGAAGTCAGCAGATACCAAGGTATCTTGAAAAATTAGGCTGGTTGTGAGTTAGCTGATGCAATTGTAGTAGAGAAGTAACATTACTTTGCTGCCATTACCACCGCTTCAAAGGCCTCCATCGCACAATCTGTCAGATACAGTATGAGTTCTCTGCCAGAGTCATTCTAGACATCTCACAACCCTCTTTAGGTCACCTAGCTTCATGTAAACCAGGGCCAGATTCTACCCCAAGGGTAGGGGAGGTTGATGAGGGCAACCTTGTTAATAACTTCAAGGAGCTTCACATACCACACTCCCACAGCAGCCTCAACAGAACATGTATCCTAAAATCCCTCAGAGCATTCAGAACAAGTCTCCAACCCTGAAAACAAACTTTCCCCTCAAAGGCTCAGTGCAAAAGATTAAGTCCAAGATGTGACCACTTTCACATGTGGGGCCCATCATGATCTGAGAGAGGCCCAAGGCAGTAAGAGAAGCTATAAAGCCTGGGCCAGCTCCTGTGAGGTCTCCTCAGTATGAATGCTGAAGTCCCCTGAAACCATCAAACCAGGCATCTATAGCACCACGCCCAAGAGGACTTCCACCAACTCAAAGAGTGTACTTGCTAGGGAACTAGGCAAGCAGTATGCCTAATCTATTATTAATCCCTAATGTAAAGAGCATAAGTCAGTGCAACTGGGACAGACACACCACATCATTTTCTTCCAACCGTTTCTTTATTTAAAGCATTTGTATGCTGGCTTTCTACCCAAATAGGATTCCCAAGGTGGTGAACCTTAAAACATTTTCAAACATATTATACAAGCCAGGTAAATTTCCTCTTCCTGTAACTGCCCAGACAGATGAGTAGTTTTGTGCTCACTGGTCTTGTAAAGCACAGCCTTAGTACAGAGGTGGGGAAACGGAGCCTTTGCATCAACTCTCAAGATGCTATGAAGATTAGACAGGCAGCAAGCATTCTTGCCAAATATTGGCTATTTTTGATAAATCCCACCCTGATACCCACAAGCTCCAACTGCACTAAAACAATGTATTCTTTATGCCCCCCCACCCCCAACCAGCTCAATGATTCTGACCCAGAGTGTCCAGAGAAAGGCCTGAAGAATCTGGACCACGGAATCAACAGGACCAGCAGGCACAGGGCAGGTTTAATGCTGCAGGGATACCTGCTGACCATGCCTCAGCATTACCACAAGCCACTCTGCCAAAATTTGCAAGCAAGCCCAAACCACTGGGCCCTGAAACAGCCACTGGGCCTCCACCAGTCTCTCGGGATCCTCTGACACTCCACAGGAACAGCAGCATCAGAAGGCCCAGGCCAAGGTGGCACAAAGGAGGCAAAGTGCCAGACTGGGTGCACACAACCCCCCTGTAAACTCAGAGCAGAGTTCTGAGTTGTCATAGGATTCTGGTCAGAGATCAGCACTGCCTCCAGAGCCTCCTTCCAGCAGACCTTCTTTCACTTATTATGTCCAATGAACAGACCCTTGTTCTGCACTACAAGATTCAGCGTATGCCTTCAGCATAGGCATACTGATACGCAGCCGCTTCAGCATAGTGATACTGATAGGCATACTGATACACAGCCGCTTCAACATAGGCATACTGACACACAGCTGCTGAATACCTGTTAAAGAATCCCAGTGGGTTTGCCACTCAACATTCTTTCCCAAACAAAGACAACACTCCAAAAACAGTCCCATTTGTCCCAGAATACAAAAATAAAATTAATCAACAGCCAGCTACATATTTGTGTGTACCTCTTTTTGAGGAAGTTTCAGTTATCTTTATTCTGATATCCTCCATTTAACAGATAACTACCTTGCTTGAGTTTCCCTAACAAGTTATTTGATAATTGTCCAGTTACGTTCTTGTGTTCCTCCGGCTGTGTTTTTTTGTTGCATTTGTGTTTGTTTTTTGGCATCCACATGCTGGGCCTTCTGCTAGGATAAGAATCTGATTTCTCTGCCCCCTCACAATGTAATATTTATCAATTATTAAACATGCATACAGCACTGTTATTGTCTGGAATTCCTTATCTCACTGTCTTACATAAGAATCATGTAAGACTGGCCCAAGTCCTCAGTCCTGTTTATAAGAAGAGGAACTGAGCTGGAGATACTTTTCTGGATTCATCAAGACTTCACTAAATATACTAGAAACCTAACTTTTCAGCTACATTTCAATAGGAGATTTCAAGATCCAATCCCAGTCTCCACTTCAGAAAGTATTTCCCAAACACAGTTTGCTGGGTGAGACACTATTAGATACTGAGAGGCTCCAACAGGGCACAGAGGAAATGAAATGAAGAAAGGAAGAAGCCTAACAATCCATCATAAGAGCCTTATACAAGAAGCATATGGTAAACATACATTGAGCAGTACACCACACCCGTGTAAGCAGAACCAAAGAATGTGGCCATCTTATTCAGGAAGGATGTTACCCAAATAGGAGGTCTCCTTAATTAGTTGGAGGAATTAGCATTAAAGGAGACAACTAGGAATCTCCACCAAATTTTATGGGGATTGTTCCCTTACTCTCAAATAAACAGGCAGACGTTCAATGGAAAAGGTCTCTTTATTAACTGCAGAATAAAAGGCAAGCATACAGAAAACACACACAGCATACACACAGAGCTAAGAAGACACTGAGGAAATAGGAAAGCAGTTTTGGGAGGACGATAATTATCAGTCTCAAGGAGGAAGAGGTCCATGGAGGAGCAGCAAAACAACCAGCATTTCATGAAGACAAGAAGCCTGAATGGATTGGGGGTGCATGGACAGATACCAAGGCACACAGACACTGAGCACGTAGCTGGAAAGCCCAGTTATAGGGCAAAACATTCCCTGGGGCAATGCTGACATGTTGCTCCCAAAAACAATAACTTAATAGTTTGTCTGGAGTTATGACAGTAAGTTGGGCAAGGTTTGATATGACTATCTGGGATTATCTATAGGTGAAAATATTGCGTGGTGACCTGGTAAGTACTAGACATGGGGGCTATTAGATGTGCTGAATAATTTTTATTAGGATAAGTGGGTGAAGGGACGCAAAGGAAGGTGCTGATGAGATTAGGCAGGGAGTTTTCTCATGAAGCCATGTTATCTCTGCCTCTCTCCAGTGTGTGGGGACCATAAGTTAGTCATCCTTCCTCTGACTGACATCTTGGTAACTTTCTAGTCTCCAGGTCAGCTGGCATTCATTCTGCCTTGGTCCAGGCAGTGCCTAGGGCTTATAGCAAGGGGTTTATGATATTCCATATCTATGAACTGTCCTTGCAGTGTGGGCAGGGGGCCTGACTGCTAACAACAAGGGAACTTCTCTTGGCTATGGATCCCAAATACTCCATCCATTTTCATTGCTAGTCCAACACGCTATTTCTGCAGAGCCAGAGAAAAACCGTAGATCAATCAGTGAATGTTAATAACATCCAGAACAAGAGCCACTGCAGGTAAAATATAGCCTTTCAGTAGCACCTTGAGGGTGAAAATTCAATTAGAATAACTGTATTAGAGGAAAGAGTAAATCCTTTCTTCCACATTGCCATAGACCAATTGGGGAGGGGTTACAGCTGGTTTTTACTCAAAGAAAATGTCAAGAGACTTGCTCATCAATTACCCACTTAACTTGTAGTTTTGCGCATACAGAATATTTTTAATCATAGTGTGTTCCATACATGTTTTAAATATTCAGAACTTGATCCTGAGATTGGTTACATTTCATGTTCAACATATTTTCTTTACAAATGTTTGTATATAAAGAATAGTATTGATTTCTGAAGTTATTAAAACCAAGAGAGCAATCTTGAGGAGAAACCTACTGAGATCTGTTTAATAGGGTTTAGCCTATTAACTTGCACTGTAGTATTCCTATTTGTATTGTGGAGGAAATGCCAGAGTTGTAAATAATATTGTTGAAGTCCAAGGTTCATTAATTTTAAAGTATCCTTATTCCAAGTCACTAATAATGATTTCAGTAATGGGTTTTATGAACTCATAAAAGTTAATTCTGTTTCTTATATCATGATAGTACTTTCAATAGCTGTTTCAGGTCATTCAAATGTAGTGCTGAGTGCTGACTGAGGGTGGGTAGAATTGGTCTGAATAGTTTTGGTACAGAATTTATTTCTACCCAAACTCAGGCAGGTATTGCAGCATCCTCTGCAGACATGGAGACTTATAGCAGATGACAGGACGACTCCGGTGTGCCAAGCTCAATGCTTTAAACCCCTTCTTGTCTGTTTCAGAAAGAGGAAGTATTGCTTAACTTCAGATGCCTAAGAAAAAGGATAGAAGGCCAACACCTAGCACATCCCAAAAGAGTTGCACGAAGTCTCCACTCACCTTTCCTGTACTTCCAAAATGTTGAGCTAGTGGCAATGTTCTTGGTACATTGGAAGCTTCAGAAATAATGAGAAGAGATCTAAAAATAATGGACTGAAGCAGGGGTGTGCAAAAGAAAAAAAATTCAGTAAATTCAGTTCAGGAATACCGAACTGGAAAAAAATTGGTATTCCCCAAATACCGAATTCATTCTCTAGTTTGGTTTGGTATTACAGAGCAAAATTGGTAAAATTTGGCCATTGTTTCCTATAGGAAAGTCAATTTGGGTTTTTCTTGGTGGATTGCGGGGGTCATTTTTTGACCAAATTTCATCAAATGTATAGAGGATCTCCTCCTAAATGTCCTCTAATGACTTCACAATTTTCATAAAGATTGGACCCGGGGGCCATTTTATGATCTCCAAATAAGGTGCCCCCAGCTACCTCCAAACTCAATTGTTCACTCTGGGGAAGACTATGGGGGCTATCCAGGGGGCTGAGGGTGACATTTTGCAAGCAAAATCCACCAAAGTTGCAGGGGACCTACTCTTGACTGTCTTCTGAAGACCTCCTCTCCCCCAGGGTCCAATCCTCCCCACAGAAGGATCGGACCCTGGGGTCCAATTCTGTGGGCCCCTGAACGAAGTGCCCCTAGCTACTCCATCTGTTCCCATTGTGGGAAAAACTTCACACTGACTCCCACTGTGGAAACACATGGACCAAGGCTGCCATGGCCAGGGACACAGTCCCAAATACAAACTCCACACCAGACAGTCCAACAGAACCAAAGTGCCCTCACGAAAATGCCCTCCTGCCCTCACCAAAGAATCACTGGGCAGGAGGTTGGACTAGATGGTCTGTATGGCCCCTTCCAACTCTTTGATTCTATGGTATGATAAGGGGACAAACTTCACACCAGAGAATCACATCAATTTCACTCAAACTAAACTGAAGCAAGGGACCCTCTTGCAACTTAGCCCAACAGAACCAGTGACATTCACAGCAGCCAGGCACTGGGTTCAGGCAGTGAGGGAACACCACAGAACAGAACCAAGCAGTACCTAGTCACAAGCACAAGACAATGGCAAGCGAGTAGTTGCATAAGTTGGATCCCATCTATGTGGCCTCAGGCTGAAACTGACAGTGAGGTACTTGGGAAACCCAAGTAATTCTTTCTTTCCAGAAGTCTTCATCATCAGCCCCCTCCCACCTTTGCAATGAGGAAAGTTAACATTAGAACAACACATTACATACATTGTGTTACACAACAGCATTCTGTACCTTCATTTAGGTGTTTCTGTAGGTTTCCCTCTGTGACATATGGTGTGTAATTTTCTGCTTTCCCTAACATCTCTCTCTGACTCTTCCCTTTCCAGTGACAAGAGAACAACATTTCGGGGTCCTCTTTTCTCAATTATCTGCAGAAATTTGTGTAAACACAGGCTGGTGGTTTTGCGCTGTGTGTGTAGGGTTTTTTTCCCCTCCAAACTGAAATGTGCATTTTTTTGGTGCCAACTGAATCAACTGACCTTCTCCTGCTGGTTTTCTACCTAATTTTTAAGTCTTGGGAAGAGTGTTTTCCCCCGCCTCACAGACTCCCAGAGGGTGCAGGCCACAAGGTGGACACACCTCATTCACTCTGGAAGTCTAAAGTTGGGAAATTGAAGAGTGGCATGTTGACTTTCAGAAAGACCAAGTGCTCAGCTCCACAGGGGAGCAGGCAAGTGCAATGCGAGTTGACAATATGCTTGCTCTCCATGCTCATCAGATGGCATGAGAGGAGCTTCTGAGCCTCAAAAGAAAGGTCTGGTCAGATCTCCTCTTTCTTGGCCTAGTAAGCTCAGTGGATTTGTGTAAAGTAACTCACAGGGCTCTGCAAGGAAGTCCCTGACTGTTGCCTCCGCCAAATCCTGGCTTGTGCATCTCATGTTCCCAGAGGGGCTGAGGGCACACCAGACTATTTCTACCTCCATGGACAT
This sequence comes from Eublepharis macularius, assembly GCF_028583425.1. NCBI lineage: Eukaryota > Metazoa > Chordata > Lepidosauria > Squamata > Eublepharidae > Eublepharis > Eublepharis macularius. The sequence continues at coordinate 141,790,320 of NC_072790.1, forward strand.
CCTAGCACTGGCTGTGGGAGGAGTCTGCTGAGAAGAGAGGGGAGGGGACAAGCCGAGCTGGGTCCCTCCCCTATCCCCTCTGCTGGCAAAAGCCCCTCTTGGCCTGCTTACACTGCACCTGCAAAGAGAGGGCATCTCTTGTGCTGGAGAGGTGCTCAGCCTGCTCTGCAAAGGTGCCTTTAATCCATGGGTTGCACATGGTTGCCAATGCATATGACTTCTTCTTGGTGAGAGGCTGTAGCCAGGATGCAATGCCCTGTTGCAATTCTCATGAGCGCAGGTCTGCACAAGGTCTGCATGTCCTGTGTCTGGATCCAGGAAGGAAGCCATAGCACTCTGAAGTGTATGCACCAGAGGAAAGACCAGACCCAGGGACACCGTGCCAGATGAGACAGCAATAGTACATTCCTTGAAGGGCCTCAAGACCTCCACTGTGTAGGAGATGGTGAGCCAATACTCCGGGCTGAAATCACCCTCCCCCGTTCCAAATGTCACTCTCTCAGATCCCCAATGTGATGGTGGCCTGCTGCTCCACCAAATACTCCAGCATGGCATGGATGGAGTTCCAGTGACTGACAACATCAGAGATCAGGCAACACTCCAGCATGCCTGTCCTGGCCTGCTTCTGGCACAGTTGGTGAGTTGCTTTCATGCTGCATGAGAAGTGACTCATGAGTTGCTGGCATTTCATGAGTTGCCCTATTTACAAATGAAAAGAAGCCTAGATATCATTTTTAACACCATAATAGGAGCTCTGTGGGCCTGTAGGTCAGCAGGATAGGCAAACCTACCCTGATATAAAGGGCACTCTGCTCCCCTCTGCTCGTAAATGTTCAACAATGCAAAGTTTCTCTCGGCTACGTGCAGTTTCAGCCGTCCCTGTCAGTAACTGGTTAACTGGATGTCAGCACAGATAAACATTATTTCCTTGGTCATCAGTCCTTGCGTATGCATGCTGTGCCTAAATAAAAGAGCCACTGCCTGGCTAGAGGGAGAGTAGCCTTCGCAGACTGATGCTCAAAATCTCAACCCTGTGTCGTGTCATTCCTACAGAGCTCATGAATTCATACTAACAACCTGGCTTGTGGAGAGTTCCTTGGTCACCACATCAGAGCTGAATCAGCAGCTTCTGGATCACTTTCATGAATACCTGCGACAGAAGTTAAAGGAAATAGACTGCAAGCTACACAAAATAGCAAATGCACCAGCCTCTTTGTGGCCTACCTCAAATAGTGGAAAGAGACACTGTTGAATAACCCTCCCTCCTCACTCCAGTGGTGAAGAGTTTAAAGTCCTTCTTGCTATTTTTAAACCTCTGTTACAAATAAATTTTCCCAATTTAATAATGACAATTGTTGTGTTATAGTATTTCTGGGGGAAAGATCTGATATATTTCTGGAAGAAGCACATTTTACAAATGGAAATCCAGTAAAAGTAGGTACCTGAGAAATCGGTATGGGGAGGGAATCCCATAGACAATGTATCATAACAGAGAGTGTTCTGTCTGTGTATCCACTTATTTCACCTCGTGTGTATATACCAGCAACATAATGCTTCTGCATCCTATGGTGAGTATTTGTACATGGGAGAGACAAGGATGAGGCTGCAAACAACATTGACTTCAAGGTTGTGAGTAACGCTAAGTAGGCCTGCTCAGAATCATATTTAAATCTACTCAGTGGTGCTTACTTGTAGGAAAGTGGTTGCAATGTATAAGTCAGACAGAGACTACTGAATTGTTTTTAAAGGGATCTAAAATCAAATAACCATCCTTGAATAATTAATAGAATATTAGTAGAAACATGAGCCCAAAGTTAACGATTAAGACTACATTTAGTGTAGCAAGTCAATATATAAAACACAAGCACATTGTCAAAGGTGGTATTCAGACAATTCTGAAATAATTTTATTTAGAAGACAATTTCTTCTCTCCCTCTTTCAGCAAGGGAACATGACTAATTAAAATGCAGAAACAGATTTTTTAAAAAATCACACCACATTAAAATTTCATCAAAGCAGAGCAAGTGGAAACACAGTGGATGAATTTGTAGTGAGGCAAGTGAACAAAGCAGGAAGGCAAGCTAAGAAATGAAAGGCATTTTTAAAAAGGATTATTACAAGCAAATGGTTAATGGAAAAAATTGTTGAAACTTAACATACTAAGATCCAGCACATTATCAAACCTGTACTATATGTCAGTAGGGAGTATTGACCATCTACCCCTATATATGAGCAACCACACATGGTTAAGCTGCACCTCCACCTCGGTCAGATGTTATATGGTTTTTATACGGTGAGCAGGTGTTTTATTAGAAAGCTGTGTTAATTTATTGTGATTTTATCTTGTATATTTTATCTTCTGTTGTAACCCGCCCTGAGCCCGCTTGCGGGGAGGGCCGGTTATAATACATAATAATAATACTCAGGGGTCATTTCATAGAAAAAGAACTGCAGGAACTCATTAGCATAACTCATTAACATATGCCACATATGCTACACCCCTTGATCAGGCCAAAATGGCCAGGACATCCCTTGTCAAATTCATTAGAATTGCAGAAGTCCTCGAACGGCTATGACAGAAGGAAGCGAAGGGCAATCCTTTCAAATGCTTGGCTTGTCTCAGTGTCAACTGTTTAGATTTTGTTGCTATAACAACGGGAAACATCTCTATATTGCCTTCCTGGCTCACTCCATATATATATCCTTCTCACTTTCTGCCTCAGACTATTATTTGATGTGATGTGGAAACTATAAGCCCACTTGCCAGAGACTCACAGCAGAAAGAGCAAGATAAACCTTTCACTTTGTTTCGGGGTGACAAACTGCTACGGCCACGGGAACTGGAAAATCCTAAATGCTTGAAGTCGTCTCTGGAGTTGAGAGAGGAAGGAAAGGTCTTCTCATGGAATGTCACTGCTGGGTTTCAGAGATCAGGATTGAGCCTGATTGTCCTTTGGTCTTATGTGGAAAAATGCCACCCTTGAAGCAGGTGACAATTGACAGGTTTGTGAACAAACATTTCCACGGTCACCTGGGCAAATAAGGATCCCCTTCAAACCACTAGAATGGGGCAGGCTGACAAAATCCAGCAAGAAACTCCAGCATCCCTTAGGTTCTTGCATCAGACTGTTTCCCAGACCGGTTCTGTTAGTTCTCAGCAGTGTTGAAGAAGAGAAAAAAGGCACCAATTTCCCCCCTTGCTGGTCTTTGAGCCAATTTTACCAGAAGGTTGCAACATGACGGCAGTTAATGAACAAAATGCATCTAATGTTTAGGATGAGGGGACACGTTAAAAAAGGCACAAAAGCTGGCTTCAAGTGGAGGAGTGGGGAATCAAACCCAGCTCTCCAGATTAGAGTCCCGTGCTCTTAACCACTACACCAAACTGCATCTAAGAAGAATATCTAGGGGTACCCAGGCACATTAGCGCAGTCATCAGAGAGGCCAATGCGCAGAATGAGCTGAGACTGGTCAGGGTGGCTTGCTACAACAAAAATACTTTATTCAGATAAGTGACGAGCTGGTTGACATTGGCAGAGAAGTTGTTAAGAAGCACCTAGCTTGTACTGGATGTGTACAAATTCCCTGGGCCAGATGGGTGGCACGAGTGCTTAAAGAACTTTCAAAAGAAATTGCAGAACCTTTGTCGATCATCTTCCAGGCCTCTTGGAGGACAGGTGATATTCTGGAAGACTGGAGGAGGGCAAATGTCATCCCAATCTTCAAGAAAGGGAAAAAGGGGAATTACAGGGAACTACAGGCCAGTCAGCCTGACCTCTGTCCAAGGGAAGATACTGGAACAGATATTAAAGGCATCAATCTGCAAGTAGACAACAGGGTAATACAGCATGGATTTGTCCCCAACAGGTACTGCCAGACCAACCTCCTCTTCTTCTATGACCGAGTGACAGGCTTAATGGATTATGGCAATGCTGTCGACGTAGTTTATCTGGATTACAGTAAAGCTTTTGACAAGGTTCCTCAGGATGTTCTGATGGGTAAACTGGGGGACTGTGGACCGGATTCTAGGATGGTTAAATGGATAGGAAACTAGTTGGATAACTCCACCCAAAGAGTAGTTGTCAATAGCATCATGTCTGATTGGGGTATGGGTGGGTAGCAGTGTGTGTGAACAAGATCTTGGGGTACGGGTGGATGGGAGGCTAAATATCAGCAGGCAGTGTGATGCAGCAGCAAAGAAGGTGAATGCAGTCTTGGGGTACATCAACAAAGGGATAACATCCAAATTGCAGGATGTCATTGTCCCACTATATATCGTGGAGTATTGTGTGCAGTTCTGGAGGCCTCACTTCAAAAAGGATAAAGGCAAATTGGAACGAATGCAGAGGAGAGCAACCAGGATGATCAGGGACCTGGAGACCAAGCCCAACAAGGAAAGACTGAGGGACTTGGGAATGTTCAGTCTGGAGAAGAGGTTGAGGGGAGACATGATTGCTCTCTATAAGTATTTAAAAGGCCTTTTCCTTTTGCTTAGACTTGTCTTTATGTTTCCTCAGGGGGAGATCTAAGGAGCTCTCCCTGTGCGCAGTTGGAACCGGGGAATGCAAATTCCTGCTCCAATGAAGCAGATCAGTCCCGATCAGTTGCTGGAGTGGAAGACTTGTGTGGTACCAACAGCTCTCTGGAGCAAGAGTGATGGTGTTGTCAGATCTGACAAGAATCAATCGGATCAGGTCACTGACTATTTGTTAGAGCTGATGCCAGTGGAGCTGGTTCCAACATGGGCCTGCTTGGTGGGTCAGAGTGCACTGCTGGAGCAGATTTTTTTTTGCTGCCGGGCTTGTGGCACTAGTCATTGCCTTCTCCCAAAGTAAGGTTTTAAGGCTCATGGCTTGGTCCTCTCTAGCTTTTTGTGTAAGACTCTGGCAATGTTTGCACTGTTCAACTACATGGCCTTCGCCAAGGCACAGCAAGCACAAAGAGTGACCATGTTTTAGCCCTCACACTTCTTAAACTGACTTGTCAGCAGAGCCAAGGCAAAGAAGAACAGAAACTCTGAGAAAAAGCTGAGGAATGATGAAGACCTCAGAGCTGGTTGAAAAAACCCTACTCTGAAATAGAATGGAGCCCAATAAAAGAAAAAAATGTTCAGGTGGGAAACTGCTCCAGAGGGTAATCTGAGGGAGAAGGGTCACCCCCCCCCCCAGGAGCCTCAAAGCTATAGAATCCTGTTTGAAGGCTGGCCTGTGCAAGTGCAGTCCCAATGTGTCTCTGCACTGAAGACCCCAGATGAACTAAAGATATTTTACATATCTAGGGAAAAAGAATTAAAATGTTCAGAAAGCACTTCTAAGCAGGTCTACTCCAATCTATTCAATGGTGCTTACATACAGGTAAGTGTTCTGAAGATTATACAGCAAGTGTCACTTGAAGAATAGCATTTTTACTCAAGATGTCTCCTGTAAATATCCAGACATGTAGCACGGAAACCGGAAAATTTTCACAATGACGAATACCAGCAATTTAAGTGTGGGTAATTTTCTGATTATGAATAACAGTAAAGGGTGTCCATATACCTTAGAAGATAGAAGTGGTACTATGATTGGAATGTATAAAATAAAAAGACAATATTTCCATATTAACTTTTAAGCCTGAAAAAGGGCAGAGAGAGTGGTCAATGAAACCTTGAACCTGTCACTATCTGGCTGTGGGGATTAACATATCTAGTAATGCTGTGGCCCCTGTGTTCAATCATTAAAAAGCCTAGCAATTTAACATGAAAGGGAAACAACGAAGCTAGTTGATAATATGCTGTATAGCCGGAATCAAACTGCATTGCTGAAAAAAAATCCAACGAAACAGGAAATATTAGCAGCAAATACAGCAAAATGAAGTCCAGATATTTTTGGTAAGCATTTTTTCTTCTACAGTTGCTTTTAACAATTTGTTATACACCATCTACCCATCATTAATGTGTTTATAAAAGGCAGGATTTACCCTTACTGCAGCAATTAGATACATTTACTTGATCACATGAAACTGCCTTATGCAGAGTCATAACACTGGTCTATCAAGGGCAGCACTGTCTGGTTTGACTAGCAGTGGCTCTTCAGGATTGCAGGTGGAGGCCATTAACTAGAGATGGCAAGGGACTCAACCTGAGATCTTTTGCATACAAAGCAGTTGATGTAACACTGACCCACAGCCCCTTTGTTCAAGTATGACGATTAAAAAACATTCCAATTAATAAAACATCCCACTGAAAAAAATATTACACAAATACTTATAAAATTGTAAATGGCTGGCAGCATCTTTGAAGAAGTATTTTTCCTTCCTTCAGATACTGGCAGTGCTTGCAGGAACACATACAAGCAACATACTAATGTATTTTTTATTCACAATTATTGTTTTATTCACTTGCAGATTTAATCATACAATTAATTAGTTTTAATCAATCCTTTTAATCCATTTTTTCACTGAGGTAAGATTTTTTACATGCAAATGGGCCTTTCTGTCCAAATTGGATCATGTTAGCAGATTAATTTCATTAGTGGCAATCAACATAGTATAAAGGGAGTGGCTATGATAGATGAAATTTTATTCTAACATAAGCATTCATGAACTAGATCCATTGTGTCATATGCAATATGATTATCACTCGGCACATATTTATAAAGTTATCTCCAAAGGCTCTCTTTACTTCAGGAAGAAAAAACATTTGTAAGGGTGTGGTATCATGCCTTGACAATCATGGTGAGTTAGTATGGACAGTGGCAGAAATGAGCACCTGCCCTGGGAGGCAAATCAAGAAAGGCAGGAGTTCCAGGAACTGACAGAGTAAAAGGCCTCGAGGCAGTCAGGCAGACTACTCAGCAGGGAGTGAGAAGAACGAACATAAGGTGTGGGCACCTGAGCAGTGGAGTGGGGCCTGGCAGGGGTTGACAGTGAGGTCATCAGGCAGAAACAAGCCAAATTAGACTGGTCAGCCTGGGGCAGAGTGGGAGGATACAAGAGCAGGCAAGGATCTCAATGAAGGTTTAAAAGGGCATAGAAAAAGAGAAGTAGGACAACAAAGGAAAAGTGAAGGCCTGCTGCTACAGCCCCAGCAGGGTGATGGAAGAGTCCCCAAGAGGGAACAAGATGAGTGGACTTATTCAAAGCTCCACTGAAGATTTTTCCCATAAAGCCTGTTTCTAAACATTTCAAAACCAAAATCCAACAGGAAGCTGCTGAACTGGAATTCATATGTAAATTTGACTCAGTCAGACTTGGATTGAATAGAGATTATGAATGGTTATCTCATTATCAGAAGTAACTGATTTCATTAACAGAAGCAAACTGATCTCATCAGAAGCAAACTGATTTGCATCTACTCCCCCCTCCCCTTACCACCTATATATATATGGCCAGTTTCTTCTTACCCTCCATGCATCTGACGAAGAGAACTGTGGTTCTCGAAAGCTTATGCTACAGTAAAGTTGGTTAGTCTTAAAGGTGCTACTGGACTCTTTACTATTTTGCTACTACAGACTAACATGGCTAACTCCTCTGGATCTCTCTCTGATGACAGATGAAAGATAATCAAAATATTGAATATGTAATTAGAAAGAAAACAATATCAGGTCTTAGCACTGAAAAGAAGGAAAAAACCCTGAATATATTTGATGCTTTTGTACACCTTCTGGCTTTCCCATCATTTTTCCTAAACATGTATTACTGTAGTATCTTAAGAGAGACAGCAGAAAAGCTGGAGCAGATGTTCCATGGATTGGAAAGTCTCAGTCTTTGCTGGTCCTGCCCCCACTGGTACCATCTTCCCCATCTCAGCTCCTTTTTAAAGTTAAATTTTCCCTTCTATCTCCACAATGAAAGGAGCTATGGCCTTTTTTAAAAAAAATAAAAACTTGGAATTCAGCTTTTTATAATGCAACAGCAATTATGTCAATTGCCAATGCCAGTGTGGGAGGAAACACTGGAAAAGTGCTCTTGTGATGGGTAAATGACTGCTGCAGGGGACTAGGCCAGGGAAAATGTGGGGAAACCCACTACGTGGAAGTCACCAAAGGCTCAAGCAAAGAAAACTAATGGGCTCGATCATGGTCAGGAAAGAACTTGTGCTTACAATTCCAATTTAGGAAAAGCTATTTTTCTTGTAAAAAGCATCTGCCTTGTTTACTGGGAACAGGAATTTTAGCTGTGGCTTGCTTATTCTAGAGCCACATTACTGAATTGGATGAGACTGCTCTAAGCTAAAGAAGCTGCCTTTCCTATCATACAAGCAACAGGATCTCCTACTGACCAGCCACTGCAGAGTTTTTGGTGCTTAAATGGGATTAGTGATTGCTCGTGCATATGTGCTGATCAGTTATTTGCCTCCAAAGGAGTCCTCAACAGAATTACACCCTCTCAAGCTCATTAACTTCAACAGACTTAGAACCACACTACACATTATGAATTTTGGAACTGGGGACCTGGATCCAATTCACCAAAATTCATAACATGTGCTTTGTCCCTTAGAAGGATGTAAATGATTAGGACTGCATTGAAAATTACTTTCCTGGAAGAAGCAATAAGAGTATTGCACTTACTGTAGCGTTATCAACAGCACTCAAACTACGTAAGTGGTGGAGTTTGGGCCCAGGGGGTTGGGGAAGAGGACTCCCTACTAATTTGGAAATAGGTATCACCAAAATCACTTGCCACTAATTGATTTAGAACTACTTAAATTGAAAAAGAAGTTTTAAGTTCTTGTTTAAAGAAAATATAAGCATAATAGCACTTCAACATCCAAATGAAGTTACTCCACAGAATTCAATCCTCTCTGTTTAGCTGCAGAATTAATTTTGTAAATTAGGTATGCACACCCAAATCAATCAGGGCTTAAACATTTCAAACAAATTTTACAATGCCCTTGTAGAATAGACGAGATTAATCCAGATACATTTTTCAAAAAAAAATATCAACATTATTTGGCAACAGTAGATCAAATTTCGTTGCTTCACTTGCAAAGTTACACATGTGAAGGGTAATTTGTCAAGGTGTCATTGCAGACAGACAGATCTTCAGTTCCAAAGAGCATATTTTCATGTGCAGCATAGGAATAAACCTCTGACTCAGTACAATTTCTCAGGGTAAAATCCTTAGTGAAACAGAACTTGATTTGGCCAATTGTTTGTACTTCTTCACCCTGTAGAGAAAAAAGAAAAGAAAAACGAATTCAATTTAAAGAGTCCATTACGCGGATCTTTAAAAGGGGAGGAGAGAATATAAGGACCATCTTCAAGATGATGCATACCAGTTAATCAGCTGTGGAGATTCAAATGCTCTGCACCAAGTCCAGCACACTTGAACGCCTACAAGTGATTAACTGACACACCTTTTCTATTGCTTCTGATTAGAGAGAACAGATTGCCAGTTGCACAAATGATGCAATCAAATGAATCCTCAGTGTAATTAGTATCATTTTTCAAGACATAAAAAGATAGGACTGTCATTTTGTTTAAATGGAAAATATATAAACCATTATAAAATGTATTTGTAAATACAGTAAGTCTACAACCAACAAATTACTTATTCTAAGAAGTGTTACTAATTCCTGAAATTTACCAGTGGCAGTAATTATTTGTTAGCACTTGGATACTAATGTTTGCACTCCAATGTTACTGCAATGCTTATTTTAGCATGTTTCATGAAGTTGTGCCAAAGCCATTAATGCAGCAGTATCCCAAGCACTTTACACCTATGAAGAAGGTATGTACAGCAGCCTCCTGGACACGATTTAGTATATAAATCTGATTCAAAAGCCCTAAGATGGCAGGCCTCTTAACTTGGTGCCTTTTCAGTCATGGTTGCTCTGATTCTTTAGGAGGGACCCCTTGCTACCATTGTCCATTCACACATTACAAAAACAGGGAGGCTAAAAATAGAGGTATTAGGCTGGCAAAGATGTATGCATTCTTCCCTATTGTTCTAAAAGAATGCACAGCCTCAGAAGGCAGCAGAGCAACTGGGAGACAGGCAGCTGAACCCTTTGCTTTCTGTTAATTTTTCCATTTGAAATTGTCCACTTCTGATTTTTCCAGTGGAACAGAAAAGATACATGCACTGTTTGAACTAAGCACTCTTCCACTGGGAAGAGCACTGATACATTCTCATGGTTATTTAACTTTTTTAGCCTTCATTTATGATTTTACTCCTCGAAATGAACAAGCAAAGTGGAAAAATCAAATTTTTCTACTTGTTACAGGAAATATGTCAACAGAAACTTATTCCTTAATTATGCTCAAAAAGAGTTGCACTTACTGTAACTGCTGTTCACTGACGTCTTCTGTGCAAGCATACATGGGACTGTGTGTGCACCGGCCTGCCGATTGGTAGGATTTCAAGCTTTAAGTCTGCTCGTCTCCCTGGTGCGCATGTGTGGCTTTTCGCACCTAAGGACCAGGAGACGACACCCCCTCCCCTCAGTTCCTCCTGGTCGCCGGCTCCCACAGGTAAGTATTGAAGAAGCACAGTGGGGCAGGAGGGAGGGTATGTGTGCCTGCACAGAAGACATTAATGAACAGCAGTTACGGTAAATGTTTTCATTGTCCGTCTTCTGTGCAGTCCCACATGGGAGACTCACAAGCTTTTTACCTTGGAGATGGGTGTGTTTTTCATTGAAATAAGGAGTGAAGTACAGCCTGTCCCACCGCTGATTCCCTTCTTTCCATCACATCCAGGGTGTAGTGTTTACCAAATGTCTCTGAAGATGACCATGTAGCTGCACTGCAGATGTCATGTAAAGGAACTCCCCTCGTGAAAGCAGCCGAAGACGCCTTGGATCTGGTGGAATGCACCTTTACCTCCAGTGGACACAGTTAAGTTAGCTGTTGCATAACAAGTCTTAATTGTTAGAGTAAACCACATGGCTATAGATTGTGCCATGGCCCTCTTTCCCTTTCTAGGGCTAGCATAGCAGACAATTCCTTTCTAAATGTCAATGTACAATGCAAATAGAATAGTAGGGCTCTACATACATCTAAGGAGTCCAAGGCCCTCTCCAAACTATTAGATGGCTCAGGAAAGAACACAGAGAGTATAATAACCTGTGATAGGTGGAACTGGCTTGCTACCTTAGGCCAAAACTTATGGTCAGGTCTCAGTATCACTTTCCCCTGATGACTCTTCAAAAATGGGGAATATGATCTCAGGGCCGCCAATTTACTCACGCGTCTAGTGGAAGTAATGACTACTAAAAATGCTACCTTATACAAAAGAAACTTCAAATAACAGCTAGCTAACAGTTCGAAAGGAGGTCTTGTCAGTTCTGCTAGCACCAATTGTAAGGACCACTGAGGTACTCTCTCTCTAACAGGTGGAAACATGTTTTACAACCCCTTAAGAAATGATTTAGACAAACTATGGGAGAAAACTGTTTTGCTATCTATTTTGGGACTGAATGCTGAGATTGTAGCCAGATAAACCTTGACAGAGGAATTCGATAAGCCCTCATCTTTGAGGGATAACAAAAAATTCCAAGATATCTGACAACTGACAATCAAAGGGATCCAGTCCCTTGTCCCGGGCCCAGGTATTGAAGCGTTCCCATTTGAAAGCATAAGACTTCCTCGTATTTTCTCTCCTAGCATTGAGAACAACCTCTGCCACTCTTACAGACAGGGTCCCTGACCTACTATGCACCATGCTGTGAGTTTCAGTCTGGGTAGGTTGTGATACTATACCCTGTTGTCTGTTAGCAAATCTGGCTCCAAGCTGAAATGATATAATGAACCCTGAGATAGATGCATTACATGTTTGAAACCATGCTTGTCTGGGCCAGTATGGTGTTATCAGGATCATATGAGGTCTGTCCAATTGTATCTTGCTGACAGTTCTAGCGATCAATGGGATTGGGGGAATGGATAAAACAGGTGGCCACTCCGAGTTAGTTGGAAAGCATCCCCTAGTGAGTTGACACCTACTCCTCTCCTGGAACAGTAATGTGGAGCTTTTCGGTTCCCTTCTCTTGCAAATAGGTTGATGTCCAGAATTCCCCAGTCCCTGAACACTGGTTCTAGGTACATCATGGAAACGGACCACTTGTGATTGTCTGAACTGAGTCTGCTCAATCTGTCTGCAGTTACATTCGTGATGCCTGGCATATGTACAGCATGCAGAGGTGACATTTTGCTGGTTCGCAAAACATCCCAGATGACGATCACTCCCTTGCACACCCTTCTGGAACTGGTGCCCTCCTGCTTGTTTAAACAGAACATTGCTGTACAGCTGCCTGTCAGGATCTGCACTCTCTTTTGTTGTACTGTGTCTGAAAATGCAATAAGGGCATAATGAATAGCTCTGAGCTCAAGCACATCAATGTGTAAATTTCTCTCCTGCCTCAGTCATTTCCCATGTGCACTGAGTGAGCCACAACTAGCTCCCCAGCCCAAGGTGGATGCATCCGTAGATAATGTAATGTCTATCTGTGGGGAACCAAACTCAACCCCGCCCAGGAGATTTGTGTCCTCTTACCACCAAGTTAATGTTCTGACAATTGCTCAGGTATCGAGTACCTCCTGTCTGACTTGTCGCATTCAAAGTTATGCACTGATAGAAAGCACAATTGCAGTTTATGCATGTGCAATATTACCATGGGTATAACCAAGGCAACAAGGTTTGGACAAACAATGCTGACTGGAATCTGCAATGGGTGTACCTGGTTCACTAGACTCCTGATTCTGTCTGCTCTGTCTTGGGGAAGAAAACCCTTATTTAGATCAACATCCAGAACAGCACCAATGAAATGAGCTCTCCTGGAAAGAGGACAGGACAGATTTCTTAAAATTAACTATCAGCCCCAGTTGACTGCATGTGTCAACCACTAGTGTTACATGTTCATTCAGAAGAGCTTCTGAGGATGCTGTAAGAAGCCAATAATCCAAATAAGGAAATATCGCATAACCCTGTTTTCTTAGATGTGCTATCACTACTTGATGAAAACCCAAGGAGCTGTGGAAAGGCCGAAGAATAACACCCAATACTGAAAGATTCTTCCATTCCATACGAAATGTGGAAACTTCCTATGTGAAAGGTGTATTGCAATATGAAAATATGCATCCTTTAAATCTAAGATTGCGAACCACGTGTTCTGTGGAAGCAATTGCAGTACCACATTCAGTGTGACCATTCTAAATTTTTTTGTACAAATTAATTTGTTTAAACCTCTATGGTCCAGAATAGGTCTGACCCCTCCAGGCTTCTTATCCACTAAAAACATGTTGGAATAAAACCCCCACCTAGGGTCGTCAGAAGCTACTTCCTGTATTGCTCCTTTCTTTTGTAATTCAGTCATTTCAGAAAGCAGCCTGTCAGAAAAGGAATGAGATAAGATATTAGGAATACCTGAGGCTGGATAAGAAGCAAACCCAACTTTATCCAAACTTCACAATTTTTAGAACTCAATTATTGCTGGTGATGTCTGCCCAGGTTGCATAAACGCTGGCCTACCTGTCACCAAACACAACTGACTGTCCCCCTTTTAGTCAGAAGGGTTTCTGCTGCCCTTGCAGCTCTTTACCCAAAGGGTTCTGCTTCCCCTGATGTGGATGGTTATTGGACCGTCTCCTCTGGTACTGTCACTGTACGGATTGGGACTGCTTGTACTGAGGATACGACTGATATCAGTATGCTTTTCCCCTGTAAGGTTGTTGGTGCTGGTACTGATAGCTCTGTGTAGACTACAGTTTAGGTGGAAGCACACTGTAGGATCGGGCCATCTGCCTGTCCTTTCACTTTTGTGATAGTCATTGGTCTTAGATGAAAATAAAGTCGACCCTTCAAAGGGAAGATCTTTAATTTTGTTCCTGGTCTCTATAGGAAGTGCAGTAGTGCGCAACCACACATAGAGTCTCAACACTACTGATGATGCTAGGGATCTGGCAGAAACGTTAGCTGCATTACGATCAGCATGGATTTGCTGCTTTGATAGTTTGAGTGCTTCATCAAGAATAACTTTGGCCAGGATCTTCTGATCCTCTGGTAACTTGTCTGTAAAGGCTGTCATCCTGTTCCACAAGAATACCTGGTACACCCCCATGATTGCTGTGCAGTTAGCTATTTTGACACTGAGGACAGCAGAGGAGTAGTTTCCTGCCCAGAGAATCGAGCTTCCTACTCTCCTTATAAGCTGGGGCTGTATGCGTACCCTGGCATTGTCTGGCTTGCATCTCCTCCATCACTAAGCATGATGGAGGAGGGTAACTGAAAAGAAATGCACAGATATCCTCACATGTCTTGTAAAGTCCCTCACCTTTTTTGCAGTTGGAGAAGAAGCAGGTTTCTCACAGACAGATCCGATTAGATCAACAAAGCCTTAGATAATTGGAAAGGCCACATTAGCTGGGTTGCCCGAGTAAAGATGTTGAAGGATCTTATCCTTTGGCTTTGGATCTCCTGCTGACACTTCTATTTCTAGATATCGAGCCATCCTCAACATTTGCTCGGTATACAATCGGTAATCATCATAGGGGGAGAACCATCCTGCTCCCAAAACTACCTCATCCGGGGATGGTTCCGAAGCTGGGTTCAAACTCCGTTCCTGCTCGGGTTCAGATAGATAAGATAATGCCAATCCAGGAATCTGGATTGGCATTATAAGATGTCCTGGATCCCCTTGGCTGTTCAAAAGCATCACAGCTCAACGTGATGGAGTGCGTTCGGTACAGTTCACACCTGGATTATGAATGGTGAGATTAAGTCTGTTGAGCATGAAGGTAAAAGTGTCTGTCCCTTTCTCTATTTTACAAGGTAGATTTGCATCTGGTCCCTCCGGTAATTCACCCTTCTCCACCAAGGAGTGGTATGATGGAGAGCAAGAGTGGAAGGATGGTGTCCTAGGTCAGTCGAACACTGGTTCCATCTCCTTTGGTTCCGAAGGAGGTTCGATGTGTTTAGTCTTCCTCTTTGCCTTCCTCCTTGGTAGCTGTCGGAACTTGGCTGGAATCGGTTCTTTCGGTTCCACAGCCTTCGACTACAGTCCCTTCAGATCCAACTTTGGCTCTGGGCTCTTCGGCTCCAAGCAGTGACTGCCATGCATTGTCTCTGCAGGACAATGTTCTGATGTCTTGGTGATCATTTTAGTAGTTGCTGGGCAACTATAACAATATTGATAACCTTTCCAAACCTTAGTTTTGTCACTCATAATCTGGGGGAGGGGCACTTGGAAGGGTTTTAAAAAGGGAGAGAAGGAAGCTGGGGAAGGGAAAAAAGCACCTGAAGGGTGGTGTGAAGAAAATGGAGACAGACGGGTGGGAGAGAATAAAAGAGGAAAGGGTTGCCAGGGGTAGAATTGGTGTGAGAAAACTGAAGATGGGGTGGGGGAATAGATAAAGGTAAGCTGGTTGGTAGGTAAGGGAGAAAGAAGGAAACAAAGAAAGGGGAAGAGAGACTGAAGGGAGTCGGACTGCCAAGAGAAAAGAAATCATCACGAGTTCCTCACTTCTAAAAATCATTTCAACTTGCCACCTTTCCATGAAGGGATTCTGTATGCTTTGGAATAGCAGACAGAATTTCTGACAAAAACAAAACACCTCTGATGCTGAGAAAAGTACTTCCCATCTTTATGAATGAGTTTACAGTTTTTCTTTGGCAAGATCATGGCTATGAGCTCTGGACCATAGATTTCTGGCTTTTAAAAAATACATACACTAAGCACATGCTACATTTTCTAGCAATGGGCAAGTCAGCAATTTGTCCAGCCCTCTTTATTAATTTGAAAGCCAAATTGCCTTAACTAATAAAAAGAAAATTGCTTTCAATCACACCCATTTCCATCTTTAGTTTGGAAAGACTGGATTTAATTAATATATTCCAAGCAGTAATTGACTGAGAAATGTATTTGAAAAGAAGTCTATTACCCCAAATCAATGCAAATAACACTCCTAGAGGCAAAATTTATTTTAATGGATAATTGATATTTTCAAGCACAGAAGACAAACGTGTAGGAATTGTTACCCTTTTTAATAAAGATGTCACTGGACATCTTTATAATACTACCATTTTGAAGGCCTAAAAACACTATATAGTTTATGGAGCTGCTTTGTTAACAAGATATCTGCTGTAAATCCTGCACTAAGATTTTTCAGGCAGATAAGGGCCCAGTACAGATAGCAACCATGATGCCCAGGGAAGAGCTTAAGCCCCGCCCTCCATACCATTGTCCTGAACTAAAATGGCTCCAAGGAGCCAGTCTTCATCCTATTAGGGAAGTTTATGTGTACTGACGTGCTACATGTAAGTTTCCTCAATGAAGTAAACAGCAGCTTTCCAAATAGTCCTGACTGGATTTCCCTCTCCTTCATGATGCCTGAAAACTAAATGTCAACATGGAATTTCCAGTCCATATCTGGTTGACAGGACACAAGGCATACATTGAACAGACGCATAAACAATACAGAATATCGCTAAGCACTGACAGGCAGTGTGAAACTAATAGTCAGACTGTTGGTATTGAACATAGGCAAGAAAAATCCTAGCTCAGCCACAAACTTGTAGAGATTTCTGCTTCTCAGATTTGCTTCTTTCTTAGGGCTGCTTAAACTAGAAGCAGTTTCTACACTGTAAAATGTTACATAAATAGCTTAACTCAGAGAGACAGCAGAGGCAGACAAAGAGGAGATAATGATATGCTAATCATTTCATTTTCCAGATACAGAAGGAAGACAGAACCTGCACAGGTCATCTTAGCTAATCCAAAACTTCAGTTTTGAGATGGAGCAAATGTTTCATCTTCCCAATAACTTGTTTAGAATATTATTGTTCTTAGATTTTTCATAGCATATTAGGAGAGTTTCAAGTTCAAGTTAATATGAATTTGGGGAAAGACTTTCAAACTTACAATTAGCAGCCACTGCTGCTAACAAGTAAATAATCACACAAGAGTGGGGAAGGAGATTAATACAGTGAGCACAAATCTACAAAAAGTACTTAATTTCAAAACATTGCAAGTGGTTCACTCCCAATTTCTAAATATTAAGAATTACCGGAAGTTTCAAAGACCAACTAGGGAATCAGTAGTAATAAAAACCAATATACCTGTTCTGGAGAAAGGCATTGGATCTTTGGTGTTACATTATAAACACTTGTAAGAGCTTCTTGGATGGTACTCAGCTGAAAATTTAAACAAAACACTGTTGAAAGGCTCAAAATATCACTTCAAACATGAAACAGTTTCATGATTAAGTCAGAGTGATTATACAGAAGAAACAGCACAAAGGATAAGTAACGCAAAGCTTCTATTCAAAGGACCCATTATACTTTGCCATGTAACATTATTTTGTTAAGGCTTTATTATACTGATGGCATAATTCAATGCAAAGTCAAGCTTCTTCTTACCTGGTAGTAGTTACCGCCTGGCTTTATTCCCAGTTTAAAGAGATAACTGCAAGTAAGAAAAAGAAAGATGCACATCTTCACTATAGCATTTCACTCCTTACAGGCAATGGTGCTATAGTTATCCAATGCTCTGTTATATTATACTAGTCAATGCATATTTAAAGGTTAGGCAGATAAGTTCCAAAAACTCCAGCCCATGTTAACTATCCATTCCATTAAATTTCCATTTTTCTTCAGCTATTTTGCCATGCAGCTACTAGAATAATGGCTGGAAATAAATTTCCTAAAGATGCTCTACGCAGCTTACAAGTGCAGAAATCCATTAATATCTAACCAGTTGTCTAGGGAAATTCTTTGAGAAGAAGCTTGTCCACCTCTACCATTCCCACTGTGTACAGCCACAAGGACATACTGAGTGTGTAGGGCACTGAAAATTGTGAGGAGACAGAGGATTGTGAGGCTTGACTAGCACGCGTGTGAACTGAGTGTGAGTCACAGAACACTCCTCAGAATCCCCTGCAGTAATTCTACGGCTGGATTTCTTAAAAGTAAAAAACTGGAAAGGTCTTGGGCAACCTACTGAGTTCACAACAAACACAAATCCTTTTCTTTATTATAACATGTGCCCCTCTATAACTTTAAATGCTACTTTAAATGTTTCTTCTTATGGTTTTACAATGGAATCACTGGCAACATTCAGGTGTTGTGGAAGGTGCAACAAGCAAACTTAAGGCACCAATTCTAATTAATTCTTATTTAAAGCCACTAAATTTTAAAAACTTGATAATGCAGGTCACTGTATGAAGTTGTTTTTATTCTCAAAATAGCAATTCAATAAAAAAACACACAAAGCATTTTATTCTCTATTTTATGGACAAACTCAAGGGAATAATAAGGGAGGCAGCACAGACAGAAGTGAAAGAAGAAATTCTTAGCTAATAACATTTGAAGGAATGCTTTTAAATACCTGTTGAGGTCCAGTTTTTCATACAGTTCCAGTGCTTTACTAAAGTACTTTTTCTGGGAATTAAGAGATTTCAGTGTAGCAACACAAGTCCCATGTTTGTCCCACTCATGCTTCCTGCAGCAGGAAAAGAGAGAGTCTGGTTATGTGTCTATGTGTACAAATCCAGAAGAAAAATCTGTTAGAGAAAACTCTCATTCAAATTTCTAAACAGACACATGAAGCTAATTAAATTTTAACACAGAAAATGCCTCTGCCCTTAAGAATTCTTCCTCACCACAAAATATCCTGTACTTTAAAAAGTTCAGTTACGTACTCATTTTTAATAGATGTAAGTAGAGGGGAAAATGGTTTTACACAATATATTTTGATATGGTGAACTGTGAAAAAGAAGGTGACTCACAGTGAGGAGAGCTAGCTACAGAAGAATGGCAAGAACAAAACAATTTTTGGATCAAAAGATACTGAGCTGAGAACCAAGGAACAGAACAGAGCCAGTGTAGTACAGTAATTAGTGTCAGACTAGGATTTGAGAGACCCAGGTGTGAATCTCCACTCTGCTGTAAAAGCTCACTGAGTGAACACAGACCAGTCACACACTCTCAGCCTAACCAGACCAGTCACAGACCAGTCACACACTCTCAGCCTAACCTACCCCACAGGGTTGTTGTGAGGATAAGAGAGGAAAGGAAAAAGTTATACACAGTCTTGTCCCCAGTGGGCACCCAAATGAAATAAGTAAATATCTTAAACTGTCAAAATCAAGGAATATCTATCACAACACAAAGATTAAGGCTCTGGGAGAGTCTAAAATCCAAGTACCTATAGTTGTTTAGATGTAAAAGTCTCCATTAACCTTCATTAACTTTTTATCTTGCTGTTTTTCCAAGGAGCTCTGGGTAGCATACGTAGTCCTCTCCCCCCATTTTATCCTCATGACAACAACCTGTTTAGTAAATTGCTAGCCTGCTCTTTGCTCCAAGGAGCTCAGAGAGGAACCAAGGTTCTCCTAGTCTCCATTTTATCCCCACAACCACCCTGTCGTGAAGGTTAGGCTGAGAGAGAGTGACTGGTCCAAAGTCATCCAGCCAGCTTCACAGCAGAGCAGAGATTTGAAATTGTCCCCACCCCCCTACCCCCATGGTCATAACTTGGCACTGTGACTACTGCCACCTCACTAGCTCTCTTGTATATAGTCAATGTTTTTTCAAGACTAATAATCTCATGTCCTACCCAATACAGCTGTGTTTAAATGGATCTGCTTTTAAGACAGAAAAGAAGAAAAGTTATGCATTAAAATCAAGGGAATGTCTGCATGGGCACTCTTCCACTAACTTTCTTTTGCTTTTATTTGACCATGCTCCACTCTGACCATATCTAGAGATACTTCTTTCTCGCAGGACTGTGGGCTGCTTAAATGTGATAGTTTTTTTTTAAAAGGGGAGGGGAACTGTGCAGGAGTGCAAGAAAATGGAAGATTTGTATTCACTTACTGTGAAGCTTCCTTTCTCAGTGGTCCAGGAGTGGGGCAGTCCTTACTTTTGGGATATAGCTCCTCCTCTCCGAAGGCAGGGTCAGTCAGCTGATTTTAATCCTGGAGGGGAGGGGCTTGTCCCTGGAATCACCAGTCTGTTCCCAAGCCCTGACTCCCCATCACAATACCAGAAGGGAAAATAATAACTCCCCTCAATTTTTTTAAAATAGAAAGATCACTCCCTTGAATCCACTGGGAGGAAGACTATCATCCTAACTCTTCATCCAATCCTAGAAGCCGCCCTGCAAGAAACTCAGGTGGGCAGGACTGCCCCACTCCTGGACAACCGAGAAAGGAAGCTTCACGGTAAGTGAATACAAATCTTCCATTCTCCGGTGATCCTAGGAGTGGGGCAGCTCTTACTTTTGGGACATACAAGAGCAGTGTACCCCAGGGTGGGTAGTCCGGCTTCCAGGTCTAGAGGGTGTGTATTAGTACCCTCCTGCTAAAGGTTGTCTCTGGGGAAGACAACTTATCTTAGACAATTATTGGGAAGACCACCTTATCGATCGTTTCTAATGACTAAAGGATTTATAGGCTGCCTGTGTCACTGTTTCCCTTAGTGAGTGCGCTCTGACATCTATGGGCATCTCCAGACCTCTGGCTTGACATGCCAGAATTATGTACCCTCTGCTTTACCTACTTAGCCAAGAAAAGAACACTCTGGGTCCCAAGAAGGGCCTCCTGCAAACACACAACTGGCGTCCCAGACTTCTGAAACACTGTTTAGTCCTGCCGAAGTGGAATCTCACATCTCTACATAATCAAGGTAGTGAGATTTATTTATTTATTTCCTTCCTGTGCTTTGGATTAGATTAGAAGGAGGTAAGTACTATCTCTCCTGTCCTATGAAAACATGAAGTTCACCTTTGGAAGAAAGTTTTTTTTGTTCATAATTTGCTCTACCATCTTGGAGCAAAGGGCATGGCTCTCTATCTATTGCTAGTGCCTGCCATTCTGACACTTGTCTAACTGATTTAATTCTCATCTGAAAGATGGTTTTAAAGGTCATTTCCTTTAGGGGACATGAGGTTATAGGCTCAAGGCATCTTTTATATAATGCTCTCAATACCAGATTAAGATTTCACGTGGGAAAAAAACAGCGAATCCTTGGAAGATTCTACAATGAGGTCCCCTTTTAGAATACACTGCCATGAAGGTGATATATAAGGGAACATCCTAGAACCCCTAATTGGTCACTACCTGTTGTCTAAGGGTGTTGGTATTAAGATTTTTCTTCAACCTCTCTTGAAGAAAGGATAGTAACTCCCTAATTAGCCCCAAAAGATTACATGACTCTATCCATGCATTTTTCTGGGAACTTGGCGGGAATTTTTATAGACTCTGCGGAACTCTTCCTGGAGGCTAGCATCAATCATGCTTTCTGTTTAGTCCAATCCTATTAGCTGTTTCTGTTCGACCTCCACACTGTGAGGCTTGTCAGAGCTGGTCAGGGGTGTTGTTTTGATCCCTGCATCAATGGGCCCTCCTGCAGTGGAGGTGCCAGGGATCCATGCTTGAAAGATTCTTAAGGTTTTGAGACTATGTCTTTCTGGACCTGAAAGTTGCTATTAGCATCACTTCTGCACTTTACTGTGTGATCTTCTGAACAGCTCTGTGCAATAGCTGTACTGTGGAAGACATACACGACGTGTGAAGGCAGCTTGCTGCTCACATCATCTATCCCTATGATTTGAGGGTTTCTTCTCCTTGCGCATTGTTAAAAACTGTGGGAAGATTCTGAGATTCCACCATACCGTGGTCTGATGGCTCTGAGTTCCAAAAGGTTTACCCTGTTGATCATTTGTCCTTCAGCCAGATGCCCTTGGGTGTGGGATCCCCATCCCCAAAGACATGTCCATGGTCATCACTGTTCTCTCTGGTTCTTTGAGTGGGACACCATCGTGGGACTGAATGAGGTACAGCCACTGGTTGTTTTCCTGTTTGAGGATCTCTGGCAATTCAACTATCTTGGACCTCTTGTGATCTAACGCCCCATGGGATGGCAACAGGCATTTCTGAAGTGCACAGATCAAGATGTCATTTGGATATGGGAAAGGAGCCACTCTCCGTGGCCTAGCCATGCTATCAGTGATACTCGGATTCTGAAGAACACCATAGGTGGCGTTTTCAGCTCAAAGGAAAGGGCCCAATGTTGGAAGTGCCTCGGAGAGATTGATGGAAGCCAGACAATCTCCCTTCTGAAGGGCAGTCATGACAAATTTTAGCCTTTTCATTCTGACCTTCTTGTTCCTAGGCGTCTATTTTATTTGACCAAATTCCTTTGGATCTAGGGGAAAAGGGACCAGGTGGCACAGAATTGAATTCCACTGATCACAGTATCCAACACCTGCCTGTTTCTTATTATTAGCTGCCAAGGGTTTGTTAAACATTGTAAGCATCCCCCAAACACCATCATGCCTGCTGCCTTGGTGTAGACACACTGAGTTCCCTTCTTTGTCCCTTTAATATTCTGATTGGATTTGTTGAAGGAGAGGGTACTACCCTCCTCTCGATGTTTGGTCTGCTTTCCTTTATTTAGAGTTTCTCCAGACAGGTTGATATCTTTGAAAGGAACCACGGTTACTTTGGCTTTGGGGCAAATGGTCTACATTCCAATTTCTAAGCTAAGTGTTGTGCCTGGTTGCCTGAAAACCATGGTCCTTGTTGACCACAGCATAGCAAATTGCCGGGGCTGTTTTCTTAGTTTTGCTATTTGGCAGGGGTTTACTGCTCACTGCAGCCAGGTCTGAGACCCGAGAGAATGTGACTCTAGGAAGGAGTAGAGCTGTCACCAATGCTCTGAAGGATGTAGCGGAAACTTCCAGTTTTCTGTGCACAGCCAGTTCAAACCACTTGATGCTGGAATCCTAGGTAGTCCATCCTTGTCAACGGGCAGTACAGGATTAGATGGCAGGCTGGTTACCAGATCATCTACCAATGGCAGCTTGATCCTCTCAGTAACCCCTGGAACTAATATATAAGACGTGGGGGGGGGGGAGGAAATAAGAGTAGTTAGATTTGCCAACGTTTCCTTCTTAAGACTTCTACAAGCATGTGAGACTACTGGAAAGGAATCCCTGATGGGATTATTCCTGATTCTAGGGAGGATTCTCTCCAACCCCTTAGTCCTTAAGGGAGAAGACTCCAGGATCCTCATCACCTTAGGGAGCTTTCTAGGATATGGCTCCTGAGGAAGACCTGCTAGGAAATTTTCTCTTCTTTTAACAGCTCCCCTTTCTTCTTGGCTGAGGGAGAAAACTGATAGCTCAGGGTCCTCAGATCAAAGGCTTAACCGAGATCTGTGCTCTTAATGGCCCTCATCTCCTCTTTAATCTGGGGAGGGGGCACCCCTTTACCTATCTGGAGTCAGACTCCCATACTGGAATGCCTCTCTTGCCCATCTGAGAGTCTAGCTGCTAGACTATTTATTGGTGTGCCTTCAGGACCTCTTTGAATTCCTTATTTCCATCCTGGGCCATGCCAGTTTGTTTGTTAAATAGTAACTATGGCTGCGACTATGTAAATAGGGGGCATGTAATTTCTTTCCCCTTAGTGGTGGAAAATGTCATCCAGTCATAGTTGCCTCTGCAGCACTGGTCTTTTTTGGAGGTCTCCCATCCAATTGCTAACCAAGTCCAACCCTGCTGAAGTACTGAGATCAGATGAAATCTGGCTTGCCTGGACTGTGATATCACAATCAGGGGATGCGATAAGGTCAGAATCATCATTATTCCCCCAGAACCGCTAGGTAATTGAGACTTTTACCCGTTAGCCACCGAGTTCAAGTAATTATGGGACTTGAACCAGCTGGGTAATGATTCATGGCCCAGCACTTAACCACAACATTACAGCAACTCATTTCAGGCTTCCTTGCCTGGTGAATGCAAACCCCAGACCTTCTCCCTTTTGCTAGTCTCTTGAGACACCCAGGAGTAGGTTGAGGCCTGAGAATTAGGCAAGTTTAGGCCGCAGACTTGCACTCTCTGAGGCCTAGAAGGAGGCTAGGCCTGCCTTTGCTGACCTACCACCAGCAGAAAATTTTCCAGGCATTCTTGCCTGATGGCTCCAGGCCCTTGGGCTTTTTCTCTTTCACTGGACTATTGAGAGGCCTAGAAGAGGCTGAGGCCTGGGAGTTTGGAAAGTCTAGGCCCCAGGCCTGCACTTTTAGAGGCCTGGAAGATGGCTAGGCCTGTCTTTGCTGACATTCTGCCATCTAGGCCCCTGGACATTTCTCTTTCACCGGCCTGTTGAGAGGCCTAGAAGAGGCTGAGGCCTGGGAGTTTGGAAAGTCTAGGCCGCAGGCCTGCACTTTTAGAGGCCTGGGAGATGGCTAGGCCTGCCTTTCCTGACATTCTGCCATCTAGGCCCTTGTGCTTTTTCTTTTTCACCGGCCTGCTGAGAGGCCTAGAAGGGGCTGAGGTTTGTGAGTTTGGAAAGTCTAGGCTGCAGGCTCACACTCTTTGAGGCCCGTGAGGTGTCTAGGCCTGCCTTTGCTGACATTCTGCCAACAGAAATTTTCCCTCCAAAAGGAGAAATGAAAGTGAAAACGTATCTCACAAGTCCCGGATGAAAGGAAAGAGAAATAAAGGAGGGCTCCTTTTTATTTAGGGCAAGCTGGCTCTGAGGCTTCTGCTACTCTTCTCCCCCCTCCTTCCTTTCGCTGCCCCCATTACCCACAGGATCAGTCTTACCGCGGTTCAGTCGGGGCTGCCGGAGTTGGAGCAGGTCCTCTGCTACTGCTGGAGGTTGCTCGTTCCAAGCCTGAGGGAGTTCCCAATAATATCGGTCTCTACAACAGGCTACCACGGACTCAAACACCGCACCCTCTGGCCGTCTGGGGGGGGGGTCCTTCCAACCTGAAGGTGGGGAACCTCGGTGGAGTTTTGCGGTTGTAGCCGTGGAACCTAGGGCCGTTGGCTCTAATGCTCGCCATCACTCCTAGCGAAATGGGGGTGGGGTAGGCAGTAGGGCCTTTCCTTTCCCCTGAGAGCTCCGCACTGCCTGTGGCCTCGGCCTCCCTGAGTACTGGGATTACAGGCGCACGCCACCACGCCCAGCTCATCTCTGGCAGTTTCTTCTTCACCAGGATCACTGCGCTCTGCAGAGCGTTGCTGAAGATGTCCTGCTCGGATGGGCAGGGCCAGAAAGACTGTTGATTCCAGGGACAAGCCCCTCCCCTCCAGGATCAAAATCAGCTGACTGGCCCTTCCTTCGGAGAGGAGGAGCTATATCCCAAAAGTAAGGACTGCCACACTCCTAGGACCACCGGAGAATACTTATTTTACAAAATTTATTTCCTGCCTTTCTTTCCGCACAAGGTTCACCAATTAAAACATACATAATAAAAACAATTTAAAACCATGAAAAGTAATCCCTTAAAATACATTATTAATTGTTTTAAGGTAGTGGGCACAGTATGCTGCAGTGGGATTTGGTCTGTTATGGATCTTTGGCTCATAATTTAAGAATATATATTTATGCAAATATACCTTACAACAAAGCAAGATAATAAATGCAACATTTGTCCAGAGAAACATTGTAACAGGTGTTACTGAAGCATCATCCAGAAAGAAACTGTAAGATGTAGTCAGTCTGAAACTTCTGATCTTATTTAAATTACTTATTTTAGTAGAGATGAACACTGATGTATTTAATGATATGATAATGCTTTCTTATGTTTGGTGCATCTTCATAAACGTGATTTTTCATATTATAAAATTAAGTGATAACAAGAAACATGTCGTTACGCTTCACTTGTATCCATATCTACATTATGGCTCTGATGAATTGCAAATGAGATACTTGATCTTCTGTTAGTTGTCAGAAAACATGTTCTAAGTTACTGGAACTTTTTTCATGGATGGGTAAGTGCTTCCTCTTCATACCTGTCAGCCCAGCCTTAGAAACAGGAAAAAAACCTGCAGAGGTGTATGTTCCTGCCTCTTCATGTGCAGTTGGAAACTATGGAAACCACAAACCCTGAAAGCTCTAGTCTGAAACAGAACCAGCTATGTTTTCATTTGTCAGTAGGAAACAAAGCCACCTTGTCCTTGTTCCTAGCAGATTTTCATTTGTTACACATCACGGTCTATGTTACCAGTTAAGGATGACAAAAGGTTAATTGCCAGACCCCCCTCTTTCAGGCAGCATTGTCAGCATTGAAATATGTTGTAGATTCTTCTTCCATCTGAGTTAGAAAAATCAGGCAAAGGAAATTGGAACTCTCTGTGCTCACCATTTAAACAAAACATTTTCCTTTTTAGAACAAGGCTAGTCTGAGAAGGTTAAGGAACTAGGCAAAGAACAGGGCGACAAATGTATCCTTTAACTATTTCCTACTCTTGTGCAACTTTTATACAATAGTCACCTTATACATGAAAAAAGCAAACTCCACTTTAAGCTCCCAATATGGAATTGTATGTGCCTCCATCACAACCATGACAAAAGCTTCAGCTATACCTTTATAGCTAAACACAACTTTCTAGTAACATCCAGTATCATTATTGAATCACTCTCCCTATCCTACTTTATTGGTAGCAATTTGCAAGAAATCTCAGTTCTATTCCTATTGCATATTGGATCTTTTATGCTATCTGACTGACTTGTTTTTTTGTATTTGTAAACTAAACAAAGGAGGAAATTCCTAAGAGACCACTAATACAATAATGAAAATTGTCTCAGTATAAATAAATACAATTTATAGGTCAAACTAAGTGTAGCAATATTTTGGTCAAAACAATATGTAATAATGTAATATCCTTCTACTACAATTGAGCAATGGTTTGTTCATATCACAACCAGAGCCTGTGGAGAAATCACATTACTAGTCAATTATCACAATGTCCCTTTCAGGTAAGTATCAATCATCTGTTGATTTCCATAATTGTCTCTTTGATATGTTTTTCTGTTTTTAGGCAGGATTTCTGCTGATATCCAATGAGGGGTGAGTATGCTCCAGGAGGAAAAATTCCCAAATCTCCTTGGCAGTTGGCAATATGCTCCAGGAGGAAAATTTCCAAATCTCCTGGGCAGTTGGCAACGGGTGTGCCAGCTCTTTAGACAGCCCGTTTTGCAGTTGCTTTTTCAAGCCAAGAATTCTACTGCCTACAATACGATAAATAATCTATTTACAACAGATGTGCTATACAAAATTACAATAAATCATAATAAAGTTACAGTAAATATATAATTCAAAATGCAAGGTTTCCTTTACTTACTCCATTATTCCTGGTCTTTTTATGTGAGGCAATGGTGATTCTCTATGCCAATTTCTCTGAGTACTGCCCAACCATATCATAGTCACAAATATAGGTTGTCAACTAATTAGAGGGATGATTAGAATGACAGAGCAAAACCAAGTTAAAGCAACAGTGCATTATATTGTAATTCACAAAGAGGCTGAGAAATCAATCTCTGGATTTAACCCGCTGGGTGCAAGACTTCTAAAAATCCATTCGGCTTCCTGTTTCAATAAGGTTTTATGCTGGGGATAACCGATGATTGATACTTACCTGAAAGGGACATTGTGATAATTGACTAGTAATGTGATTTCTCCACAGGCTCTGGTTGTGATATAAACAAACCATTGCTCAATTGTAGTAGAAGGATATTACATTATTACATACTGTTTTGACCAAAATATTGCTACACTTAGTTTGACCTATAAATTGTATTTATTTATACTGAGACAATTTTCATTATTGTATTAGTGGTCTCTTAGGAATTTCCTCCTTTGTTTAGTGTGTATTGGGGACCACTTTCCCTCATTGTTATTATATTTTGTATTTGTAATCCGTCTTGAATCTCAGTAAAACAAGCAGCCTATAAATGTAAATAAAATAAGTGCAATGATGTTACATCACACATCTTTAAACAGACATCACTAGGAAGACATTGTTAACATATATTCTCTTTATACATCTAATTTGAGCCTATGTTTCAGTCTAGTTTCATAAGGAGCAACAGAGAAATTCTTATAATCAATAGCGAGCATTGGATGAAAGGCTCTGGGGATTGTGTACTCATATGATTTCTTCACCAGGTGTACCAATATGATGGTGCAGTGATTAGAGTGTCAGACTAGGATCTAGAAGACCAACGTTTGAACCCTTACTCTGCCACGGAAGCTTGCCGGGTGACCTTGGGCTAATCACACACTCTCAGCCGATCCTACCTCACAAGGCTGTTGGAAGGATAAAACAGGTAAGAGGAAAACATAAGCTACTTTAGGGGAGAAAGGTGGGATACAAATGAAGTAAACAAATAATAAAAAACACTCAGTATTAGATAGCTAGTCACACAGAGATAAAAAAGGTGAAGACCGAGAAGCAGGGCTTTTCCAGAATTGGCACTGTGCTGTGGAACAATGCCCATAAGTCTTAACGGTGAGTTTCCTTATGATATGCAGGAAGTTAGCTAAGGGCCAAAGTAGGCATGATGGTATCCATGGGTCCATGCTGCCATTTTAAACAGATTTTAAAAATGTGGTAAGTGCCCAATTGCAGTGCAGCAGGCTGAGACATTCTTGTCTCCCCACGATGGCTTTTTAAGTGCCAAAATGGCTGCAACCCCTGGCAGCTGTTTCAGCAAAACAAGAGTGCCACAGCCTGCTATGCTGTGGGCACAATCAGGATTGGCCACTGCAGCATTTTAAAATCTCTTTAAAATGTTGGTGTCCACAGGTAAGACTTGTGGACATCATTCCATCTAGTTTAGCCATAAGTCCTTACTTTTAAAGACTGTTTGGAAAACTCTAGTTCTCTACTATGCTGCTGTAAGACATTTTGGGGGCCCATTGGATTGTAGAATGGAATATAAGTAAAATAGTAAAATATAAGTAAAATAGTAATTTACCTCACCAATACAAAGACTTTACCTCACCAATACAAAGATTTTGCAAAATGTGTGTGGCAAAGAAATGCACACAAACCCATTCTTTCAAAATCCTGCTACCCTACAAGCCTAAATACCAAGAAGAAATTTTAAAAATGGAGTAAAGCTGTGGCAGGATCACTTCTTCTATTTTTTATTTTCCCCAGCTCCTGTAAGCATCTGAGAAGGACACCAGAAAAAAAAGTACTTTATAAAGCCACCAACATGTGTCACGAACTCACCAGAACTTGGTGCGATTTGTATGAAGTACGTCTGGCCAGTATTGCCTCATGTCTACCAAGAGATCCTAGCAATGAAAAATATTGATATTGTGAAGATATTATAAAACTTAGAAGCAGCACTTCACTCTGCATAAACATACAAACAGACTAAGACCCTATTCTTGCCTGGAGATGTTCTGGAACAAGCACAGGCTTGCAGCCCAACAGGTATGGGAACCTAAGGAACACAGCTCTTATTACAGTTCTCAACTGGCAAACGATCATACTAGAGCCTTGGGGTACCAAGAGTCCTATGAAATTGTGTTTTTCTTCTCTTAATTGGAGCTGAAGGTTCTTTGTTTAACTAATTTCTTTCTAACTTAGGATATCACTCATTAGCTCACTAGGGCTACCTGCAACTCCAAGCAAGCTGCATCATCTCCCTGCCAAATGTTCCTTCTGACTTAAGAAAGAGTGATGGTTGTTGTGGGTTTTCCGGGCTGTATTGCCGTGGTCTTGGCATTGTAGTTCCTGACATTTCGCCAGCAGCTGTGGCTGGCATCTTCAGAGGTGTAGCACCAAAAGACAGAGATCTCTCAGTGTCACAGTGTGGAAAAGATGTTGGCAGGTCATTTATATCTACTCAGGAGGGGTGGGGTTGAGCTGAGTCATCCTGTAAGAGTTTCCCAGGGTGTGGAATGCTAATGGCGGGAGGCTTCTCTGTATCCTGAGGAGATTCTTTTGCATATGGATTGGTACTTGATGTGCTAATCTTCTCTGCAGGGCTATTGTCGAGTATAGAGTGTTTTATTAGCCTGGTGTTTCCAGTTCTGAAAAACACCAGGCTAACAAAACACTCTATACTCGACAATAGCCCTGCAGAGAAGATTAGCACATCAAGTACAACTTAAGAATGAACAGAGCATGGTTTCCAGTTCTGAAAAACACCAGGCTAACGAAATACTCCACATCCCACAATAGCCCTGCAGAGAAGATTAGCACATCAAGTACCAATCCATATGCAAAAGAATCTCCTCAGGATACAGTGAAGCCTCCTGCCATTAGCATTCCACACCCTGGGAAACTCTTACAGGATGACTCAGCTCAACCCCACCCCTCCTGAGTAGATATAAATGACCTGCCAACATCTTTTCCACACTGTGACACTGAGAGATCTCTGTCTTTTGGTGCTACACCTCTGAAGATGCCAGCCACAGCTGCTGGCGAAACGTCAGGAACTACAATGCCAAGACCACGGCAATACAGCCCGGAAAACCCACAACAACCATCGTTCTCCGGCCGTGAAAGCCTTCGACAATACATGAAGAAAGAGTGTTTGCAGTCCTGATGGTTCTGATATTCTTGGGGTCATAATTCATGGCCAGACTACTACAATGCAGAGTTGCCCTTTGTACCTTGTCAGGTGAAAAGATTCAGCTAGAACTGGATGGGGCAGGCAGCTCCTAATGATGTAGCTTACAAGCAGTGCAAGCAAGCTGGCATCAGCATACAGTGAGATGGGGCAGCTGCCAGGGCTCGTAGCTTCTCCTGGGGCCCACTGCTGCTGATTCCCTTCTGGTGCATTTCCTCTGATGCCTGGAGTCAGTCACATGGGTGGTGCACAAGGCATCAGCATTCCTAGTGGCGATGGCTATGGCACTCCTAACTGCACCCAGCACCCCTGGGGAAAGGGCGTGCAGGCAATATGGGCAATTATGACTGCAGGTGATGGATGAGCTTGTGAGTGGGCAAAGGAAGGATGCACAGGCAGGTGAGGGCACATGGGTGGGAGGGGAAGAAAGGGAGCCTAGTAATAGGCATGAGGGTCTCTGAGCACTCCTTGCCCAGGGCCCCCCAAAACCTGGAACTGGATCTTGAGTGCAAGCCTAAGCAGAATGACACCTTTCTAAGTCTTTCAAAGTCACAAGGCTTAGAAGAGTATAATGCTGCTTAAGATTGCATTGCAAGAACATGATACCAGTACTCAGGTATATTGCAATAGCTCATTTGGTGCTGGAAGACAGTTCAAGGATCTGCTTTTGACGTGCAAAACTTTCCCCATGGAGACCTGATGTCCAGGCTATAGTAGTTCAGGCAAGCATCTTACATTCATATGCGTATGGGTATTAATTATACCACTTTTAATGGCAAAGTTTAATAAGACAAAGAGGTATATTCAACCAAATTTTTGTCTAATACTTGGATGGATCCAACCCGTATCTTACCACTCAGCTGAGTAAAGATGATTTATTAAAATATTTATACCCCACCTTTTCTTGAAGGTTTCCCCCTGTTTAAAGAGCTTCCCTCAAATTAAGTGGCTCCCATTGAAGGAAAAGCCACTTAAGTCGAGGGAAGGCTTCTTAGGCTGATTGGATCCACCCCACCACCTATTACAATCAGCTATATATATATAATACTCAACTGTAATTTTACCCATTCCAAATTCTTGGAACGGGACAGGAGGGAAACAAATAATCCAAGTTTGAAAATGAAAGCATATTTGCTTTGAATGAGTTGTAAATCTGTTTTAACCATGCAAATTATATGTTCCATGAAAATTATATTTTCATACACTCATACCTTAATTTCCGTTACATTGAAGTGCCAACTTTTATTACAGTCTTCTGCTTTATCAGCCCTATGGAAGAATTGGGGGGGGGGGGGCGGGGCGGGGAAACAGCAGGAAGGAAATAAAGTGAAATACGTTTTTCAAGTTTGTGACATTTAGAAAAACAAAGCCAATTTAAAAGATCACATCTAATACAAGTTAATCAGGTATCACTGTATCATCATTATAGGCTGACCTATGTATCTACTGGGTTTGTTAATAAAAACTAAGATTTATTTAGTTTAGTGTATTTATAACCTGCTATTTCATCCTCATGATCCCTCAAAACTAAAGACTGAAATGCTTCACTTGTTCCTTCTTTAGCTTTTTTCCTAGTCATTTATTGCTGCCATTCCTATCCCTTAAACTGCAATCTGATATCTAGAAATTTTGCAGGTAAAGTCATACTTTTCCCTTGGAACATTTTTGTATTGGGGGGGGGGGCAGACCAGCACACACTCATACACACACAGTGGCAATGGAACTACATTTTGAAGCCTAGGGAATCTTACAGTCACAATACCAGGCTGTTCAGACCACCTAATATGACTGTGGCACAGTGAATTAGCTAATACATAAAGGGGCTTGGCTGACAATCACAAACCATGGCTTTCTGCTATGTGACCAGGCCTGTTGGTAGGTGGGATTCCCATGTTATGCCCTCCTTCTTCCCCTTTGCCCTGCCCCTGCATGTTGCCAGCTAATTAATTATTTCTGCCTTTGCAATAAACCATACTACTTCCCTTGCAAATGAGGATTCCACACCAGGATTAAATCAGAATCTGGAATACTGACTTGCAGGAAAAGCATAAACAATTGTTTGTTGCCCTGCCTGGACCCACTGGAAAATAAAAGCTTTCCTCAAATTGGAAGTATCTAATTATTTGACAGAATAGAAGGTGAACACCAAGGATTCCCAAAGTTTAATGTAGCTGCATGTCATAATTTGCTACTACAGGCCAATCATGCCATTAAGTAACCACAAGATGATTTTCAGATTGGTCATGGTACTTAGCTGTGCTATTAGTTTTAAAAACATTGAGTTATAATACAGAAAATTGTTGTAAAAATATCTTAACCACAAGCAACCATCAAAACTTTATAAAAATGGGGCAAGTGTATGAAAACACTAAATTTTATACCAAGATAATGTTTTTCTATTAGCTTTTAAAAGTTCCAAGCCAATAGAACTGGACAAAGACTTCTAGAAGTCTGCTTACTGACACAATATCAGCTTGTTTCAATGTTAAAAGAGAGATGCAGCAAAAATCAATAGCACCACAATTCACAAGACAACCTCCCCAAGTGTTGGATAGGTTTACAGATTTCAAGGCATTTTAGGCTTGGAAGCTAGGACCACTAGATCCTGTTTCTGTTGTGCAACTTTAAAAAAATCCTGTCACATAAATGGGATTATTTTAAAAAGGAGAATCTAAAGGTTCTAAATAAATTAATGAATAGCTAAGGAAAATTAGAAAGAGCTTTTATATAGGAAGATATATATATCTCACTTCTGTTAAAAACCTGACAGTATAAGAGGCCAGCATGTATATACCTGCTGACTTACATAACATTGGGAAAAATGTTATCTTATGCCTGAATGTAACAACATGCTTAATTAATTTAAGAACATTTATAACCCATCTTTCTGCCTTTTCAAGCCTCAAGGCAGCTAAAATTTAAACCAACAGTAAAAGTTACAAAACTAGGTTTTAAATAGCCAACAGTTATCAATGAAACAAATTAAATGTACACTACTGTCATCATAAGGTCAGGTAGTCCAAAAGCAGCAAAACACTCTCTCATCAAATAACCAGTTCAAAGGACTCCCGGAATAGACAAGATTTCAGTTTGCTTTAGAAGATCTGTAGGAACAGACCCAATTTCACCTCCTGAGGAAGGAAGTTCCACAATTTGAGGGCACCAGTTGAAAACTCTCTTCCAGGGAACTCAATCTCACCTTCCATATCTTGAATGATTCTCAGTAGAATGTGAATTCAAGGGCTACCACTATTTGTAGATCAGAAACAGCACTTACCTGAGGAGGTTCAAGAATTTCCTTCCTTGCAACTTCCAAGAAGTATTGGTATATGCCCACTTACTTGCTTCTAGGGGGAGGGCTCCTGCTGATTCTCCTTGGTCTCCACTGCTACTCAAATGAACAACTGGGGGTGGGGAGGGGAAATGGTGACACCTTAATGTCATTTCTGGCTGAAAAACCAGAAGCATCACTACTGTGTCAAGGTGACACTCTAGAAATTCCATAGATCTCTATGGTCAAATCACAGATATCCATGGATTTCCTACAGAGTTGTTGCACATTGTTTTATTTCAGCCAGAAATAATATCAAGGCACTGCAGTGATGCCATTTCCACCCATCCCTGCTGCCAGAACCTTCTGCCATGGGACTGTCAAGGCCTGGCAACTCTAGCCATCCCTGACATACCCTATCTTAGGCTGGAGATTGGCCTAGACATCCTCCAGAACTCCTTCAAATTCTGTGATACTGTGTGAAAATGAGTCTACTATGATCCTTTAATATTAAAAGTCTTACCAGAGGCCATGGATTGTCCAATACATGGGGGGATTATCGCAATCATTCTCAATCATCTAGGTGGAAAAAATCCATCAATATCACAGAAAACTAGCTTTGACACTAAACACATTTTTAAGCATTAAAAGCCAAACTGTCAACATGCAAAGACATTTTCAGACTTTAGCCTCAAGAATTTCAAGCAACCTCCATTTTGTTGCTTTCAATGGGGCAACAACAGTTCATCTGTTAGGCATCTGGTATTTTCCAGTAAATATATAACACTGCTATGACATTCAAGCAAAACTTCTCAAACTTTAGCAATTCAGGAATGCTTGTTGCTTTTTTTTTTTTTTGCAGACCCCAAAGTTCTCCCTTCTCCCTCACTGATTCCTGCCCTGCACCAGACAGCCACCATGAAGGCCTCCATCCTCTAGTTTCTTCAGAATAACACTGTGAGGGCATTTGGTGTAGAGCCAGTTTGGTATAGTGGTTAAGAAAGGAAGGACTCTAATCTGGACAACCAAGTTTGATTCCCCACTCCTCCGTTTGAAGCCAACTGGGTGACTTTGAGTCAGTCACAGCTCTTCCAGAGCTCTCTCAGCCTCACCCACCTCACTGATTGTTATGGGGATAATAATAATATGCTTTGTAAACTGCTCTGAGGGGGTGTTAAGCTGTCCTGAAGGACGGTATATAAACTGAATGTTGTTTTTGTTGTTGTTATTATTATGATGTCTGCACATGGCCTCCAAGGATGTGTCAGAGTCTATAGGTCCACAGCTCAAAAGGTCTGGCCCAACTTTAATCGTTGTCACCTCTTAAGTGGAAGCGACTTTGCACTGGAGACAGCAATAAGCCTATATTGATTAATAACTTCCAGCTAGAGACCCTCTGAACAGGGATGGAATATGACCTGGAAAAACTCAGAACTGCTCACTGAAAAGACCCATGACAGAAAAACAAAAAAAAGCTTCCACTATCCAGTCAATATTTATTTATAGTTCGTTTTTCTCACTGAGACTCAAGCTGTATTACGCAGAGTAAGTCAATGCTATCAATAGGACATGGTATCTAATAAGCAATGTGACCAGACTTCTGAAACAAAATTAAAAACATTAGATATGTTATATTATACAATATAGAAAATGGTATTACAGTTGAAATGCGGAGCAGCATCTCTCCCTGAAATCCTTTGCTTTGGAAATCTAAATGAAAATTATATATATTAGGACTGTACCTGCCTGGTGCCACAATCAATTAAGAGTTCCTTGGGCCTAGCTGGTAGTTCCTAGCAACAAATCAGTATTTTTTCTGGCAAGTGCCGTGAGGAAAAGGTGAACTTTGAGAAAAATGTCAATAGTAGTACCAGAATAAGAGTAGTACCAGAATAAAAAAACAAGATAAGTTTAAAAAGATAATATCCGATACAAAAGCAGACTGCATCATATGTAAGCCAGGAGAGACATTCTAGGCTCTACTCTTGCTGGCATCTCCACAGAGATTACTATTCCTTCACTGAGTCACTGTCTCATTTTGTGAGTAGGAATACACACTATGAAGCTGTTGCTAGTGCAACCCTAGCTTTCTTTCTGTGCAGAACAGCACTCCTGACTTGCTGAATATTTGCGGCTCACCCAACAACCCTTCCTACTTGCGCTGACAACTGCAGTGTCATGAAAGTGTAGAGTGGGGTGCTGCTACAGAAATATTGAGACTAGGACAAAGGGCCATGTGTCTGCAGCAAGTAAATTTTAGGTCAAATGGTGGAAAAGGCTTCCTAGTAAAGCAAAATGCCAAAATACAATCCTCTCTTTCACATTAAAAAATATTTTAGTAACTGTCAGAGCCCAAAATATTAAAATAATTTCTTATGTTAGAATTAAAATTTACTACTCTTACAGTGCAATCCCAAGCAGAGTTGCACTCTAAGCTACTGCTATTGGCACCAACCTTCTTGGGAAAACACATTGTTATAGGAAAAGTAAGGTCAGCAAAGATTGCGTATCTTCAGTTCTATCTGTAAATGAAATACTAGAAACACTGCTTCAAAGATTTACACGGGTTTATCCCTAATCAGTGGCTTTTAGTTTGTTTTTAATGATACACATGGTTTCTTTACTGTTTTACATATATTCTTATCTTTCTTTCTAAATTTTATCCCTCCCCAGCTGAGCCAGGAAAGGTCAAAAGATCCAGACGGCCTGTCACAAGTGCTTAAGCAGGACCTGGAACAAGAGAGGAAATAGAGTGGCATCTCCTTTACTAGCCTTTATTTTCAATGTTCCACCAGGTTTGTGTCCATCCCAAGGAGTGGATACCAATTTGAAAGATTGGAAATTAACTGAACACAACTGGCAGAAAAAAATATCATAGCAAAATGTGTACAAAAGTCACATGCTTAGTTTAAATATGAATACAAGTGAATAGCTGTACCTCAGCAATGCATGAAAGGCAGGGGAACTATATACTGATCTATACTGCGCTAGAAATCGTTTCCTCTGTTATCGTTATCATTAACGATAACAATAGGCCTGTGGAACTCTCCTTCCCAGGAATTTCTCCAAAGCCTGAATACTTTTACAGTCTTAAACTTTGGTTTCTTCAGCAAGTATAAATCATTCAACAAAAATATGACCTACAGTCTTTAGGTATTTGCTGACGGTGGCAAGAGAGGTAATGGCAACCAAATGGAAAGAAGAATGCCCAGCCAGGGAAATTTGGAAAGATATAATGTCAGAATATGCAGGAATGGCAAAATTAACAAGTTATATAGACAGAAGGGCGATTAAAGAATCTCAAGAGAAATGGGGAAACTATTTTGCTTACAACAGATAAAATTTAGAAAAAAAGGTAAGAATAAGATGTATCAGATTGGCAAATTTGAATATGTTTATATATTGACATGTTCTTTAATTTGACTGTAAGATAATTAGTTGAATTAAGATAACCAGTAGAACAGAATGTATGATAACACTGAAATATTATTAAAAAGTCGGCATTGTTATTGTTAAGAAATATATAAGTAAAAGGTAATGATAAGATAGGGGTAATAATTTTTTTTTCAATATAATGAGTAGAAATAGGTTTGAACTGCACGTGTTGTTTAATTGAAAATATATACCTTAAATAATTTCAAATATTATTCTAACACTTTTAAAGGTTACGATAATTAGTCTCATTAAGATAACAGGCAGAATAGAATGCATAACAAATAACACTGAAATACTGTTAAGAAGTTAAAATAGAAAAGAGTCCAGTAGCACCTTTAAAACTAACCAACTTTACTATAGCATAAGCTTTCGAGAATCACAGTTCTCTTCGTCAGATGCATCTGACAAACAGAACTGTGATTCTCGAAAGCTTATGCTACAGTAAAGTTGGTTAGTCTTAAAGGTGCTACTGGACTCCTTTCTATTTTTGCTACTACAGACTAACATGGCTAACTCCTCTGGATCTATATGTTAAGAAGTTAGCATTCTTAATGATAAGATGGGGTAATAATGATTTATTTATTTATTTGATAAGGAGTAGAAATAGGTTAAATTCTGCACATGTTGTTTATTTGAAAATATATACCTTAAATAATCTCATATATTATTCTAATACTTGTAAAGGTTATGATTTTTTAGTTTTGTATTTTGATAATCCTTGTAGCACACAACTTTGTATTTTTGTCCCCTTCCTTTGTCCCATTTTTTCTGTATTCCATTTTGTTTTTAATAGAATATTAAAATAAAAAAATAAAAATATGACCTACAGTCGATAGTTTTTCATAGGTTTCTTTGCAGAAATAAAGTATACAGCTAACAGTATTTTTATATAACAGTTCATCTTCAGAGAATTTTAAATATGAAACAGGCATAATTTTACCATTTTTGTATCTCCCCCATTTTAATCCCAAAAACCGCTTTAATGAAAAATAAAATGTTGGTAGATGCATTCCTATCGCAAGTCAGCTTCCAAATAATTTAAAAACAGGGGTCCACTGACACATTAGATAGTGGCAAGTGAATCTTTTTACCCCCCTGAGCGACGAGTGAGGGCTCCTCTTGGATCTCTGGACTTTAGGCACACTCAGAAAGCAGTGATGCTTCTGGATATTTCTGATGCATAGCCCATCATTGTGGAAAAGAAAGGGCAGCCAGCGACCATGAATTCTGGTTAAAACTGCTCAATCAGCGTATTCAAATAGAGACTGGAATTTAGGTTTGATGCAATAGCTAGAATGTTGGGTATTGTTGTAGCTATTGCATCATACTGGTAATGTATAGATTATATAAGGTTAAATTGCAAGTATCTACAGCTGACTGCTGTGGCAGCATTATGCCTACAGTAAGCATCAATAGCAATCTCTTCTGTTAACTCCCCATGCAGATGGACTATTAAGAACATGGTTTCAATGCAGAAACAGATTAAGTCTGCCTACTTCGCTATTCATGGTCATAGATCCAGAGGAGTTAGCTGTGTTAGTCTGTAGTAGCAAAATCGAA
Organism: Eublepharis macularius; assembly: GCF_028583425.1. Lineage (NCBI taxonomy): Eukaryota > Metazoa > Chordata > Lepidosauria > Squamata > Eublepharidae > Eublepharis > Eublepharis macularius. Next base: position 141,828,885 of record NC_072790.1, read on the forward strand.
AAGAGTCCAGTAGCACCTTTAAGACTAACCAACTTTACTGTAGCATGCTTATGCTACAGTAAAGTTGGTTAGTCTTAAAGGTGCTATTGGACTCTCTTCGATTTTACTTCGTTATTAACATCCCAAATTGATGTCTTTTGCAACATTGCTATAAGAAATAAAACATGTAAGATAAATTATGAATATATGACAGACAAAAAAGGAAAAATAAAAACATGGCAAGACATTCAGGCGAAGGAAAAAACATCTCATGGGCCATTTCCAGACGGCCCCCCGCCTCGCGAAACGTCGCGCGTCGTTGCGCAGAAAACGCGAAATATCGCGTTTTCTCGCGCGAGTTTTGCGCGACGTCGCACAAAACTCGCGTGAGAAAACGCGATATTTCGCGTTTTCTGCGCAACGACGCGCGACGTTGCGCGAGGCGGGGGGCCGTCTGGAAACGGCCATGGTTGCTGTATTATCAAATGGTGTCCAAACTAAAAGATCAAGTAGTTACAGAAGGAGGCCAGCTAAGAGAGAAAACAGCTTTCAAACAACTAATGACTGGAAATTCAAAACACCGATTAGGAAAAGTATAAAAAAAATTCTACTGCAATATGACACAGAATCAGAGCAAGTATAAAATTGCATGATAAAATGGATGCAACCTTTGGGAGAAAAAATAAGCAGGAGCCAGTGGGAAAATTTATGGACCAAAGAAATCAAATTTACAGAATGCCAAATATTAAGAGAGAATGTTCTTTAAAAAATGCTCTTTAGATGGTATGTTACTCCAAAAGACATTGCAAAAGCTAACAAAGATTACAATGGAAAGTGTTGGAAATGCCAAAACACGGATGCAATATTTTATCATATGTGGTAGACATGCAAGAAAGCAAGAAGTTATTGGATAGAAATACATGAAGAAATTCAAAAGATACTAAAGTTTAAGTTCGTGATGAACCCTCAAAATATGTTATTAAATATTTTACCAAGTAATATTACAAAAATTTACAGCAAATTATTTAAATACATGGTAACTACGGCAAGAGTGGTATCTGCAGCAAAATGGAAGGCAGAATGATGTCCAGTTCTGACAGAATGGAAGAAGAAGCTATTTGAATATGTGTCAATGGCAAAATTAACATCTTACATATGTAACAGGCCTATCTGAGAGTTCCAGGAAAAATGGAAAATATTTTTAGATTTAAGTTGAACATTAAGAATATTTAATAACAACTATTATTAAATATGATGATAGATGAAAAGACATTTAACTAGAAGTAGGAAATTAGGAATATATATGGGCAAGTTCTAATTAATAACACTTTAATTTTTAGTAGTTTATTCAATATGTTTATTTCTTATAGGATTTAGATGTTGTGTTTAGATTCATATATGATCCAGATGGCTATTGATGACCGAAGCAGTGGAAGGTAAAGATAAGTTGGACAACTATATGATGTAGTTATGTTTTTATGTATATGTTTTGAGTTTATTGTCTGAAATTTTAATTTTTTTAAAAAAACTCTATGCAATGCATGCATTTTCTTCCCAGATTCTGTTTCACATGCAACAAAACCTCTGACACGATCAGTTATTTGTGAGAATAAGCCAATTGCATTAATGGCTACACCTGATCTTAGACCTAGCAAGATCTCTTCGATATTTTCCCTTTCTCAACTGCAATTATCAGTACCAACCAGGAATTCCCCCAAATGCTCCCACTTATGGTTTTGGATTTTATCCCTGTAGTAGTTATCTAATACTGGATCCCCCTCGCCCCCCAGCTGCCATGGTGATCAACAATGAAGCCATTTCTTTTGAAGTCAGTTATCCACCATGAGCCTTCAGAACAGGGCTAATTCAGTGGAACAAATCTATCCCTTTAAAATGAAGAGCCTTACCTTACACACGGTCACTGGCCAATGATAAACAAAGTACAATTTCTTCCAATCGTGGAAATGAGGGCTACTGAAACATCAAAATAATTACATCTAACATATAAGGTATTATACAATTACACACTGTTAATAGTAAAATATGAACTATACTTTTAATACATTTTTTAAAAAATGGAAATGAGCAGGAGCAGCACCCACATGTCCAGCTCATGCTCTGTTTTCTGCAGCTACTGACCTCCGCTCTTCACTCTTTTTGATAGCCTCCCCCCCCCCCACCGCCGCAATAGCTGGGAACCTCTCACCTTCCAAGGCACACTGTAAGACTTCAGTGCCGCTCAGCAGGGAAATGGGAAAAAGTACCTTAAAATGTGGGGGAATGGTATGGAGCAGCCAGCTACCCCATGCCATTTTGAAAGCTAAGCTTAGCTCCAATCCCCTCCCCACAAGCACTGCAGGCAGAGTGTCTATGTAGACCCTCCATTTACAGTCACCCTGCAGTTTCTCCTTTGGAAAGGGAAAGAAGCAGGAGCCAGGCAAGAAGTGCCCACATTGGGCATGGCATCATGTGGAGGCTTCGTACTAGCCATGCAGGGAAAAATCCCCACATAGATGCAGTTTAAGACTTCACGGAGTGTCCTGACAGTCCACAGCAGTAACATAGCTAAAGTTACGTTATTTATAGTCCACCTTTCTCATTGAAACTCATGGCAGATTACATAATGTAAATCAGTGCAATTGATAAGATTAAAACATCTGATAAGCAATGTAATAGGATGATTACAGAAATCTGCAAGCAAAGCATAAGGATTAGCCATGATATGTTAACAATGACAAAAAGGTGGAATTACATAGGTAAATAATGTAATGAGAACAAGATAACAAGAACAAGATGATAATATACACTATATGCAAACAGATAATATACACTATGCACAGTAGTGTAGCCCTCATTCCTGTTCCCTTGAACAACCTTGAACCAATACATCACAACATAGTGAACAACTCTGTTTTACATCGTTTGTGGAATGCCAGAAGTATGGAGGCCTTCCTGACCTTCTCAGGCAATATAGAGGGAAATGCCACCTCTTGCAATCTTTTGTGTCAGGAGGCAAGCTCTGCCTTCTGATCCAGTAGTACAGGCATCATCTCTGTTAACCTTTTCCTTGAATAAAAGGTAAAGGATGGAGTGCTATGCTTCATGAAATCTGCATCTCTCTTGAAACAGAAGCACAGAAGTTAGCCAATTTCTGACTACTTTTCTTCACAGAAGTTTCAAACTATAAAATTAGGTGCCACTATCTTTGTAACATTCTGTACAGGTTACTTACCTATGAAGGAACTTATGTGTACCATAAACAGCAAAGCAAAAGCACCAAACGACCAAGCAGCATATTGTCACAGGTTTCATGCTGACACTATCTACAAAGGAAAACACCAGAAGTTGTGAAAGTAAAACTGCAAGTGGGCAACTGATAATGGAACTCTTTAAAAGCAGAAGATATTAACAATGTGAAAAAAAAGATTGTTGGGGTTGAACATTGCAAATTAACCTGTGATAAGCCTTACTTGGTTTTCCAGTATGGTATAATCACTTTGAGTATGATATATAATTTTACAGAGCATTGATTCAGTATCCACTGTGTGTGTGGGGGGGGGGGTGTAAATTCCTGGTAGGTATACACTACATATTCATTCAAGAGCTAGTAGTCACAGGACAAAGACACTCCTCTGTAACTTTTCTGAGTGGAAACCCCAGTAATGAAAGTCCCAATGCTTTCTTCCAGAGTTCAGTGTATTTAAATCCATAGATCTTAGTTGGCTGAAGCTAGCATAACTCTGTGCTGGATCATAGCTAATAAATCCAGCTCTAGAATAAAAGTTTTGCTTAGACAACATTAAGACTTTACAAAATTCAGGACTAAGACCATCAGAAAGGAAAGACGACTTTCATGCAGAATCCCTAAAAGCCCTACGTTAATGTCCTGATAATAGTAGATGTACAATAGATAGAGTAGCACATTAAACAGAAGGCGTTGTCATTTTAAATGAAGGTGAATTTAACATAGTGCGGCTGCTAATGTCTCCTTTAAGAAAAGTTATTGGGTTGGATCAAAGTACCATCAGATGAGCTCTTCAAAAGGAACAAAATTTTCAGACACCCCATACCTACAACACTAGGTTTCCAAAATACTGATTCTTGAGAATAGCGGGTGCTGGGGAACAGGTGATGATGCCCCTTATGTCTATGGAAAATGAGCACTGGATCCAAGACTGTGTATCTACAGTGCCATAGAAATATCCCATAAAAATTTCTCTCAACTTCCCAGAATGCCCAAACAGATCCCCCCTTTCAGCAGCTGATGCTCACTACTCCAACAAGAAGATGAAATATTGAATGTTACAGCAGAAAAGCATTCTGTCACACAGACTCAGTATCATTTGGACACAACTTCTAACAATCAATAACACTGCCAGGCAACCAACCCCAAGAATGTTTTCTGCAAGAGGATCTAAAATAAAAGACGCTCCAGAAAACACATCATCTTGACTAATAACGTATCCTGAAATGCCCAATCTTATATGCACACAAAATCGCTACAGGATGTTTGTTAACATCCCATTTCTCTACTCTGCAAGAAATCAGAATCCCCAAGAAAGCCATAAACCTACTTCCTATTTGAAGCTTTACACGTGCCATAGTACAGTAACACATGCGCTCTGATTCCACGCATGTTTTCACGAACGCACACTTTAGAAGTCTCTCTAGAACTTATTCTCACGCGCGCCCAGGACTGAAACTTTAACGGTACTTCGAACCTAGTATCCGCAAACGCAGATTCTAAGCTTTTACAGTTCACCTAACAACAGTCTAAGCCAGCGCGATCTTCTAAAGCGGTTATTACACGGAAGTTAATCCCACATCGGAGTCGATAAACCTTGCTCCCAAGTAAGTGCAGGAAGGCTGCCTAGACCGTTTACACATATTACAACCCATGTGTCTTCGGGAGCGAAGAGCGGAACTTACTTTGAAGTGACCGTACATCTGATTGAACTACACGGATGTAGCTCTAAGCCACTGCTTGAAAGCCTCATAATCAGTAGGACTTGCTGCCAACTAAATACGGTTAGAGGAATGTCGCTTTTACCCCCAAACACCACCACAATATTTTCACAGCTTGTCCCACGGCTTTGTCGGGCTGCTGGTTGTTATTATTATTATTTTTAATTTTACCTGGCCCGTGCCGTGACAAAAAAAGAAGTCCCGGAATCTCCGCACAGGCGATACTCTCCTACTCCCACGAACGCCCAGTACTTCCTCCCCAAGTACTAAATCCCGCCCACACGTCATTTAGCTGAGCTAGCTGTTAGCGATTGTAATTGGCTCAGTGTGTGTGTTTGGGGTGGGGGGTGGGGGGAGATCTTAAATAAACTGGAAGCTAACCGAAATGTACATCTTGCTTCGGCATAGCTGCGGCTGCTTCTTTTTTTTTTTTTTAAGCAACATATGGCTTTTCTAAACTGCGATGTCACTTTGTCAGGCCAAAAGGTGGCACCGTCGATATAACATTCAAAAAACCCATGATTTATGGAACTTGCGCGTTCTGAAAAAGTATTGCCTGCTGGGGCTTCTTTGAACTTGGCCTTTCTCTACTAGATGAGAGCGCAAATACGTTAAATATTTGCCCTACATATGTATAATGCTCGATGGCAGTCGCTGCTAGCCTTGTGACTAAAACGAACCTCCCATATTCGGCGACAGCAAGCCTCTGAATAGCAGAAGTAGGAGGCAACATCAAAGGAAAGCCTTGTCCTTTATACCCTGTTTGTTGGCCCTCATGGGCTACTACTGGTTAGTCAGGGTGTGAAACAGGTTGCTGGCCTAGATGGACATACTGGTCTGATCCAGTGGAGCCCTTCTTATGTTCTTAACCATCTGTGGTAAATTATATTGCTCCATAAGCACATACGTTTTTTAATTACAAATTATACTGCAAGTGCTGCATGTGTTACTTTTACAAGCAGAGCCATGCTAAAGTACATTTTCCTTTCCGCTCACACATCGCTGGATACAAACCTTTAATTTGTAAAATACACAGTGATGTAGTAGTAATAGCATGCCATAATCATCTTAAAATACATATAATAATCAAGCACCTAACAGGCTGTGCTCTTCAGCGAGTAGGAAAAGGGAACAAAGGAATGCGAAGAAGCAATTTTGTATTCTGAACTGAACTTTCTACCACCAAACTATCATGAGATGACTTTGTTCACTGCTGTGAGCAGGGTACTAATCTGTCTAGAAGAGCTGTTTATAAGCAGTTATTATTGTTGTTGTTATTAACCACAACAATCCAAATTTACATAATAGATCCATGAGTTAAGAGTTCATGTATCCTGATACATTTTTACTATAAGTTTAACTAAGGTCAATGGGGCTTAATCCCAAGTAAATGTATATAGAATTTTTGATCTGTGTTTAGCTTAACCCATATCTTTTAGGGGTTCTATATAAGTCTGGTATTTTGAGGAGGTAAGGATGGGTAATAACCTGATGAGTAACAACTAGGGGGTCATGTACACCAGTCCTACATTGTGGGGGTCTAGTACCCTCATCTATTCATGTGAAATAATATTTTAAAACAACTCTTCATTAAAATTAAACATATGTATAAAAGTTTGTCGGAAAACATGAACCTGAACTTGGTTTCATGAGAACCTGCTTCTCTGTCAACCAGACAGGGCTGTGGTGAATGTGCTTTGTATTCTAAATCGGAGCAGGAATAGTGCTGCATTGATATACATTCTCTCTCTCTCTCTCTCTCTCTCTCTCTCTCTCTCTCTCTCGTTGTCCATTTATATACATGGACTGGAATGTTTGTCCTCAAAGCATTTTAGGTCAGCATTTAACATATAAAGTGATTCCACACAGGTTGGATAATGCACTTCCAATCCTCTTTATAGATCATTTGGAACGGGGTTTTTTTGTGTACAGAACAAAATATCCACCTCAAATGATTGATAAAGTGCATTGAAAGTGCATTATCCAACATGTGCGGAATCAGCCATAGTGGGATAATTAACTTATCATGAGTGGTTAGATCATAGAACATAGAGTTGGAAGGGGCCATACAGACCATCTAGTCCAACCCCCTGCCCAGTGCAGGATCAGCCTAAAGCATCTCTGACAAGTATTCATCCAGCCTCTTCTTGAAAACTGCCAGTGAGGGGGAGCTCACCACCTCCCTAGGCAGCTGATTCCACTTTTGAACTACTCTGACCGTGAAAAAGTTTTTCCTAATATCCAGCCGGTACCTTTGTGCATGTAATTTAAGCCCATTGCTTCGCGTCCTACCCTCTGCTGCCAACTGGAACAGCTCCTTGCCCTCCTCCAAATGACAGCCTTTCAAATATTTAAAGAGAGCAATCATGTCCCCCCTCAACCTCCTCTTCTCCAAACTAAACATTCCCAAGGCCCTTAGCCTTTCATCGTAGGGCTCAGTCTCCAGACCCCTGATCATCCTCGTCGCTCTCCTCTGCACCCTCTCGATTTTGGCTACATCCTTTTTGAAGTGAGGCCTCCAGAACTGCACACAATACTCCAGGTGTGGCCTGACCAAGGCAGTATAGAGAGAGGCTATGACCTCCTGCGATTTCGACGCTATGGCCCCTTTGATACAACCCAAGACTGTGTTTGCCTTTTTTGCCACTGCATCACACTGACTGCTCATATTTAGTTTACAGTCCACTCTTACCCCAAGATCCCTCTCACATATACTACTGCCCAGAAGTGTATCCCCCATCCAGTATTTGTGCTTCCCATTTTTGTGGCCCAGATGTAATACTGTGCACTTGTCTTTGTTGAATTGCATCCTATTCACAACTGCCCACTTCTCCAGAGTATTCAGGTCTTGTTGAATTTTAATTCTATCTTCTTGGGTGTTTGCTACTCCTCCCAATTTGGTATCATCAGCAAATTTAATGAGCAGCCCTTCCACTCCTTCATCCAGATCACTGATAAAAATATTGAAAAGTACTGGTCCCAAAACCGAGCCCTGCGGCACCCCACTGGACACCTCCCTCCAATCTGATGAAATGCCGTTGACCACCACTCTTTGAGTGCGGTCCTCTAACCGCTTCCCTATCCACCAAACTGTCCTATAGTCCACTCCACAGTCTTCCAGTTTGCCCATCAGAATGTCATGGGGGACCTTATCAAAAGCTTTACTGAAATCCAGATAAATCACGTCAACAGAGTTCCCCCGATCCAGTAAGCTGGTCACCCGATCAAAGAAGGAAACCAGGTTGGTCTGGCAAGATCTGTTAGGAACAAAACCATGCTGACTTCCCCGGATCACTGAGCGGTCCTTCAGATGCTTACAGATTGATCCCTTGAAAATCTGTTCTAATATCTTCCCAGCAACAGAAGTCAGACTGACCGACCTGTAGTTTCCCGGGTCATCCTTCTTCCCTTTCTTAAAGACTGGGATAACATTTGCTCTTCTCCAATCTTGTGGCACATCCCCAGTCCTCCAGGAGGCCTTGAAGATGATGGACAGGGGTTCTGCAAGTTCTCTGGAAAGTTCTTTCAGCACTCTTGGGAGCACCCCATCCGGCCCAGGGGATTTGTATTCATCCAGTGCAGCCAGATGCCTCTCCACAACCTCTCTGTCAATGTCAATTAGCCACTCAGGTGTCCTGCCACATTTTCTACTATCTCTAGATGTGCCTGAGTTCTTCAGGGAGAAAACAGAGGCAAAAAAGTCATTAAGCCTGTCTGCTTTTTCTCTGTCCTGCATCAGAGTTTCTCCATCTACTCCCAACAGCGGTCCAATTGCCTCTTTTACCTTGTGTTTGCTTCTCACATATCTGTAGAAGTTTTTCTTATTGTAGCGAGCCCTCCTGGCCAGACCCAGCTCGTACTGAGCTTTGGCCTCTCTGATGGCTGATCTGCAGTACCTAGTAACCCTCATATACTCCTCTTTAGAGGTCTGTCCTTCTCTCCATTTCCTGAACATTTCCTTTTTTTCTCTTAGCTTATTCTGGAACTCTCTGTACATCCACATCGGTTTCTTGGAGCCCTTACCATGTTTCCGTCTTGCTGGGATAGTGAGGGCTATCATAAACTCCTTTCTTCCTCAGGATGGAATGAGACAATATATGTTTTTCAGGGAACTGAAACCTGTTTGAAAGAAGAATCACTGCTCACGATGAGCCTACTTGTCTCACTTTTGCTTCAAATAAAAAGATTCTGTATTGTTTCAAAAATATGTAAAACCCATTTCACTGAAGGCAAAAGAGGAACAAAAGAAATACACAGAGTAAATCATAGGAAGCAATGTAGGAAATAAAATCCTGTCCCTTTAATAGGAGTTTATTATGCAGAAATGAGCAGTTGAAGCTTTTAATGACAGATCAAAATGGTATTAAGAGGAGCATAATGAAAGAACATAGAAAGAGTCCATGTAGTCAAGCATCCTGTTTCAGAGCTAGCAAGTTACCCTGGGGGAGCATAACAGAGCATAAACAGAGCATTATATCCTGCTGAGGTCCCTCCCATCCCTAAACCCTGCTCTTTACAGGCTCCACCCCCAAATCTCCATGAATTTCCCAATCCAATATTGACAACCCAACTCCTAGTACTGAGTTTCAGAGACTTATTGCATCTGAATATGGGTAAACCAGTTTAAACCAGGAAGGAGAATAAAAGTTGGCAATCCTAATCAAACCTCGTTCAGTTCTCTTAAAAAAACATTGTTTATTTCCAGCTTCTTGCATGTGAGGTCATCCCTCCCCAAAAGATTTCTAAGTTAGCTATTACAGTTACCTTTTGGGAATAAGACACATCAACACATTCATATTTCATTTAGTAATTTTTCTTGCCACAGTCATACTGGTGTTTGCTGCATTAAAAAAAGTGCAGCTATGCTATGTAAACCTTCATACAGGCAGTGACATACACAAACTCCAGCACATGCTTATTATATGTCCTTAATGTATGGAGACATGTCTCTCCTTTAAAAGCATATTGTGGTAAACACCATTCAAAACAACAACATACCCACAACATGAATGTAATTTTATCCCTCTCAAACTTTTAACCTTTTCTATCTACTGCAATAATAATGTTACAGCTGCTTTGAAGTAGGCCTGACTGAACAAGGTGGGACTTGCTTCTAAGGAAACATGAATAGACTCAGGCTGTCATTTTGAAAAGTTTGCTGGAACAGGACCAATAGGTAGTGATGCTGCCATCTCAGGATATCAGGGTAACAAGAAATATAAGCTAGTAATATTCTTTGTTATATAGGACTTGGATAAAAATAAGGAAAAACAAGTTATATTATTATATTGTCTCAAAACTCTGTAGCTGATAAGACTAATGGAATTGAAAAAGGCCACAGAATCACAAAATCACAGAGCTGGAAGGGGCCATACAGACCTTCTAGTCTAACCCCCTGCCCAATGAAGGATGAGCCTAAAGCATCCCTGACAAACATTCATCCAGCCTCTCTTTGAAAACTGCCAGTAAAGGGGAGCTCACCACCTCCCTGGGCAGCTTATTCCACCTTTGAACTACTCTGAGGGTGAAAAGGTTTTTCCTAATATCCAGCCAGTACCTTTCTGCATGTAATTTAAGCACGTTGTTTCGGGTCTTATTTTCTGCTGCCAACTGGAACAGCTCCCTTTACACCTAAGAAATTAGCAGCCATTTATTCCCACAATTCACCGTTATGTTAGAAAGGATATGGGGAAATAGGGTCATATATAGATCGTTGGTGGAAATGTCACTACATAGAAGAGTTCTGGAATACAATCTTGCACCACATTATTTTGTTAACTGGGTATAAAATACCAAAGAAATCTGAGCTGATATTTTTGAACCAATGGACTGACTTGGAGATCCCACCAATCTGACGAGGCCTCATCAATATTTTCTTAATGGCAGCAAAAAATGTAATTGTTCAAAAATGGAAATCACATACTGTACCGACAATTACCAGCTGGTATTCTAAAATCTGGGACCATTTTTTATTTGAGAAAATCTATGACAGAATTTATCAAGCTGAAAATTTCCCCCAAACAACAAACTTTATGGAAAAATTGTTCCCTTTTTTTGAATACATTTCTAAAGAGAATCTATATCCTCTCAATAAAATATATCAAACAATCCTTTTTTCATTTTTATTGGGTGAGTAAAAATTAATATTACAGATTTTCAATTGAAACCCTCACTTCCATGTTCTCCCACCCTTTTCCCTCCCCCCTTAATCTAAGACCCGCTGTCTGAATCTACTACTTATATCCCCTTTTCTATTCTTAACTATCTTAACACACTAGTAAAATAGTTAATATATATTAGATTAAACAAAACCTAACATCAAACTATCAGTTACATTATGTTTCTAACTTATCTCCTCTCTTCTCTTGTAAAGATCAGTATCTCCTCCTTTCTGCAAAATTAATAGTTATCTAACAACCATAATTGTCCCTTTACGTCCCACTTCTTTTCCAAATACTGTTTTAGTTTACCCCAGTCATTAAGAAATTCTTCTGGATTCTGTTCTCTCAACTTTCTCATCATTTTATCCATTTCTGCCATGTACAGCAATTTTTGTATCCAATTTTCAATAGATGGTACTTCTTGTGTCTTCCACTTCTGAGCATATAAAATTCTTGCCGCTGTTGTCATATAGAATAATAAAGTTCTTTGTTGCCTGGGAATCTCTTCTAATTTCAGATTTAGCAACAACAGTTCTGGGTTCTTATTTATTGGGATTTGTAAAATTTCAGTCATAACTTCTGTAATATCTCCCCAGAACTGCTTTGCTACCTCACAGGTCCACCACATATGATATAATGAACCTTCATGGTTTTTACATTTCCAACACTTGTCTGACATTTTGTTGTTCCCATATGCTATTTTCTTCGGCGTTAGGTACCATCTAAATATCATCTTATAAACATTTTCTTTAACATTGGTACAAGTCAATATCTTCAATGTACTTTTCCACAAGTATTCCCATGCCTCCATTGTTATGTCTCTATTACAATTTATGGCCCACTTCACCATCTGGACTTTAACAGTTTCATCTTCTGTATACCATTTTAACAAAATCTTATAGACTTTAGAAATCTTTTTCTTGCCTTCTTGTAGTATACTTTCTTCCAATTCAGAGTTTTTCCATTTAAATCCCAATTTTAAACGATCCTTGTCATATAAGTCTTTAATCTGTCTGTATTGAAACCATCCATAGTGAGAGGATAATTCGTCTCCTGTTTTAAGTTTAATCATGTTTTGCTCCATTTTCAACACCTCCTTATATGACAAACATTCTTCTCTGTTGTAAATTGTTCTCGGGTCAATAACTTCCAATGGCACCACCCACGTCGGGATACCCTAATCCAAATATTTTTTATATTTTTGCCAGACCGTGTAGAGGCCTCGTCTAATGTAATGATGCAGGAACATAGAGTCAGCTTTAATTTTATCATACCATAAGTACGCATGCCAACCAAAGAGTTTCTTGTATCCTTCAAGTGTTAAAAGTTTAAGATTCTCTAACGACATCCATTCCCTGAGCCACACCAAACATAATGCTTCATGGTATAGTCTTATATTTGGTAATTGTAGTCCCCCTCTTTCTTTGGCATCACATAACACTTTCATCTTCACTCGAGGCTTCTTCCCTGCCCATACAAAGTCCGATATTTTCCTTTGCCACTTATCAAATTGTTTATTGTCTCTTATTATTGGTATTGTTTGCAATAAAAACATAATCCGTGGTAGTACATTCATTTTAATTGCTGCTATTCTTCATGACAAATTCAACTTATTCCATTTGATTAAGTCTCTATCTATTTGTTGCCATAGCTTTTCATAATTGTTCTTGAATAAGTCAATATTTTTAGCAGTAAGTTCTATTCCTAAATATTTTACTTTATGTGTTACCTCGCAATTGGTAATTTCCATTAACTCTTCTTGTCTTTGTTTCACCATATTCTTGCACAATAGCTTAGATTTTCTTTTATTAACATAAAATCCAGCCAAATCTCCAATTTCTTTTATCTTATCCAACAATCTTGGCATGTTTTGAATTGGATCTTCTACAATAACCATTACATCATCTGCAAAGGCTCTGACTTTAAATGTAAATCCCTTAATCTTCATACCTCTTATGGCATCATCCTCTCGTATCTGCATCAATAACATTTCCAATATCATGACAAACAACAGTGGAGACAATGGGCAACCCTGCCTTGTGCCCTTCCGTATTTCCAATTTCTTAGTTAATTCATCATTTACTACAGAGGCACATTGGTCTTTATATATAGTTCTTACCACTTGAATGAACTCTTTTCCCATCTGTAACTTCTCCATTGTGGCGAACATAAAATTCCAATTTAAATTGTCAAAAGCCTTCTCTGCATCCACAAAAAAGAAACCGACTTCTTTTTCACAATGTCTATCATAGTACTCTATTACATTTATTACCATCCTTAAATTGTCTTTAATCTGTCTGTTTGGTAAATCCTACTTGTTCTTCTGCAATAAATTCAACCAGCCATTCTTTGAGCCTCTCCGCCAATATTTTCGCAAATATCTTATAGTCATTATTTGACAATGATATAGGTCAATAGTTTTTGACATTGCATAAATCCTGCTCTTCTTTTGGAATAAATGATATGTTAGCCTCATTCAAGGTTTCAGGAATCTTTTGTCCCTTTAAAATCCCATTCATCACTTTTTTCAGGAAAGGCACCACTTCTTTTGCCATTACTTTATAAAATTTAGCCATTATTCCATCAGGTCCTGGTACCTTCCCCAATTTGGCCGATTGTATTGCATCCATAATTTATGTTTCTGTTATTTCAGCATTTAATTTTTCCTTCCACCTCTCAGATATCATTGGTAAATTAATTTTGTCCAAATATCGATCAATAGCGTTCACATCCACCCTTTTACTCTGAAAATATATCAAACAATCCTGAATTCATAATCCAGAATGTATCAGCTCAGTTAATTTAGATTTGCTATTGCATGTTTTCTTCCTTCTCTGTTATGTAATTCTCTAATAATTGACTTACGAGGTACTTTATATTGTAAATAGTTTTTGTTAATAATTAAAATAAAATATTTTTAAAAAGAAGAAATACACCTGGAACAGCTCCTTGCCCTCCTCCAAATGACAGCCTTTCAAATATTCAAAGAGAGCAATCATGTCCCCCCTCAGTCTCCTCTTCTCCAAGGCCCTCAGCCTTTTCTCGTAGGGCTCAGTCTCCAGACCCTGATCATCTTCATCACTCTCTTCTGCACCCTCTCGATTTTGTCTACATCCTTTTTGAAGTGAGGCCTCCAGAACTGCACACAGTACTCCAGGTGTGGCCTGACCAGGGCAGTATAGAGAGGGACTATGACCTCCTGCGATTTCGATGCAATGGCCCTTTTGATACAACCCAAGACTGTGTTTGCCTTTTTTTGCCACTGCATCACACTGACTGCTCATATTTAGTTTACAGTCCACTCTTACCCCATTAGTAGACCGTGCAAGACGGATATGTGAACCGCACTTTCTCAACGAGGAAATTAATCATCTAAACCACACACTTCAAGCAAATGGCTACTCCAGAAATGAAATCAGAAGAGCGAGTAAACCAAGGACAAATCAAACAACTAAGGAAAAACAGTCTCCCACAGGAAAAGTGTTTTTGCCATATATCAAAGGAATCACTGATCAGATGGGAAAGCTTATGAAAAAGTACAGCCTACAAACAGTATTCAGACCCACCAGAAAAATACAACAGATGCTATGTTCAGCAAAAGACAGTAGAGACCCCCTCACCTCTGCAGGAGTATACTGTATACCTTGCAGCTGTGGACAAGTTTACATTGGGACCACAAAGCGTAGCATCCAGACAAGAATAAAAGAACATGAAAGACACTGCAGACTTGGCCATCCTGAAAAATCAGCAGTGGCTGAACATAGCCTAACTCAAACATGACACAGTATCCTATTCCAGGACACTAAAATACTTGACACTTCCAACTACTTTGTCAGATTGCACAGGGAAGCCATTGAAATTAATAAGCATAAACACAATTTCAATAGGAAAGAAGAGACTTTAAGAATGAATAGAGCATGGCTTCCAGCCCTGCAAAACACCAGGCTAACGAAATACTCCATATCCCACAATAGCCCTGCAGAGAAGATTAGCATATCAAGCACCAATCCATATGCAAAAGAACCTCCTCGGATACAGTGACGCCTCCCTTCATTAGCATTCCACACCCTGGGAAACTCCTACAGGATGACTCAGCCCAAACCCACTTTTCTGAGTAGATATATATTACCTGCCAACATCTTCTCCACACTGTGACACCGAGAGATCTCTTTCTTTTGGTGCTACACCTCTGAAGATGCCAGCCACAGCTGCTGGCGAAACGTCAGGAACTACAATGCCAAGACCACAGCTATACAGCCCGGAAAATCCACAACAACCATCGTTCTCCAGCCATGAAAGCCTTTGACAATATAAGGTATAAGGTATAACTGCATAGCGGCCCTCAGTAACCATAGACGGAAAGGCATTTAGCCAAGCCAGCATAAATGCCCTTCTATAGTGGGACACTGTTAAGTTAAAAAAAAAATATTGTGGAATAGAACTGGAAGCGTTTAATCCATGAACAGCTACTGAGCATACACATCGTACTCTCTCCTGTATACTACTAAAATGCAGGGATGACATAGTTCAATTCTTTTGTTTCATATACATTATTTGTGTTAAAGCCCAGCAATTGAAATCTATTTTCAATGACCTTTTTCAAAGAGGCTCATGTGTTCTTGGCTCATTTCAATCTGACTTCAGGATGGAGATGACTTTGTAATTTAGGTGGACAATCTCCAGTTACAGCTGGACAAGGGAAGTACATCATTATTTGTTCTTTTAGACCTATTGGCTGCCTTTGGCATGATTGATCACTCTGATGCTAGAGCTGGAAGTAAGGCTTTAATGCTTGATGGCACCATATCTCTTTCAGACCAGTGCCTTACTAGCCTGGTCACCTGTCTAAGGAAGAATAAAATAAATGTTGAGAAGACAGGTGATGCTGGTCAGTAAGGTATTTGTTTTGGAGAGCATTCTACTCCCTGGGCTGAATGGGTTTGCTTCCTTTAATAGAGACTGTTAGGAGATTTTCATAAGGGCTGTAAGTGCAAACTTTTAGAGAGGGGCTTTAGGGCCACTAGATGGCTTTACTATATATTAAGACTTTGGGTGCAGGGAATGTAAATTGATATTAGTTATAAGGTTTGTTTTAATTTATTTGATGTTTTTGCATTTTGTGGTTATAAATGGATTTATTTTTGTTACCTACTTTGGATTCCAGATGTGAGAAAAGCAGGCATATAGAGGTTTTTTTAAATAAATAAAACATATATATTGATAAGCAAATGTGAATAGCTTTTAAAATACATTAAAGTGTAGATTTTTAGTGCCACCTGCAGCATAATCATGGAAACTACATGTCCTAAACGGACATTTTTGCATATTCCACAGCCCAATCTTATATGCAGATTTCAATAGCCTTAAATTTGCCGAATTAAATGGTAGCAGACTCCTAAGGGAATTTGTGATTCTATGCAATCCGGCCACCAGAAGTGAACGAAAGGCATATTATTCCAACGTGAGGAGGGAATCCCAACCCTTTGTCGTCAAGTGTCAACGCACACACATGGGTTACAAACTTAAATAGTTTTATTTAACTTCTTCATACACGTAAGGAATCTCTACTCACAATTCTTCTAAATAATGAAAGGAGAGAGTGCATCTTTCATGCATAAAGGCACTTGATGGAGCTTTGTAGACCCAATGAATGTGGTGAAAAAAGAGAGATGACTTGCTCCTCTCCCTGCTGAGGTGTGAATGAACAAAAAAGGAAATGGCCTTAACAAGTTTTGGTGGGCTTTGAATGCCCTAGGAACTGAACCCGTGGGGTAAGGCACTACAACTCCCAAGATGCACTTCTCTTAAAACTATAGGCATACATTCTAGCCTGGTACATATTGATTAATATTCCAGCTTTCTGCTGGAACAGTACACATATTATACCTTTGTTAACACATTTACTTAGATCAAGATGGGTAGCCGTGTTTGTCTGTAGCTGTCAAAAAGAGCAAGAGTCTAGTAGCACCTACAAGATTAACAAAATTATGGTAGGGTACGAGTTTTTGTGAGCCACAGCTCACTTATTTAGAAGAAGTGAGCTGTGGCTCTTGAAAGCTCATACCCTACCACTAATTTTGTTAGTTTTGGACTCTTGCTCTTTTTGACGTTTATTTAGGGTTGTCAACAGACTTGAAGAAAAATGTCCTCTCCCTTTAATGGAGGCTTAATGTGTGGAAATGGGCAATTGGAACTGTTCATGTTATGGAGGTAAACAACATCTCATGGTAATTAACATCCCATAAAGTCTGAAGAAGGGAGATCTAACTCTCAAAAACTTACATTCTGAAAACCTTACTAGTCTCAAAGGTGCCGCTGGACTCAAATCCTGCTGTTCTACTGCAGC